>NC_082685.1:75119871-75446859 GCF_949987515.2 Delphinus delphis | reverse complement strand
TGTTAACATGAGCAAAACTAGGGTCCAGAGAAGTACTGTGTCTTACTTCTAAGTAGTTACTTGTGGTACATCTGGGTTTGGAAACCAGTTTACCTACTTTCCAGTCTAGTATTAGTCCTTCTACTAATAATCCACTGAATCAGCCTTATAGGCCTTCTGAGTACTGAGTTAACTCCGTGGCCTTATATTCCTGGAGCAAAGTTATTTTTTAAAGGGAACCCCATTTCTTGTTTATATGAAAACTTGTTTTTCATTTTGAATGCATTTGTAAAGATATTTCTTAATTTTTAGTAGTAGCTTGATTGTATTTACTTGGTTCATGAACCCTTTTGCTTATAGAGATCGATGACGGTATTGATGATCTGAAAATAAATCTTGAAAAGAAGGAATTGGGCAGTGATAAATTGGTACCAAATTCAAGTTCTGTACCATTACCATCAGCTGCCATTGATCATCAGATTGAAGTACTTCTGTCTGAATGGAGTAAAAATGCAGACATGCTATTCAGTATTCATCCCATGGATGGTTCTTTGCTGGTTTGGCATGTGGATTGGCTGGATGAATACCAGCCTGGTATGTTTCGTCAAGTACAGGTATTATTTTTATGATCTCTGGAGAGCTACTTGTTAAATGTGGGTACTGTTTTGTAAAACCTCTTTATATAATTTCATGAATTCTAATGCTACTTTCTTTCTTCTAGGTGTCCTTTGTTTCCAGAATTCCTGTAGCTTTCCCCACAGGTGATGCAAACTCTCTCTGTAAAAGCATAGTGATGTATGCCTGTACCAAGAATGTTGACTTGGCTATTCAGCAAGGGAAACAAAAAACTTCCAGCCTGACACGTTCCACATCAATGCTTATATCTTCTGGTCACAGTAAATCAACTAATAGTTTAAAATTAAGCATTTTTACCCCTAATGTTATGATGATTTCAAAGCATGCTGATGGCTCCCTGAATCAATGGCTTGTCAGTTTTGCCGAGGAATCTGCCTTTTCTACAGTTCTCAGTATTTCCCACAAATCCAGATATTGTGGTCATCGCTTTCATCTTAATGATTTAGCTTGTCACTCAGTATTACCATTATTGCTGACAACGTCACACCATAACGCATTAAGGACACCAGATGTTGATAACCAAAAGGAACCTTATGGTGCTGTGAATATTGAAGAATGTTCTTTGGCACAACAGAATAAAAGCACTATTGACATGGCCTTTCAGGATCCCAATGCAGTTTACAGTGAGCTTATTCTTTGGAGAGTTGATCCAGTTGGGCCATTGTCTTTTTCTGGAGGTGTTTCTGAGCTTGCCCGGATTAATTCTCTTCATGTTTCTGCATTTTCCAATGTGGCATGGCTGCCCACTCTTATACCCAGTTATTGTCTAGGTAAGAATTCTGATTTTTATTTAAGAACTTGAGATTTTCTGACATTATTGCTTAAGGGTTAAATTTCAAATGTTTTTAAAATACATCTAGGTGCATACTGCAACTCTCCTAGTGCATGCTTTGTAGCAAGTGATGGACAATATCTGAGATTATATGAAGCAGTTATTGATGCCAAGAAACTTCTATATGAGCTTTCCAATCCTGACATTTCTGTAAGTAAATGGCTTTTGAAGCTAAGAATATAAATGTTTTTAGATACTTTATACTTATTGGGCATGTTCTAGAATTGTGACATATAATTTGTAATAAAATGTATATTTTTTAGTAATTTTTTTCACATTTTACTCTTACAGTGATTCTAACCTCCTTTAAAAAGAAACCATATCTTTCATTCATTCCAAAAGTAGAGTCTAGTGTCCTACAATATGTGTTTCTGTTGTACTTTTTTTTTTTTTTTTTGTGGTACGCGAACCTCTCACTGCTGTGGCCTCCCCCGCTGCGGAGCACAGGCTCCAGACATGCAGGACCAGTGGCCATGGCTCATGGGCCCAGCCGCTCCGCGGCATGCGGGATCCTCCCAGACCGGGGCATGAACCCGCGTCCCCTGCATCGGCAGGTGGACTCCCAACCACGTGCCACCAGGGAAGCAAGCCCACTGTTGTACTTCTTTGCTCAGAGATAAATGGGGACTACTGACAGTGTATGGAATTATGTTGGTTCATCTGCAGGTTTTTTTCTAGGCAAGGGAAGCTGAAATAACAGGAGTGGAATTTTAATCTTAACCAAGAGGAAAGAGCTTTCAGCTTGGTTGCACTACAGGCAGGAGTTTTTTCAACACCATTGCAAACAAAGCTTTTGTCTTATGACAGAGGGCACTTGTTCCTGTGCCCAACTAATAGCAACCCACCATCTGCATTGTCTCAGCACCTCCAAAAGCCAGTATTTCCATTCTTTTGGTTTTTGCGTTTTTAAATATGCCCTGAGGTAACTTTCAGCCATACTGAGCTTCCTGTTTAAGAGAGTCAAACTGTCCTCTCAACCATCAATTGATGTCTTTGTTAATGCTCTGGTTACAGAATTGCATAGGTGTCAGTGGTCTGCTCCCATCTTGATTTTTCCCTGTTATTTTTATTGCATGGTTTTACAGAATACAAAGTTTTTCAAAACATATATAGTGTTAAATTAGAAACGTATATTTCTCGAGGGCCTTCTATTTTTCAGGAATTGTTTTAAGTGCTGGAAATTTAGATGTGAGCAAAACAGACAAAAGTCTAAGCTTACATTCTAGTGAAAGAATATAGAAAAAAGGTAAAAATATATTAATAAATACTTTGGAGAGAAACAATGTTGCAGAAGTAGTATGGAGTGCCAAGTAAAGTGCTGGTCGGGGAAAACCTCACAGAAGTGGTGCCATTTGAGTAAAGACCTGAAGGGAGATAAAAGAGCTACCTATATCGATATGTAGAGGGAAGAGTATTTCAGGAAGAGCCAGTGTAAAGATCCTGAGGCCAGAGCATGTTTGGTATGTAAGGAACATCAAGGAGGCCATTGTGGCTGGTGCAGAATAAGTGAGGTGGAGAGTAGTCAAAAATAAAATCAGAACGTGAGCCTGGCCAGATTGTATTGAGAGTAACTTTGACTTTTACTCTGAATGACATAATAACTAGTGAAGATAATGACAGTGATATGGTCTGACTTAGGCTTTAAAAGGATCACTCTGGTTGTTATGTAGATTAGACATGGGAAGCAGAAGTGTTATCAGAGAGAACAATTCAGGAAGCTATTACAGTAGTCTAGGAAAGAATCAAAGGGGTTTAGAGTGGTAGGAAATGGTGGTGATAAAGATGCTAAGAATTGGTCAAATCTGGATGTGTTTTGAACATTGAATAGTAAGGATTGGACTGGATATGGGGTTTGTGTGACAAAAAGAAGATGACTCCCAAAGTTTGCCTTGAGATGAGAAGTATAAATAGCAGTTTTGGGGTTTTTTTTTTTTGGCCACGCTGCCTGCCATGTGAGATCTTAGTTCCCTGACCAGGGATTGAAGCTGTGTTCCCTGCATTGGAAGTGTGGAGTCTTAACCAGTGGACTGCCAGGGAAGTCCCTAAACAGCAGATTTTGAGGAGCAGGGCGATTCAAGAGCCGGGCTTTAGACATGTTAATTTTGAAATGCCTGTTTGATATCCAAGAGATCTAGTAAGCTAGTCTCTGGAGTTTTGAGGGAGGCCTGGTCTGAAGATAGAAAATAAGTAGTTGTCAGAATATAAAGTTGTGGAGCTGAGTGAGATCACTGAGGGAGAGACTATAGCTGGAAAGTAGAAATGATAGGAGGATTGAACCCTGGGGCATTCCATTGCTAAAAGTGAGGTGAGCGTGGTGTATAATGGAAGCCAAAATGAAGAAAATTATTTCCAGGAGGAAGGAGTAATCAACAGAATCAAATGCTGCTGATGGATCCAGTATGATGAACATTGAATTTAACAACGTGTGCTTGACTAGAGCAGTCAGGAGATAAGTGGCTCAAGAAATCAGCATATGTAAATAGTATGTTAACTTGTTTCTTTAGCTTTCTTTGTCAAAATTAATGCTTAAAAAACCTTGATTCTTAGAACATTTCCATGAGATTGAAGTCAGTCTTTCACACTTATAAATATAAAATACTTTTTTTCCCCTTAACAATTACCAAGCATTGCTTTTGGTTTTCTCTGCACCAGCTGAGCTGTAACTTTCTTCATTCCTGTGTAATTGCTTTGTAAAATAGTAAAATGTTTATAATGAAAAGGACTTGTGAATTTATTTAGTCTCACCTGAACTTATTTATTATTTGTCTGTTATGCCTGAAATTTTATGTCATTTGTTACTATTTTTTTTAATTGTTTAATAAAAGAGATATCCATTTTTTCAAAAACAGAAATATGTTGGTGAAGTGTTTAACATCGTAAGTCAACAGTCAACAGCCAGGCCAGGATGCATTATTGCATTAGATCCCATTACCAAACTTGTAAGTATTATTTTTCTGGCCACTTAGCATTAGGTAAATAATATGTATGTCAACTTACATTGGTATTTATTTACATTCAGCAAGGCAGAAAAACCCAACTGCTTCATGTTTTTCAAGAAGACTTCATTTTGAATAACCTTGAGAAGAAAAGACTAGGAAAAGACAGAGTATTATCTGATGCAGGTAAAGAAGAATTTTTCATGAAATAAGAAATAAAATGTAGAGTATGTTAGGCAAAGATAAATTGATATAATATTTATATAATATATAAAGTTATCTCAGCTTTCCATGTTAGTAGTGAAATACACCATTTATACCAACAGGCAGCTCACCTAATGAATTTTCGGAAAAATTCTACCTAATTGTGATAGAGTGCACCCAAGACAACCGTTCATTGTTACACATGTGGAATTTGCATTTGAAGTCCATTCCTGTCTCATTGGGTGAGTTTTTTTTTTTTTTTTAAACTTTAAGTAGGCTTAGGTTAACAAATTATATATGGTTAGATAGTTCAGTGGATATTTTTTAAAGCTGTTTTTATTGAGAGAGGATAATTATAGTTTATTCTGTTAATTAAGAAAAAAACAATTTTCTGATTTTCTTGCCGTAAAGAATCATATTAATATGTTAACTTTTTTGTCTTTTATAAGGTGGTTTTAGATTATAAAATGCAGCAATTGTAATGTTTATAGGGTTTCTCTCCCAGTTTTTGGTTCTTTTTTTATGTTTTATAGATGAAAAAGTAGATACAAAAATATCTGAAGCAGTTTGGCAGCCAGAAGAACATTATTCTTCTTCTCCAGAGAAGATCTTATCCCCTTTTTCACAGAAGTATCAGGCTTGCAGAGCAAATCTCCAGAGTACCAGCAAGTTGACTCTGTCTTCAGAAATGGTTTATAGCCAAGAGTTGCATTTGCCAGAAGGAGTTGAGATAATAAGTGTTAAGCCATCAGCAGGTTTGTAAATTTTGTAAAAGGAGACTAATCAAACTTCATAATGCATGAGTATTTACTGTGTATTTAAAAATAGGTGCAACTCCCAGTTTTAAAATCTACACAGAAACAGAAATAGAAAGAATATCTTTAAGTATCCTAAATTAAAATTTTAAATTTCTCATTACGTTTTCAGATGACTCTGGCATTTGTCAGCCAGTTGTGGTCTTAAATATTGATTTCCAAAACAAATTTTTATTATCCTTTTGTGAAGACAAAGCGAAAGTTTCCAGGGCAGAGATAATAATGGGGTGGCACCTTATTTGCCAGCTTTGATAATGCTGGTATTGGCTGCCTGGAGCTCTGTGCTGTGAAGGATTCTAAGTGTGTAGTTCCTGATATATATATTTGTCATCCTATCCTTAGGGCAGTGGTTCTCAAAATGTGGTCCCCAGACCAAAAGCATCAGCATTGTTTGGGAAGTTGTTAGAAATAATAATTCTTGGGTCACACCCTAGACTTACTAAATCACCAGCTGTGAGGTGGGACCCAGCAGTCTTGTTTTGACAAGCCTTCCAGGTGATTCCAGTGTACAAAAAAGATCAAAGTATCAAGGGTATCATGAAAACCAAGACAAAAATCCATCTTTTTATCACCTAGTTCTTTCATTTTCATAGTCACAGTGTGGGTTTTTGGTCTTCTTTACTTGTCTATCACTTTCGACTAATTACTTTGAATGCTTTTCAGTTTGCCACATTATCAGGTACTTAATCTTTTCTAATTGGTGAAGTTAGCAGGAGTATTAACAGTGTCCTGATAACTTTTACATTCTGGGTCTTTTTTGTGTATTTTAATAAAAGAGGCATCAATGCAAGGCAAGTTAAAGTTTGAAATAGAATGACTTTTGTATTGGCACAGTTTTAAGAGCTGTTATCCTTAGCCAGAGCAGTATAATCTTCACTACTGAATTCTATTAAAAAAACTATATGGCAGATCTAAGAGAAACTGAAGATGTTTCTAAAAATAATCCTTGGCGCAAGTTGAGTTTGAAAGAAAAGAGAAGTCCTAGGGCAAAGGAAAAAATTTGTTTTGTTTGGCAAAAACAGTAGCATGTGATAACAGCTTTTTTTCCTAGTCTTGAGAATTTTTTTTTTTAACCAAGACTTTTGGGAAGGGTAAGCTCTTTATTCTCTGTTCAGTTCAGAGAAACTAATAGACAGTGTTAATTGTGTCCTTATGCAGTACTGCTAAGTCCTTGAGGACTTAAAGAAAAACTTATGTTGAAATATGCTTTTAAAATATAATAAATGTTCTGTATAACATTTCTGTATTACGATTAGCAGTTTATGTTTAATAGTCTAGGATAGGGATTGGCAAACTATGGGTCACCTACCTTTTTGTAAGTAAGTTTGATTGGAACGTAGCCACACCTATTTGTTTACTTTTGTGTATGGCTGCTTTGTTCTACACTGGTGGAGTTGAGTAGCTGCAACCGGGACTCTGTGGCTAGCAAAGCCTAGTTGTTACTCTTTGGCCCTTTAAGAAAAAGTTTGTCAACCCCGATTTAGGAAATTAAGAGTATGTAATTACATTAAGCCCAAGCAAACATATGTCCCACTTAGGAATCTTCTCAGCGTCATTTATATGAAATACACTTCAATCATGGAGGACTCTTTTAGTACTTAGGTAAGCATGAGCCGTTCACAAAATTGTATTAAAAAATATTATAGAGAAGTAGCCAGTGAATATTGACAAATTTTAAAAAATGTATTGATATCTTTAAAGTGAGATTTATAATAATATATAATGCTAACAAAGAGTTGTGAAAAGAATGCTGGATTGAAAACCAGGACTAGAATTTAGGTTTTCTAATTCTGCCTTAGTCTAGCTATTTGATTTAGGCATAAGATACTTATACATTTAGTCAAGAGTCCTTACTTATAAATTATTACGGAGTTCTCTTTCAGCTCTAGGTTTTGGTAATAATGTCCTTTTTATGTACCTTTTTGACGTCATTAAAAGCGTCTTACTGATCTTGCTGATCCTTAAGCTAAATATTGATTGTCATGTTGTTAACACTAGTTCATGCAAAAGACTAAAACCTTTAGTACAAGAAAACAGATTTATTTAACCAAATTTCACATTTTGTTACTGGATTATTTTTGTTTTAGGACATCTGAGTTCTTCTTCCATATATCCCATATGCAGTGCTCCTTATTTATTGGCAACTTCATGCTCAGATGAGAAAGTAAGATTCTGGAGATGTAGAGTAACAGCTGAAGAATCTGCCACTTCAAAGAATGGAGAAATGGATCTTATATACATTTGGGAAGAATGGCCGTTACTTATTGAAGATGGACTGCAGAGCAATAGTAGTATAACTGTACCTGGTAGGCCTATAGAAGTCAGCTGTGCACACACAAATCGTTTAGCAGTAGCATATAAGCAGCCTACGTCTAATAGTAGATGTTCTCAGGACTTTGTGATGCATGTAAGTATTTTTGAATGTGAGTCTACAGGAGGTTCATGCTGGGTCCTTGAACAGACATTTCATTTAGATGAGTTAAATACAGTGTTGGATTCTGGCATTAGTATTGATAGCAATTTAGTGGCCTATAATAAACAAGAGGTATATTTATCCAGTAAAGAGAGTGTCACATCAAACACAAAGCATTTAGTTCACTTAGATTGGATGTCTAGAGAAGATGGTTCTCATATTCTTACTGTAGGAATTGGATCAAAACTTTTTATGTATGGACCCCTGGCTGGCAAGGTACAAGAACAGACGGGTAAGGAAAGCCTGGCATTTCCTCTCTGGGAAGGTACTAAAGTTGTGCCTCTTTCTAAATTTGTACTGTTACGAAGTGTGGACTTGGTTTCTTCTGTAGAAGGCTCTCCACCTTTTCCTGTTTCTTTATCATGGGTCCGGGATGGCATCCTGGTGGTAGGAATGGATTGTGAAATGCATGTATATTCCCAATGGCAGCCATCTTCTAAACAAGAACCGGTTACAACAGATTCATGCAATGGGAGCACTCCATCTATAATAAGTTTAATAAAACAGAGTAACTCATCAAGTTCTGGATTACATCCTCCAAAGAAAACCCTGACTCGATCCATGACCAGTCTTGCACAGAAAATTTGTGGAAAGAAAACTGCGCTTGATCCTTCTGTGGGTATGGAAGATTCAGGTCTTTTTGAAGCAGCTCATGTTCTTTCCCCAACTTTACCTCAGTACCATCCTTTGCAGCTTTTGGAACTCATGGATCTTGGCAAAGTTCGGAGAGCAAAGGCCATCTTGTCACATCTTGTCAAGTGCATTGCTGGGGAAGTTGTGGCTCTGAATGAAGCTGAATCTAATCATGAACGCCGCTTTAGGTCTCTCACCATCAGTGCTAGTGGAAGCACTACTCGAGACCCCCAGGCATTCAATAAGAGTGAAAATACAGATTATACAGAAATCGATTCTGTCCCTCCACTTCCTTTATATGCCTTACTTGCAGCAGATGATGATAGCTATTACTCATCCTTGGAGAAATCTAGTAATCAGAGTACCTTAAATAACTCAAACCAGTTGTCAAAAGAAAGTTATGATGAGCTTTTTCAGATGTCAGCTTTAATGACTGATAGTCATGTGTTAAAGACAGAAGAAGAAAATACAAAGCCCAGGGTTATTGACCTTTCACAATACAGTCCAACTTACTTTGGTCCTGAGCACGCTCAGGTTCTTTCTGGCCACTTACTTCATTCTAGTTTACCAGGACTCAGCCGGATGGAGCAGATGTCTTTGATGGCTTTAGCAGATACAATTGCAACTACCAGCACTGATATTGGAGAAAGCAGAGACAGAAGCCAAGGTAAAATTAAATTGGGTATAGGATTAGAGGAAAAATTGATGGTAATATTTTTACTTATTTTTTTCACAGAAAATAATCTTAAATAATTTCTGTAAAAATGACAGCCATGAAGGTTTTTAAAATCATCATTGTTGCCTTCACAGTATTTTTAACTTGAATATATATTATTTATCCCATAAATCATACTACTCTGAGAAAGTACACAAAGATTCATTATGCCAAGTCATTTTTACCTGTCTACTTAATAATGTTAAGAATCCAACTAATTGCTTTTGAGTTTAGCAAAAGTTAACATTCTTAATAAATAATTACTTTAGAAACCCCAAAATAAAAGGTGCTTTCTCCTTTATTTGTTTTTCACATTGTAATAATTCACTGTTAATTTGGGTTTTTTAATATTGAGGTTTTAAAAAAATTAACATTAAGGTATACTCCTTCCTAGAATAGCAGCAAGCAAGCCTAATAAAATTAGGTCTTTTCCTCACCCAAAGAGCATTTTTTGTTTTTAACCTCCTGAGTTATGAATAAATTTGTAGAATTCCCATCAGATTTCAAATAAGATCTGATTAACAGTCTAGCCTTGTGCACCAGATATGTCAGTAGGATGCGCCCCTTAAAAGGAAAATGTGGGGTAAATTTAAGAAAAAAGAATAACAATAATAAAAATAAAAACTTTAAGAAAAAATAAGTTGGTCATGAATTGCGACATGAAATATTATTAGTAGATATTATGTTTTGATGTGACTGTATTACAAGTGTTTTATGTTTTTATTCATTTAAAGTAAAAATCAGGCTCCCTTACCATATAGCCATTTCTTCCAGTGTTAGCAGTTATTGGAATGGGTATGTGACTTGAATCAGTATGGATAATATTACAGGGAAGGTTAAACTATTTTAAAATTGAGTCACATTTAAATTAAAATATTCATGTCAGAGGAGATTATTATTAAAAATATGTCAGAGATCCTGAGTCAATTCATTCTCTTCTTTATTATTTTTTCAATTATTTAATGATACAACTTTTTTCTGTAATGTATAATTATATAGGAAAAAGAAATACTAGATAATATTTAGACTGAAAACTTTTGTCAGTTTCACACAATGTTTTGTCCCTGTATTTGGTGCTGTGACATACCCTGCTTGCCAGAATTATTAGCATTTACTTGTGTTTTGCTAATGAAATGGGTTTTTACAAGTAAAAATACCTTTTTTTTTCTTTTTTATAGGTGGAGAAACTCTTGATGAATGTGGCTTAAAATTTCTTTTGGCTGTTCGACTTCATACTTTTCTTACAACTTCTCTTCCAGCTTATCGAGCTCAACTCCTTCACCAAGGTGATTTTGGCAATAATCTAGTAAAAGGAAGTAAGACGAGTAGAAGAGAGACTTAAGAACATTTAAGTTTGTTTTTGCCCAGATATGATAATGCCAACAAATTTGACACATTCTGAATTGCCTTAATTTATGTTAAAAATGTTTGCTTTCATCTCATCCTCTTTGCATAAAAATACTGGAGAGGGCTCCCCTGGTGGCGCAGTGGTTGAGAGTCCGCCTGCTGATGCAGGGGACACGGGTTCGTGCCCTGGTCCGGGAAGATCCCACATGCTGCGGAGTGGCTGGGCCCGTGAGCCATGGCCGCTGAGCCTGCGCATCCGGAGCCTGTGCTCCACAGCGGGAGAGGCCACAGCAGTGAGAGGACTGCGTACCACAAAAAAAAAAAAAAAAAAAAAAGCTGAACGATAAACCCCACATGTGTGGACCAGTAGGTTGAGAGACTTGCTAATGTAAATGATGCTTTATAAATATAAAAGTATCTTATTAATATAGTGATTATGGGGTAATAAAAGTTATTATGTGCTAGGTACTATCCCAGATGCTTTAACTATATTATTTCTTTTAATCCTCACAACAATGTAATGAGGTAGGTGCCATGATTATTCACATTTTGTAAATAAGAAAATTGAGGAATCAAGAGGTTAAGTACCTTGCCCAAAGTTATATAGTTAGTTAGGGTGGAGCTAGAATTTAATTTATGCATTCTGATTCCAGAGTTTTTGCAGTCTTAAGTTCTGTTCACCAGCTGTACTGTCTCCTTGGTGCTTTTTTGATTCCATGGAATTAAATCCACACAACAAATGTTGACCAAAGGATGTCAGACATACTAGAGAATAGAAAGACTCAGCACAGTGGCATTTGCCCATAAGCGTTTTTCCTTATCTTTTTAAAAAACTATATTTTAATTATAGAAAATATATGCTCATTGTAGAAAATATTGATGTGATGATTGAGTTACTTGGAGAAGCAAGAAAAAAGACCCATGTTCCCTCCAACCCCAAACAGTTATAACTCTGGGAGTCTTATATAAACTTTTAGGCATTTTTATTGCAACTATGGAACACACATTTCTGATCATCATTATATAATCATATTTATTTTCTTATAAACATTATTTTTGATGTTTCTTCAGGCCTGTCTAGTAGTCATTTTGCCTGGGCCTTTCATTCAGTAGCAGAAGAAGAACTGCTGAACATGTTGCCAGCAATGCAGAAAGATGATCCCACATGGTCTGAACTTAGAGCTATGGGTGTGGGGTGGTGGGTCCGGAATACCCGCATCTTACGCAAATGCATAGAAAAGGTGAGTGTTTTATTTTGGTGTAAAAATGAATTAATATATATTGCATGTTTATTTACATGATATTCCATATTTCCTCTCCTGTTACTCTTTTTTTTAGCAGTAAAATGCTTTTAAATAGTCTTTATATTTCAAAATAGCATAATTTTTAACAATTTATATTCTAATTCTTAAATTGCTAGTTGATATATTAGCATTTTTTATTGATATACACAAAATAATATATATACACATTTAGGAAAATAAAACAGTACAGAAGAGCTTGCAATGACAAGTGTAGTCCTGTTTCCATCTCTGTAATCTTGGAGCCCACCACCATGATTACTTTTGTAATTATAAAATAAATTAATAAATTTACATATACATGCGTGTGTTCATACACATATTTTTTAGTTTATTGAACATTTAAGTAGAGAATGTATGACAGTCTCGTATATGAAGGAAAGTATTTGTCTATTTAATTAAAAACTGTTACCGTGAAATTTTGACCAATATTTTCTAATTATAGGTAGCCAAAGCAGCCTTTTATAAAAAGAATGATCCTTTAGATGCTGCCATTTTTTACCTTGCAATGAAAAAGAAAGCTGTGATTTGGGGATTATATAGGTAGGTGAAAAAACTGCTTCAAAATGAAAAACTTTCCATAGAGTATGAAGTAAAGATTTCTTGTTCTTGTTAGTGTGATTCATGTGGATTCTTAGTTATTTTTGTATTTAAGAGATTTCATGTGAAAGAAGCCCAGGTTACAGAGCAGAAGAATCTTGATGAGGTCACATTAGCGTTTTTTAGGTTTATCAGTCCAGAAAAACATTTTTTTTTTGCTTATTTTAAGAACTTCTCATGATGCTCCTGTAGAACAAAAACTAAACCAGAAACTTTATCTGGAATGGGGAAGAAGATGAATTGGTGGAGCTTTGAAGATACATCTACCCTCTGCCCTATCAAGGAGCTCTTGGACCAGGCTATTCTTCCAAACCACCCTCTTTCTAAGGGCCCTGACCCCATTCTTGAGCTAGAGTCATTTAGAATTTTTCTCTTTCACTTGTTCTCAGCTAGACTTGGTGAGCGTGATCGCCATAAATAGTTCATTATTCGTTTGGGGTTCAGTTCTAGATATATCCATATGATCAGCAACCTTTGGGGGAAAATCATGGTATCAATCAGTTGTAAGAGACTAGATCTTTTAGGATTGTTTTGCTTCGGGACAAATTCCTTGGATTTTTATCATCAAAGTCATCTTCAGGTGGGCAGTGGGGCTAAAGGCAGTTAGTTGATTAAGTTTAAATGGTAAAATAGCACAGAAGTTAATGTAAATTATATATTTGTATAGATTTAAAAATAATTTTTCACAGTGCTGTTAATGTAGTTTCTTCGTAGTTTGAAAGAATGTTTTCAATAATCTCTGAAATTTATATGGAAAAGTAAATGTTTACCATAAATGCTATTTTTGCTCAGAAAAGCAGCAGATGTATAGTAATTTATGAACTGGTAAATGTTTCTTTTGAGTCTTAACTTTTAAGTGGCTAACTTCATAACAATTGGTTTTGATGTAGAAGCATTATGTTCCGAAATTTTCAAACTTTTTTCTTTATAGATCCCAAAAAGATTCCAAGATGACACAGTTTTTTGGGCACAATTTTGAGGATGAGAGATGGCGTAAAGCAGCTTTAAAGAATGCTTTTTCTTTGTTAGGAAAACAAAGATTTGAACATTCAGCAGCATTTTTTCTTTTAGCTGGTTGCCTCAGAGATGCAATTGAGGTAATGAATGAATTTTTTTAAAAATAGCATTGTCATCCTTTTAAGCTCTTCATGGTTTCAATTTTGTTTTTTAATTTCAACTCAAGTATAGTGGAACTAACACAAGGCTTAATGTCTAAAGGCTTAATGCCTAAAGGCTTAATGCCTAACTGGTAATATTTAATGGTGACTTTAAAATTTTGTCATTTAGCTTGAATGATATTTATACAGAATTAAAATTAACCAGGTTCTGTTGGTTGGTAGAGATAGGTAGTTGATCTGACTCTTAAAAATATTTATGAACAGTTAAAAAATAAAATATTTGTCCTGTCACTTTAAACACATTCGGACGTATATTTGGCTCTGTGTTAGTTGACAAACCTTAGGAAATTTTTAGCTAATTATTTCTAAGTAAACCTTACAAAAAGTTATAAATATTTAAAATATAACATTTCTGTTTCAAATTGCCCTTTTGCTCAGAGTTTCATACAAGTGATTCAAAACATCTTTTTGATTTGGAAACATAGTCTGCTGAGGTGGATGGGGAAGGGTAAAAGCTCAAGAATAAAACAAAGCGTGTCATTTTAGCAATTATTTAGTGGTTTTTCATTAGGCTAATTCTTTTTGCAAATATGTATTTAGTACTGCCAGATAAATTAACATAAATGTTGTCAAGTAGATTTGCTGAAGCAAGCAGCATATGTTTTGTTTATTGTCCTTGTTCACTATTTTCAGATATTAATAAAGTTTTGTGTTCATCTAGTTATTAGTGAGTTAATTGAGTTTACCTTAAAATGAAAGATACCCTTATTTATAAACAATATTTCTTGTTTTTGAAGGTATGTCTTGAGAAACTGAATGACATTCAGTTGGCTCTTGTAATAGCAAGACTCTATGAGTCTGAATTTGATACATCTGCAACATATAAATCTATTTTACGTAAAAAAGTTTTGGGAATTGAACTCAATGAACTCAATTTGTTGAATATAAATATGCATTATGATCCTTTTCTTCGGAGTATGGCATATTGGATTTTAGAAGATTATAGTAGTGCTCTGGAAACATTAATAAAGCAACCTATCAGAGAGGATGATGGTAAGCTATACTTCTAAGATGTTAATGTTTAAGAGTTTTATTAGTGTTCGTCAGGTTCAGAGCACACTGTTGGGTGCTAAGGATAATGCAGAGCAAATTGAAGACGTACATGGTCTAAGACTTTATGGTTTAGTTGGGGAGACAGAGTTATGTATACAGTTTTTTATTTTTTATTTCCCCCCCCACCAGGAAGCTAAATCCTTTGAAAACCAAGGACTTTGGATTTTCTTATTGAACATAGATGTTTTCAACGTTTGAATATAAATGTTTTGAAGAAAATAGTGATAAACAGGGAAATAGAAGTGGTTGGATTTCAACTATAATTTTAAGGTTGACTAGATAGGACTGAATTGGATATGGAATATGAAGGGAATGAGAGTGAAGTTTAACTCCTGGGTTTTTAGTTTGAGCAATAGATAAGTGATAGGGGGAAGGCTAGGAGCAGAGTTTGGAGAGTGTTGCTTTAGATAGAAAAGACTTCTCAGATAAGGTAACCTTTGAGATGAGACCTAATTGAAATGAGTGAGTAATCAGTCAGTGCAGGTATCTGGTTTTTAGGCCAAGGGCACAGTAAATAAAAAGGCCTTGAGGCAAGAATATGTACATGTAAATGGAAACGTAATGTAGGCCTTTGGATATAGCATTCTAGGTTTACAGGGTGAAATTGCTACTAGAAATAGAGATGTGCACGTTATCACATATAGATGGTATTTAAAGCCGTGGGACTGCAGGAGTTAACTCAAGGAGTGTAGATAGAAAGGAGGTCAAGTACTGAACTCTAGGACACTCAGCATTTAAAAGTAGAGATGAGGAAGATCTAGCAAAGCAGACGGACTGAGATGAAGTGTCCAGGAAAGTAGGAGAAAAAGAACTAAGTGTGTAACTGGATGTTTTAAAATGTCTTAGATTGTTTCCTGAAGAGATGTGAAATCAGCATAATCTTTGTTTTCCTACTATGTTAGAACGCTTTCATTACAACTGTGTTCCTGTCTATTCAGTGCTATGTATTAGTTTGGTCTCTTAAATTTTTCTTAGAAGACCAGGTAGATAAAGGTGCCATGGTAGAGAAAAAGGGCTACAGTACAAGCCTTGAAGAATTTTTCTTGGCTCATAAAATGAATTTACTTTCAGATCAAGTCATGATGTCAGCCTGCAATCCTGCCGTTTTTAATTTCTACAATTATCTAAGAACACATCCTCTTTTGCTGAGACGTCATTTTGGATCATCTGATGCGTTTTCCGCACACATGAGTTTAACAGGAAAAAGTGGACTGGCAGGAACAATTAATTTAAGTGAAAGAAGATTATTTTTTACTACTGCCAGTGCTCATTTAAAAGCTGGCTGCCCTATGTTGGCTTTGGAAGTATTATCAAAGATGCCAAAAGTCATCAAAAAAACGAAACCTTTTTGTAGAACATCTAGTTTTCTGGATACTAGTAAAGTCTGTTCTCCTTCTTCTCCATTCAAATTGGATGCAAGGGAAGATAAGTCTTCTGCTATTGATTGGTCACAGTCACTGATGAATGGTTTTGGATCTTCTTCAGAGGGTTCCTCAGAGAAGCAGTCAAATTCCACTCTTTCTTTTGACTGGAGCCAACCAAGTATTGTATTTCAGGATGACTCTTTAGAATTAAAATGGGACAGTGATAACGATGAAGAAAATGAGGATCTCCCTGTTTCAATGAAAGAACTAAAACCTTTACAGAGAAAAGTAGGGGAAAAAATAGATGAAACAAGTTCTAAGTACACAGACTCTCTCAGCACACTAGATGAACATGACATTTTAAATCCATCAGAAGATATCATTGCAGTTCAGTTAAAATTTAGAGCATGTTTAAAGATTCTCACGGTAGAACTTCGTACTTTATCTACTGGATATGAAATAGATGGTGGAAAATTGCGATACCAGCTGTACCACTGGCTTGAAAAAGAGGTGATAGCCCTTCAGAGAACTTGCGACTATTGTTCAGATCCTGAAGAATTACAGTCTGCATTTAGTAAAAATGGAGATGCATTTGGATTAAATGAAGATGCTGAAGATTTGCTTCATCAAACAAAAGTGAAACAACTGAGAGAAAATTTTCAGGAAAAAAGACAGTGGCTTTTGAAATATCAGTCACTCTTGAGGATGTTTCTTAGTTACTGCATACTGCATGGATCCCATGGTGGGGGTCTTGCATCTGTGAGAATGGAATTGATTTTGCTTTTACAAGAATCTCAACAGGTATGTAACTTACATGGTAACCAGTCAAAATACTACTTGTATGAAAAACAGTTTTTGAGATTGCTTTTTTAGTTTTAAAATGTTAAAATTGTTGATTTTCTTAATTATGGTTGCTTTAAGGAATTCTGCTTTTTGTGTGGTGCTTCATATTATGGATTTCTAGAGTTGTGAATGCATTGTGGTTTAAGGACAGTTTGATATCAGACCCTGTGATCTGCTTAATTCATATTAAACATTCTTATACGAATGCCTTGTGAGATGATGATACAAGCGTATTGTCCCATCAGTTTTCATTATAATTGGTGGAAGGTTGATCGTCCCTTCTAACTCTGTAAAAGTTTGTTATGCTTTTAATTTTTAATTGTTCTGAAGTTTTTCAAAGAGACCCTGAATTACTTAATGGATTATAACTATAAATAGTTGATTAACCTTTTTTCCCTTTGTTTTTTAAGGAAACAGCAGAACCAATATTTCCTAGCCCTCTTTCAGAACAAACCTCAGTACCTCTCCTCTTTGCTTGTACAGCCAGTGCCAAAACAGTAGTTGCCAATCCGTTATTGCACCTTAGTAATCTAACACATGATATTCTGCATGCCATAATAAACTTTGATTCACCACCCCATCCTGATATCCAAAGCAATAAAGTAAGTATGCTTGGTTTCAGACATTTAATTTACCTATATACTATGATAAAACTAAAAGATGAGTGTTAAGGCTTTTTATAAACAATTTTAAATATCATCCTATGCATAGTGATTGTTTCATTGCCAAGTTTATATTGGTTTTGATCAAAGAAAACTTTTGGTTGTAGGCCAAGTTCATCTTACTTGTATTACTTATACCCAATAGGGTACTTCAGTTTTAAAGTTTTACTTCGTCTTATTTAACTGCATCATTTTGGTAAGCATAATAGTGTGTATGCACATTTATGAGTAAATCTTCAGCAGTACACTTAGCCAAAAAGCTGGGGTTTTTTTAGAGACAGAAACTTAATATTATGTAAAAGTACTAGTATCTCTTTTTTTTTCCCTCATAGTCTGCATTTGATTCTCTCCCCCACCTCACAGGCTGTGATATCATGCCATCCATTTTCTTTTTGTCTAGTGGTAGCCTCTCCTACAGTTTTACCTTCCTGGATAACCTTAACCCTTATAAATTAATTTTGTCACTTTGTTTCCTATACTGCTCAGTAGAATAAATGCCCACATTGCATATTATACAATTAGGAATTTAATTTTGTTTAGATTGTGCTGATTTTAACCAACCTTTATTCCATATTCAACTTTAATAATAAGCAAATAATAAGCATAACCCTGGTGTATCAGCTTTTGCTGCTTAAGAGCCACCCTGAAACATTAATAGCTTAAAACAGCCATGATTTATTTTGCTCATGATTCTGTGGGCCAACTGGACTGATAGCTGGATACCTTCATTTGTCTTTGGTCAGCAGGCAGGTTGACTGGATTCTGGATGACCTAGGATGGCCTTATTTACATTTCTGGTGGTTGGCAGACTGTTTGCAAGGCTGACAGGAAACTTTGGGATGACCAAAGACTTTGGGATGTGTCTCATCCTCCAGTAGGCAAGCCTAGAGTAATTAGCCTGGGTTCTCTAAAGAAATAGAGCCAGTAGGGTGTGTGCGTGTGTTTTTATAGAAGGAGCCTTGTTGTAAGCAGTTGGCTCACTTAATTATGGAGGCCGAGAAGTCTCAGGATCTTCAGTTGGCAAGTTGGAGACCCAGGAAAACAGATGGTGTAGGTCCAGTCTAAGTACAAAGGCCTGAGAACCAGGATAGGTAATAGTGTAAGTTCCAGTCCAAATTCCAGCAGGCCTGAGACCCAAGAAGAGCCAATGTTTCAGTTCTAGTCCCAAGGTAGGAAAAGACCAGTGTCCCAGCTCAGTGCAGCCAGGCAGAAGTTCCCTCATACTCAGCTTTTTTGTTCTATTCAGGTCTTCGATTGATTGGATAAGGCCCGCTCACAATCGGGAGGGCAATCGTCTTTACTCAGTCTACCAATTCAAATATTAACCTCATCCAAATTTACCCTAACAGACGCATCCATAATAACGTTTGACCAAACGTCTGGGCACCCCTTGGCCCAGTTAAATGGACACATGAAATTAACCATTTCACTTGGATTATTTCATATAGTGGTTCCAGGGGTTTAGAGAGCAAAAGTAGAATTTGCAAGGCCTTTAGAGAACTCGGTTCAGAAATAACACATCACTTCTGCCGTGTCCTCTTGCACAAAGCAAGTCTCAGCCCAAATTCAGTAAGTGGCGAAATAGACTCCACCTTTTGATTGGAGAAGCTAGAAAATATTATCGTTTTTGTAGTCTGTTGTATGTGGTCTTCGCTGTCTTCATTCATATGATGTTGTCCTTGATTTTAATTCATATCACATGTCTATTGATCATTGAAGGAAAAATAGCAATTAGATTTTAATATGCACAAAGAGTATCATACCTTATAATTAGATCAAGAACCTGGTCTTTTAATAGTCTAGCCTCCTTTCTTACCTAGATTAAGCTTCTCCCTCATCCTCAGATCTACTCCTGTTACTTCTCTTGTCATGCCATGTTTGGAGCCCTGTCTTCCTCAGTACACGTATTTGCCTTTCAGTTGCTGTCTTTCATACCTTCTTTCTCTAAAATTTCCCTCTCTTCAAATTGTTTTCTGTAGTAACTCGACTGTGTGATAGCATATTCTTCAGTGATCTGTTCATAAGTGAACTGTCATTTACCAGGCTGGACTTCATATTTTGGTTGAAGAAGGAGCAGTTTAAGTCTTGGAGGGCTTGCTTTTAATGCATGGCTCATGGCACTACTGAATAAGCTAACATCTGTTCTCGTTTGCCCTTAAAACAAATTAGGTAGTAGGTGTCTGTTTTATAATTTCTGCCAAAGTCCTCAGGTTTTGTGTGTTTGTTTGTGTGTGTGTTTTTAATTTGTTTGTCACAAGACCTTTCAGGCAGAAATGAGTATTAGGGAGAAAAAGGAAATAGTATATAAGGGCAAAATCATTTTTTCATCTTTTTAAAAATGCTGATTATATTAGGTCTTGAAAAAAAGCTACATTTTTCAAAGTTATAACTCTGTTGTTTTTTTTTTTCCAGGTATATGTAATGCATACTTTAGCAGCTTCACTTTCTGCTTGTATTTATCAGTGCCTTTGTGGTAGTCATAACTACAGGTAAATATCTTGTGAAATTTAAGAATGTTTGCAGTAACTGATGAGGTTTGAGAATTTGTATGCTCTTGCTCTAGAAATACTGTGTACTGCAGTCCACCTTAAATAATGCAAAAAGCATATGGCTTAAGTGTTGAGTCCTTTTTTTTCATCTTTGAAATTTTAGCATACGTCTTTATGGCAAATGTATCTCAAGTAAACTCTTCACAATATAACTTATTTAGCAGCCTTTTATTGATCACTGTCTAATGCTAGACATTGTGATATACGCTGGAATAAGGTCTCCTTCCTTAAGGTCAATCTAGTTAGAGACAAACATGTGAAATGATAAATGATATGTAACATGACATCATACTTAAATGATGTGTCCTATAAGATGATAGGTAGTAAAATCTCAGGGAGCACAGAGGAGGGAGTGACTGACTTGGAATTGAGAAAAATTTTACAGAGTAGTTGATTATGATTTTTCTCTTTATGTCCTAAGGTTTCACTTAGGACATAAAGATAATAAAGCCTAAATAATTTAAAGCCTAGATAATTTATCTAGGCTTTCAAAACATGTTGTTTGACAGTGTGGGGGTCTGTATCTTTCTTTAGTTCTTTGAAATTCCCTTACTCTATTTCTTCAAATATTTTATCTTCTCTCTTCTCTTTCCTTATATGAGACAGATATTGGAACTTGTGGGTCCCTCTTATTTTTCTTTTAGCTTTCCTCTCAAATGATCCCTTTCATTATTTCTTTATTTATTTTTTGCTTCATTTCAGGAGAAATCCTAGCTTCATTTTCCAGACACTAATTCATTCTTCAGCAATGTCCTATCTTTTATTTAGCCTATTTGAGTTTGTTTTAGAAATTCTATTTTCAATTTTAGTATCTCTTTATTTATTTATTTTTTTTGTTGTTTTTTACTGTTTTTTTTTGTTTTTTTTTGCGGTATGCGGGCCTCTCACTGCTGTGGCCTCCCCCATTGCGGAGCACAGGCTCCAGACGTGCAGGCTCAGCGGCCATGGCTCACAGGCCTAGCCGCTCCGCGGCATGTGGGATCCTCCCGGACCGGGGCACGAACCCGTGTCCCCTGCATCGGCAGGCGGACTCTCAACCACTGCGCCACCAGGGAAGCCCTCTTTATTTATTTTAATAGCCACTTAAAAAAAAATAACTTACTGTTCTTTTTTTAGTTTTATTTTTTTTTAACATCTCTGAGTATAAACCACTTTCCTTAATGTTCTGGTAAGTCTTTGCTTCCTCAGGTGTAGGTATGTTGCTGAGTTTGTTTTCTCTTACATGATGTCAACATTCCTTTGTGTTGATTTTTGATTATCTGTTTATCTTATGTGTTTGAATTCTCCCAGGGGTCACCTCAGCTTACTACTCTGGTTATGTATTCCCATAGTAGCTTCAACTTGATTTCTTTGACCTTGGTCCTCCAAAAGTTCACTTTCTTATTACTGAGTATGGCTTTGTTTTCATCAACATATTTTTATGTTTCTTATCATTTCCATAGGCTTACTTTAGCAGGGGAGATTTTTGGTTTTTGTTACTCTTCCATCTTGAAAATGGAAAGTAAAGCAAGAGAAGCTATTTCCATATGTATCAAACTGTTAGAACTAAGACAACTTGCCAGTTAGAACAGATCTAAACAAATAAGTGTGCTATTTTTAAATATTATATTCATTTATTTAACATATGATATAGGAACTACTGACAGGGTTTAACAAATTTTTCGTACCATTTTTCTATTGTATTTATTTCATAGTTTGTGTTAAGCTGTAATTTATTTTGTCCATTGATCAGTTTATTTAGTTTTAGCTTAAAGTGCCATTTAATTAGAGAAGCTTATGCTGAATTCCCAAACTGTGTGAAATCACTCCTCCCTTTTGCTTTCATATCACTGTATGCATAGGTTTTGTCTTTAAAAACAGTATGATAAAATTATTTGTGTCTGATTCCCCCACCAGACTATAAATCGCATGAGGACGGAAACCATGTGTTTCATTAAACACCTGTTATCTGGTGCATATACCTGATATAACCTACCCTAGTGTAGGGTAGAATAGCCATTAAATATCAAATTGAACCAAAACTGACTTTTTCAACTCAGTAACCTTGTTTTAAATTTTGATATATAAGCTTGCTACTTGTGGTCAATAATGATTTAGTTTTTTCATTTGTACATATTTTATGTCTTACAGTAAATATATTTAAAAGCTATCATATCTGTTTTTAATTTAGAAAATTTAAAGGACACTTTGTTTTATTATAATACTAGACTATAAAGCACAGTACTTAGGTGTAAAGCAGTATAACTAATACACAAAATTTTGTATTTAAGGTACCCTAGATGATAGATCTAAAACATGGAAGTATTACGTGTGAAATTCATTTTAGATCATTGTATGTTATTATTGTTTTATTATATCGTTGTTATTGTAGGTCATTATAGATTGTTATTATTTAAATTTTTTTTTCTTAGTTCATTTCAAACAAATCAGTTTACTGGAATGGTGTATCAGACAGTACTGCTTCCCCATCGACATTCTTTGAAAACAGGAAGCTTAGATGAAGCCATAACTCCCAATACATCACCAGCTCAGTGGCCAGGTATAAATAATTTATATATGTGTGAGTGTTTTTCTTAGCCTTATTGAATTTAATCAGATGAGGAAAAAGTAGGTTTGGCTTGGGTTTGTTGTATGATAATCATTGTTGTTAACTATTGTTAGAATTGATACCAGTTTATTATTCACCACTTATTAGAAATTATCCAGTTATGTAATGTTAGTTTTTCCTTTATCATCATACTAAAATAACTCAAATATTTTGTTATATCACTTTTTATAATTTTGCTTTTGTCATAATAGAAAAACATTTGTTATGGCAATGAAATTTTATCTATCAGATTTGAATCAGATTACAGATTTCCAGCGTTTGTCTAAATTGAACAAGTAGCTCAACATTTATGCATTAACTGCAATAACCTCTACTAGTCTATGAATCTATGGCAGAAAATATTTTAATCCTGATGCTGTAACTTTTTTCAAAAATTAGGAAATGTTGATTATTTATTAATTTATTGTCAATGATAGCTAATGGTAGCTATGTTTGTTGTTTCTCCTAGGAATAACTTCTCTAATTCGACTTTTGAATTCTTCTGGGGAGGAAGCCCAGTCAGGGCTTACAGTCTTGCTCTGTGAGATTCTCACAGCAGTGTATCTTAGTCTCTTCATCCATGGCTTGGCAACACATTCTAGTAACGAACTGTTTCGGATTGTGGCCCACCCTCTAAATGAAAAAATGTGGTCTGCTGTATTTGGTGGAGGTGCACATGTTCCCAGCAAAGAACAGACACGCTCAAAAGCTTTACCTGGTTAGTTTTTAAACTGTTTTATTTTATTTTTTAAGGCTACAGCTTTATTTTTTCATCTGAATGATAACTTTGTTAAATGTAATTACATTTTAATTCATTCACAGAAAGTTCTGTTACAGACCATTTTCTTAAAGCATGAACAAATAGTTTTGTGGTAAATATGCAGTATAAAGTTTCTGGTGTAATTATCAAACTTTAAGATACTCATGCACCAGTGATTAGAACTATCTAATGTAATTTAAAATCTTTTACTATTGAAATTTTCATTTGTTTTGAAATGTACTGTAACGTTGGTTTTTGTTCTATCCCAAATCAGATCTCTCTTCTTTCTTTGGCAGGAAGGTACTTTGCTATGCCTAGCCCCCACCAGGTAGTGGTATTCTCCATGGAATGTGTGGGCTTTTCCAAAGCTCTTTCAACCATCAGTTCTCATAGCCCTCCCAGTCTTGCAGGCAAGATATTAGCTTTAGAAATAGGCTTTTACAGTTCAGCTTGCTTTGTGTTGTTTTGGAAGGGTTGGGGTACAGTGGGCCAGTTTTATTTTGTTTGGCACTTAGCAAACTGAAAATTTTCCATTAATCAAGTCATATTTTTGATTTAAAACAATGATTAGCATTTTAGAAAACCATCCCTGCTTTTTTATTACGCTTTAAGTTCTTCATTTTGATGTTTTCTATTCCTTAGACTTTAACATATTTTTAAATGTGTAGAAATAAATAAACGTCAGTGCTAATCATGATAAATCAGACTATGGCTTGAAATGACTGGAAAAACATTTCAAATAAGGCTGCTTTATGTTCTGCATATTATGATTCCAGCCATTAGGGTTTTGGATTTCTAAGTGTTCATAGTATCATGCAAAGTAAGTATTTTAAACAATTGTATTACCTTTTCTAACTTTCTAATGTTGTAACTGTAGGTACTGTATTTATTTAAAGACTGAAACAAGCTTTTGACCTGAAAAGAATCTTCATGATGCTTTCTGCCTTTAAGTTTTCTTTTTTTTATTAGCCCATATGTGATAATCTTGGCTTTAAAATTTTTAACAATATTTTAAATTTTGTAACATCTCCTTTCTAATTTTTAAAGAGTAATTTCCTGTGCTTTATTTTTTATATGGATAAAAATAGAAAAGACTAACTTATGAAACTCATGTTGGAATATATACTTAACTTCAGGTATTTGAATTCATTTTAGAAAAAATTTCAAAGTCTGAGAGGGAGTACGATTTATAGGTCTACTGAGATTAAAGACTGTGATCTTGTTATTACAACATGTTATAAAGGGATAAATTCTTGAAATAGAATGTCCACATACTTGTAAAAAATTAAAAATACATTTTTACTAACCAGTCAGCAAGCCTCAACTTCAACAATTCCTGGAGCATTTCTGAGCACAGATACATAAACAACCTTACTCAAAGTCCAGGTTGTTCTTTGTTTAACCACTCAGATATAGCTGTTTGTAGTTACAAATATCATATAATCAACTCTATCTCACGACTTACTGAATCCGAAATAATCAAAGTGAAAAAAATTATCTGCATCTGTATGTTTAACCTCTTGCGTTGGGACATGGTAGCCAAATAATACAGGATACTTAAAAAATGAAGTTTACTTAGTGATGGGGCTGGATATAGCCACATATAGATTATGTGATGCTCATCTGTCTATAAGAACCCAGAAACAATTCTGAATGCAATCAATCATGGATGTAACTGAAGGAGCATGTACAGAAAACATAAATGATATGATTTATCAGTTTGCTAACCAGAAAAAAGAGTACGCTCATTTAATGATGAAACCAAAGGTCTGCTGTTTCTAAAGTTGATTTAGTTTGTGAAGGAACAAGTAGAAAAAGAAAAAAATAGAAAAACAGAATAAAGGGAAGAAGTGAAGATACTAGGTAGTAAAGGCAGTAATAGTAATTAGAAGTAGCAGTCCTATGAGGCAGATAAACTGACAGTTGGAGAGACAAAATCTGAGAACAGAAAATCAACCAAGACAAAGGGACAAGCAGGGGTGGCTTTCAGTATAAGGCAGAGTTCTGAAATCTCAGTTTTTGAAGGCATTATTATGTTGTTCTGAAAGCACACCAACTAAAGCAGCACAGCAGCTTGATAAATTTTAGGTTGTAAGTAAGCAGCCCTGTATGTTTGAGTTACTGTTGAATGTAATCATGATGTCTTAAGAGTGTAATTAAATTAGATAATATTCAGTATACATTGTTGACCAAGGGAATAAAATGATGCGTTTTAGAAAAGTTGATCTGAATTCAGCCAAAATTGTTATATATATTGATATATTTTTAGTTTCTAGTGTTTAAATATGGCCAAATGAAAACTGACAGGTCTAGAATATTTCATTTTCCTGACAACCTATTCATCTATTCAGTGTCAATGTATTGTATATTGAAGATGAAATACATGCTTAGAACCCTTAAAAATATGTTTTTAAAAAGTGTTTTCATAAACTTAGTACTATGAGAATATTTTAAAAGTTACCATTTGTTTTCCTTGTTCTGGTATAAATTCTGATTTTAATTTTCTTTGCAATAATGGTCTTATGAACTAAATTTTTCTTTCTACATGTCTATTATATACTTAATGTACTTTTAGTGACATAAAATTTAAATATGACTTAAGCTTTGTAATATAAGAAAATGGTAGATGATTTTTATTAGACTTTAACTCAGCAGGTCAGAGTTCTTAACAAAAATGTTAAGGTACATAAATCAGTATTTTATTTTTTAATCAAATTTACTTTGTGATTCCTACATATGTTAATGAGGGATTTATTTTTTCTAATTAATTAAAACTATAGCGTGGGTGAATGTTCATGGAGTTCTGAATTATTCTATTATGGTTAAGTTTTAAAGTAGATGATCATATAAGCAATAGCAGTTTTTGAAAAACTACTTTTTTTTCTGCTAACAGTGAGAAATCCATACTTTTGCTTTTTATTGCATATTGTAAAGCAAAACAAAATATTTTAAGAATTTTTGTTGTGTTTCATAATAATGTTTGCAGGTATAAGAATTGTCGTTATTCCTGTGCATACCTTAGTTTTTCTTTACCTACATTCTAACTTCTTAATGCCCCTTATAATTCATAAGCTCTATCTATATCCAAGTTCCTTTTCATTTCTCCCTAATGCTGATTTTTTTCTTTTATTACTAGTAAAGTAGCCATTTACTACCTTAATAATGGAACAGTAGAATCAGTTTGTATCCAAGGAGTGACACAGTTCTTGATATTTTATTATTAGCTTTTTTCAGAAACAAATGGTTAAGCACCCAGCAGCTACACAGTTTCTCTTGGTGCCCCTCAGCTTCATGACCACTCGAACCCAACGTGATATAAGCATAAAGTTGTCTTAGGTCTTGCTGCAATTTGAGGGAAAAGAAGAGGGAGCATCTACCCTAATGATAAGCTTCAAATCATTTCTTGTTTGCTAGGAGGTGTCACTAAGGTCTTTTAATTTGTAGCATTTCAGGTAATATAACATTCGGTACTGTGAACCTGTTTGCCGTTTTTCCCCTGTTGTCCTTGTGCATCAGAAATGTTTCAATAAGAAGTTTTATACTTCTGAAATTGAGTCTGTAATTTTAAATGTTTCCCCTCAGTGTGGTTAATTTCTTGTTTTCATGTCAATTATCTGGGTTCACACACTGTACTTGCAAATGTTTTTCTCTCTTAAAAAATTTTTTTTATGTTTTGCTTTAAAAACTTTGCTTTTTTATGACGTAGCAAGCTTGGTAAAATCTGTGAATTTAGCATTGTAAGTTTTATTTTTCCCTAAACGTCTGTGTTCACATCACATGCCTTCTAATAATCTAAAAACAAAACAAGGAGAATAGTAATATTTGTCAAGTGATAAATTTATTTTAAAGCATAGCATTAATTTTTTTGACAGATTAAAAAAATACCCTTATATTCTAAATTTTTTACTCAATGAGAATTTGGTAAAACCACTGTTTAAGTTTTATAATGTATATAAATGTATGCAACAGATATATTAGAAACATGATTGTTGATTATCAATTGCTTATAAGATCAGAGAGAAAAAATTACACATTGAATATGATGGTTCTTTTTAAAGTCATTTGAATGATTACATACCACTTTATAGCAATCCCTTTGTATACTAATTTTATTCATCTTTATTTCATTTTTTCTGAAGTAACTAAATTATTGTTAGACTCAGCTTGGCTGTAGCTTGATATAATGCATGAGCATGCTGTTTATGCAAGCTAAGTAGCTTCAAGCAATAAAACAAAATTGTATTAAAACACAAATACTTGTATTCCTTTGGAAGGTAAGTGACTTCTTGCTGTAACCATTAAAGAAGAATATTGGTGTGCCTTAATATGGGGTTGTTTACCTATCTTTTAGACCATGACTATGTCTAGGAGATCCTTGATTTTCTATTGGTGATTTGCATCTAGTGACTTAGTATTGATTAAAGATTTGTATAACTTGTTTTTCTTTGCTAATGCCCTTAATACTCTAAGGTAAAATACTAAGAGAATATTGACTGTTAAATGTTTAGAAGTTAAAACAATAAAGATTGCATTTTCTCCCTCTTCTTTGTTGTTCCATTGAGTAGAAAATTCTACCTCCAAGCCATTTCTAAAAGTCTGAATCAGTTTAGTAGGTAGTTTTGGTGTTTGAATTTTTTAATATTTTCAGTGAAAAATTAGTAGTAGTTTTTTAGTAGATAAAAGGCCAAGTGATTACTGAAGAATCTCATAACTGAGTTGTTGCCTTTAATTACCACTGACATCCCATGGTATTCTTCCCCCCCCCGCCCCGCCGCCCCATGATATTCTTAAAAAACAAAATAGAAAGATGTAGATAATTTAGATAAGTCAACATTCAGAGAGTAAGGGACAAGATGAGATAAAAACAAAGATCACTATACAAGATGATTTTTGTCTCACTTCCTCCACTATTTTCTTACCTTACTATCATAATAATCTCGGTTTTGTGTATGTACTTACTTGTAGTTAACCTTAGGTCTTATGTAAAAATAGATGAAATCAGAACAATGAAAATTGTACTTATTTTATAATACTTTATTTTGTTCTTGTTAGTTTCTTCACTAGTGGAAGAAGGAGAGAAACAGAACAAACGTTTTAGGCCATCAAAAATGTCTTACAGAGAATCTGCCTCAGTGACCTCTTCCTCACCACCAGTAAGCCAGGAATCACTGATAGTTAAAGAGAAGTTCATTCCACCTGAGCTCAGTATCTGGGACTATTTCATTGCCAAGGTAATACAAGTGTTATCCACATGATTATTTGTGTAGTTAAACACAAATGAAACTGTTTAAAATAAGTAATTGTTGGTGTTTCCAAATATTTTTCCACACTGGTTTAGAAAATTTTCATTTTATCAGGGTACATTATCACAAAATATACCCTAAAATATTTTGGACATATTTCAACCAGGTTTTAAGGCAGTTCTTTTATAAATTATGATCTTTGCATTTTAAACAAAGCAACGTTCTTAGTAAGATGAAAAGATAAATTGGTTATTAGCACCTTAATGCTTGATAGTAATTAAGGAATCAAGACTACCAGAAGTCAAAGTGCCATCCATACTCTAATTCCTTTTCTATACTCCAGGCAGTCCTGCATTGTCCTGATATACACAGATTTCAGTTTTTAGTTAAATAACATCAGTCCCTCAACAACACTGTTCAATTTTAAAGTTACCACAATTTATTAAATATGAGTAATCGCATAAAGTACAAACTTTCCTGCTAGCTATTCAGTCCACAAATCACTATGTAAATAACAGATGCACCTCATGATCAGTGACCAATCACAACAGTTCTTTCAAAGTCTGTCAGTGATTGGTCATTTAGTACCTGTTATTCAGTATTCAGTTCATACACAGACAGAAAGGCATGTGGTTGTCTTGCCTCCTTATCTCCCATAATAAACTCAAGTGACATTTTACAAAACTGGCTAATCAGAAGAGGGAATTGGCTAACACAGATAAAAGTGCAACTGAAAAATGAAAAGTGATAGTGATAGTACTGGAAGTGAAATTCAAATCAAATATAAGTAAAGTTATAGAAGAAATAGCTAACTTTGGGAATACTGACATTGCTGTCATTTGATACACTTTAGATGTACAGCCAGAGGCAATTAGTAAAGGCCAGCTTATCAACATAAATGAGGAAAGTGTGGCAAAAGGATGAAGATGTCCCAGAGATAGTGAAATTGGCAAAATACTTCACATTAAAAGAACTCTGGGTAATATTTCACAACATTGAAAGTGCAAAGAGTAAAAAGTTGGACGCTGATACAAACTTAGAAAGGAGTATGACGATTTGCTAACGATTAGAAAAGAAGCTTGCTTTGATTCCTGAGTTAGAAGAAGGCCAGCACTGTTCAAAGTACTCTTGATAAATTTCTTACAAAGAAATAAAACACTTTAATTCTCACTGTTTCTAATTACAGTATACTAAATAAGTATTGTTTTTACTATTTTTTTTCATTTTCCTATACATTTATAGCTGACTGTAAAAGGTTTTAATGTTCTGACAAATTTTTAAATTGTCACAGAACATTTGTAATTTTTGCATGCTTCAGGGTAAAGAAGGGCATTTATATCACCTTGTTTCACATTGCCTTTTGCAGTCATTGATTCATTCAACAGATGTTTATTATGTACTCTGTTTATATTGGAATATCTTTATTTCATCTTCATTTTTAAAGCATAGTTTTACTTTTGCTGGGTATGTGATTCTTGATTAGCAAGGCCGCCTTTAGTTGTCTTGTTCCTGGATCTGGTTAAATTTGGGGCTGGTCTGCCCTTGTTCCAATCTGTATCTCAGCCTCAGGCTAGTTGAAATGTTAACCTTCCCTAATTGTTTGCTGCTAAGAACTCTTGTTTTTGACAATGCTGCTGGGCATGGAATTCGTTGTTGTTGTTTTTTAAATTGAAGTATAGTTGATTTACAGTGTTGTGTTCATTTCTACTGTACAGCAAAGTGATTCAAGTATTCATTTATATACATTATTTTTCATATTTTTCATATGGTTTATCACATGATATTGAATATAGATTGAGGACCTTGTTGTTTATCCATTCTCTGTATAATAGTTTGCATCCCCTAATCCCAAAGTCCCAATCCCTACCCCACCTCCCTCTTGGCAACCACAAGTCTGTTCTCTACGTCTGTGAGTCTGTTTCTGTTTCGTAGATAAGTTCATTTATGCCATATTTTAGATTCCACATTTAAGTGATATTATATGGTATTTATCTTTCTGTTTCTGACTTACTTCACTTCTTTTTTTTTGCGGTACGCGGACCTCTCACTGTTGTGGCCTCTCCCGTTGCGGAGCACAGGCTCCGGACGCACAGGCTCAGCGGCCATGGCTCACGGGCCCAGCCGCTCCGCGGCATATGGGATCTTCTCAGACCGGGGCACGAACCCGTGTCCCCTGCATCGGCAGGCGGACTCTCAACCACTGCGCCACCAGGGAAGCCCCACTTCACTTCTTATAATCTCTAGGTCCATCCATGGTGCTGCAAATGTCATTATTTCATTCTTTTTTTTTTTTTTTTTTTTGCTGTACTTGGGCCTCTCACTGTTGTGGCCTCTCCCGTTCCGGAGCACAAGCTCCGGACGCGCAGGCTCAGCGGCCATGGCTCACGGGCCCAGCCGCTCCGCGGCATATGGGATCTTCTCAGACCGGGGCACGAACCCGTGTCCCCTGCATCGGCAGGCGGACTCTCAACCACTGCGCCACCAGGGAAGCCCCACTTCACTTCTTATAATCTCTAGGTCCATCCATGGTGCTGCAAATGTCATTATTTCATTCTTTTTTTTTTTTTTTTTTTTGCTGTACTTGGGCCTCTCACTGTTGTGGCCTCTCCCGTTCCGGAGCACAAGCTCCGGACGCGCAGGCTCAGCGGCCATGGCTCACGGGCCCAGCCGCTCCGCGGCATGTGGGATCTTCCCGGACCGGGGCACGAACCCATGTCCCCTGCATCGGCAGGCGGACTCTCAACCACTGCACCACCAGGGAAGCCCTATTTCATTCTTTTTAATGGCTGAGTAGTAGTCCATTATATATATGTGCCACATCTTCTTTATCCATTCATCTGTCAGTGGATATTTAGGTTGTTTCCATGTCTTGGCTGTTGTAAATGGTGCTGCAGTGAACATTGGGGTGCATGTATCTTTTCGAATTATAGTTTTCTCTGGATTTATGGGCATGGAGTTCTTATTAAAGTCAGCCCCCTCTGGCCAGGCCACAGAGTTCTTTGTCCTCACAGGCTGCTGTCCCTGATAGAACAAATGGGCCACAGAGGGCAGGGGTTGGGTTAGGAGTACCCCCTGGCCAAAATGCCAGATGCTCACTTTTTACCAGAGATTCAGTAGTTTTTCTTGAATAAATACTTCTCTATGTGTTGTATGTATTTGGTCAGTTTCCAGTATCTTTAAATGGTTGTTTTTGACAACTTTTTCCAGTTTCATTACTTCTTTTTGGGAAGAGGACTTACCAAACTCCTCACTCAGCTTTTCCAGAATTTCTACCCTCCCTGCTATGTTTCTTTATTGGGCTTCTTTGGACCCAAGATTTTATAAGTTTTCTTTTCAAATTTCCCACATCTCTTCTTTCATCCTCACTCTTAACTGATGACATCATCTTATGTCATTAAAAAAAAAATAGAACCAGACAAAAGTCTTTCATCATTCTGTCGTTAAGCCCTCATCTTGTTCTCTCTTGTTATTATCAAGGAAGCATCCTTCCTATCAAAGATTCATTGCTATTCTGAATCCTATCCTTGTTTTTCTTCTCTACCCTTCTCTCTTCACTGCTGGCTCTTCCCTTCAGAGCAGAAATGTGCTCTGCTGTCTCCCATTCCAAATCCTGCTTTGATCCCAAAACTTTTTCGAACTATTATCCCATTTCTCTGTTTCCCATCCTCCTTCAACTTTTCAAAACTATAAACACATTATCTTTCTATTACCATAGGTCCCATTCATATTTACCCATTGTATGACTCGTGACACAACCACCCCACTAAACCTGCTGTTGTTGAGATTCAGGTGGTATCCATGTTATCAAGTATAGGAAACTTCTTTGTCATCATCTTATATGACTTCTTAGCAGTATTCAATCCATGTGACTATTTCCTCCTTTTTGAATTACTTTTCTCTCTTGTTGTATTGATACCAGTCTCTTCTAGTTTATTTCCTAACCTTACTATTTATTCCTTCATAGTCTTCTTTCTTCTTCCTTTTCTGCCTGACCTGTGAATCTTGATCTTCTTCAAGATTTAGGTTTCTGATATTTATTTTCTTTAGTACTTCCCATGTCACAACCAAAGTCCTCCCATTTTAGTAAACGGCATCTTCATCCTTATAGTTGCTCAAGCCAGAAACCCAGAAATCGTCTTTTCCTTCTCTTTCCTTTGCTCTCCAAATTGATCAGTAAATCTGTGCTTTCCCCCAGATATACCATGAATGTGTTATTTATCTCCATCTCCATCACACACCTGTATCCAGACTGCCAACTCTTGCCTTAGTTACTGATGTCTCCATTTCTTCTCTTGACATTTGACTTTTCTCTCATAAGGCTATGGTCATAGTAACATTCCTAAAGTATAAATCTCAATACCTATCCTCTACTTAAAACTCATCAGTGGCATTCCATTACACTCTTTACTGTGTTGTACAAAAACCCTACCTGATCTGTCATCTGCTGTTCTCTTCAGCTTTTCTCCCAACACAACCCTCTTGCTTTAGTAGGCTTCAGCCGAACTTCTTTTTTTTTTTTCCATACCAAACTCTTTTACCTTATTAAAGCCTTTTTACATACTATACTACCTAAAATGCTTTTCTTCCCTCTTGTTAAATGGCTTATTCCTTCTTGTCCTTTAGGTCTCACTTAAATGACACTTTTCAAAGAGGCCTTTCATGATCAGCTTATCTCAACTCTTGTTAATATTCTTGATGCCAATGCTATTTTCTTCTTTATAACACAGCTAAATACAATTTATATTTAGTTTTCTATTATTTGCCTGTTTTTTTCCCCCACTAAAATATAAGAGCTGTGAGGACAGTGACTATATATATGTCTTAAAATTTCTTACATTGAGTATACTTTTCACACATAGTGGATACTTAATAAATTTTTGTTGATTGGATGAATAAATAAGGGAATTGTGTAAAGTGATGTTGAAGGCATAGAATGTCAAAAAAGAAGCAACCAAGTACTGGTTACTTTACTTTCTTATAACAAAGTACCCCGAAATGGGATAAATTGCTAATATTAGACTGTATAATTGAATGTGTTAAATCAGATAGTTGGATGATAAATTCTGTAACTTTTTTATTTTAGCCTTTTCTACCTGCTTCTCAAAGTAGACCAGAATATGATTCAGAGGAGAGTCTGGAAAGTGATGACGAAGATGAAGATGTTTTAGCTTCAGATTTCCATCTCCAAGAGCATTCTAATTCAAATTCATATAGGTATGGAATATTTAATTTTAAGCTTCTTTAAAAAAAATTCATTATGTAATTTTGAAAATAATACATGAAATTAATATCTTGGTGAATTATATTATAACCCAGATCTCTTTAGCTGAAATTGTTAAATTCCCTTCCTTAACAATAATTTGACAGTTAATTTTTGATTACCCTTGAATGGACAATCTGTACTTTTTTTCAGCTCTCATAAATCTTGCTGTCATATCATTCCTTGCCCTTTGCTCCCTACAATAAACAAACTGCATTGTTTTAACCTAAAAGATCTAATGTCTTTTCAGTACACTAGTACTCAAAGATGTCAGTGATTTCTTTCTTAAAAATGGCATATGTGGAACACATATAAAAATCATAAATGTTCAAATACCCTCAAAGCTCCAATGCTACATTATTATCCTTACATGTATAAGTGATAGTATGATATGTTGTTTATATCTGAAAGGTGTATATATTTTATTATGACATGGTATGTTAATTGATAGAAAAATATAACTTTTCCAAAAGAAACAAGTAAATATATTAGGGAAAATGAAGTACTCCTTTATTGAAAAGAACAGTTTTTATGAGATTTTTAAAAAATTAATTTTTATTGGAGTATAGTGGATTTACAGTGTTATGTTAGTTTCTGCTGTACAGCAAAGGGAATCAGTTATACATATACATATATCCACTCTTTTAGATTCTTTCCCATATAGGTCATTACAGAGTATTGAGTAGAGTTCCCTGTGCTATACAGTAGGTTCTTATTAGTTATCTGTTTTATATATAGTAGTGTATATATGTCAATCTCAGTCTCCCGATTTATCCCTCCCCCGCTTTATCCTTTTTCACCTTGGTAACCATAAGTTTGTTTTCTACATCTGTGACTTTATTTCTGTTTTGTAAATAAGTCCATTTGTACTATTGTTTTAGATTCCACATATAAGTGATATCATATAATATTTGTCTTTGTCTGACTTACTTCACTCAGTATGACAATCTCTAGGTCCATCCATGTCGGTGCAAATGGCATTATTTCATTCTTTTTTGTGGCTAATATTCCATTGTATATATGTACCACATCTTCTTTATCCATTCCTCTGTCAATGGACATTTAGGATGCTTCCATGTCCTGGCTATTGTAAATAGTGCTGCAATGAACGTTGGGGTGCATGTATCTTTTCAAATGATAGTTTTCTCCATATATATGCCCAGGAGTGGGATTGCTGGATCATGGTATAGTAGCTCTATTTTTAGTTTTTTAAAGAACCTTCATACTGTTCGCCATAGTGACTGTACCAATTTACCAATCTACATTCCCACCAACAGTGTACGAGGGTTCCCTTTTCTCCCCACCCTCTCCAGCATTTATTGTTTGTAGATTTTTTGATGATGGCTCTTCTGACCAGTGTGAAGTGATTCCTCCTTGTAGTTTTGATTTGCATTTCTCTAATAATTAGCAGTGTCGAGCATCTTTTCATGTGCTTTTTCGCCATCTGTATGTCTTCTTTGGAGAAATGTCAATTTAGATTTTCCACCCAGTTTTTGATTGGGTTGTTTGTTTTTTTGATATGGAGCTGCATGAGCTGTTTGATATTTTAGAGATTAATCCCGTGTTGGCCACTTAGTTTGCAAGTATTTTCTCCCATTCTGAGGGTTGTCTTTTTGTTTTGTTTATGGTTTCCTTTGCTGTGCAAAAGCTTTTAAGTTTAATGAGGTCCCATTTGTTTATTTTTGGTTTTATTTTCACTACTCTTGGCAATGAGTCAAAAAAGATCTTGCTGCAATTTATATCAGAGAGTGTTCTGCCTTTGTTTTCCTCTAAGAGTTTTATAGTATCCTGTCTTACATTTAGGTCTTTAATCCATTTTGAGTTTATTTTTGTGTATGGTGTTTGAGAATGTTCTAATTTCATTCTTTTACATATAGCTGTCCAGTTTTCTCAGCACCATTTATTGAAGAGACTGTCTTTTCTCCATTGTATATTCTTGCCTCCTTGATCGTAGATTAGGTGACCATAGATGGGTGGGTTTATCTCTGGGCTTTCTATCCTGTTCCATTGATCTGTATGTCTGTCTTTGTGCCAGTACCATACTGTTTTGATTATGGTAGCTTTGTAGTATAGTCTGAACTCAGGGAGTGTGATTCCTCCAGCTCCATCTTTCTCTCTCAGGATTGCTCTGGCTATTCGAGGTCTTTTGTGTTTCCATACAAATTGTAAAATTTCTGTTCTAATTCTGTGAAAAATGCTATTGGTAGTTTGATAGGGATTGCACTGATTCTGTAGATTACTTTGGGTAGTATAGTCATTTTGACAATATTGATTCTTCCAATCCAAAAACATGGTATATCTCTCCATCTGTTTGTGTCATCTTTGATTTCTTTCATCAGTATCTTATAGTTTTCTGAGTACAGGTCTTTTGCCTCCTTAGGTAGGTGTATTCCTAGGTATTCTATTCTTTTGATGAGATGGTAAATGAGATTGTTTTCTTAATTTCTCTTTCTGATCTTTCATTGTTAGTGTATAGGAATGCAAGAGCTTTCTGTGTATTAATTTTGTATCCTGCAACTTTACCAAATTCATTGACAAGCTCTAGTAGTTTTCTGTTAGCATCTTTAGGATTCTCTGTGTGTAGTATCATGTCATGTGCAAATAGTGACAGTTTTACTTCTTCTTTTCCGATTTGGATTCCTTTTATTTCTTTTTCTTCTCTGATTGCTGTAGCTAGGACTTCCAAAGCTGTGTTGAATAAAAGTGACAAGAGTGGACATCCTTGTCTTATTCCTGATGTTAGAGGAAATGCTTTCAGCATTTCACCATTGAGTATGATGTTAGCTGTAGATTTGTCATATATGGCCTTTATTATTTTGAGGTATGTTATCTATGCCCACTTTTCTGGAGAGTTTTTATCATAAGTGGGTATTGAATTTTGTCAAAAGCTTTTTCTGCGTCTATTGAGATGATCATATGGTTTTTATTTTTTAGTTTGTTAATGTGGTGTATTACATTGATTGATTTGCGTATATTGAAGTATCCTTGCTTATACTGAAGTATCCTTGCATCCCTGGGATAAATCCCACTTGTTCATGGTGTATGATCCTTTTAATGTGTTGTTGGATTTGATTTGCTAGTATTTTGTTGAGGATTTTTGTGTCTATGTTCATCACTGATATTGGCCTGTAATTTTCCTTTTTTGTGATGTCTTTGTCTGGTGTTGGTATCAATGTGAGATTTTTATTTGCTGGTTTCCTGTGTTAACCTGATTTTGTTTTTTTGAATATATGGAATATTTACATGGCTCAAAAGTCAATCTGTGTAACTCAACAACAAAATAACTCAATTAAAAAATGGGCAAATTAGTTGAACAGACATTTTTCAAAATAAGCACATGAAAAGATTCTCACTGTCACAGATTATTGAGGAAATGCAAATAAAAACCACAATGAGAGATCCCCTCACACCCATTAGATTGGCTATTATCAAAAAAAAACAGAAAATTACAATGTTGGCAAGGGTGTGGAGAGATTGAAACCCTTGTCCACTGTTGGTAGGAATGTGAACTGGTGCAAACCACTGTGGAAAACAGTATGACAGTTCCTCAAAAATTAAAAGTAGAATTACCATATGACCCAGCAGTTTCCCTTCTGGATATATACCACAAGAAATTGAAAGCAGGTGTTGAACTGGTAGTAGTACACTCATGCTCATAATAGCACTATTCATAATAGCCAAGGGGTAATTGCAACTCAGGTGTCTGTCAGCAAATTGAATGCAATAAAGAGTGTGGTAGATACATAGAGTAGAATATTATTCAGCCTTTAAAAGGATGGAAATTCTGACACATGCTACAATATGGATGAATCTTGAGGACATTTTGCTAGGTAAAATAAACCAGGCACAAAAAGACAAATGCTTGTATAATTCCACTTATGTAAGATACCTAGAATAGTCAAATTCATAGAGACAGAAAGTAGAATGCTGGTTGCCAGGGCCTAGGAGACAGGGAAAATGGGGAGTTATTGTTAAATGGTTATAGAGTTTCAGTTTTTCAAGATGAAAAGAATTCTGGAAATGGATGGTGGTAGTGACTGCACAATATGAATGTACTTAATGTCACTGAACTGTACACTTAAAGGTAGTTAAGATGTCATATGTATTTTACCACAATTTAGAGTAGTAAAAAATCAGTAATCTAAGAAATAAATTTTTTGCTTGAAAAAAAAATGCCAAGGTATCTTTTTTTAATTAAAAAAGGAAATCTGTATAAAAATATAAAATCTGAAGTCTCATATCGCTTCCACTTGAGTCCTCCTCTATACCCTCTACAGATACTTATTTTTATTAGTTTCTGGTTTATCCTTCTGTTTTCAAAAATAAGGGTGTGTGTGTGTCTCTGTGTGTGTGTAAAATTTATTTCCGCTGCTTTCTTACACAGAAGGTAGCAGGTAGCATACTATATAATGTTTATAACTTGCTTTTTATTTATTAATACATGCTGGGGTTCACTCCATATTAACATTTAAACATCCTTTTGGCTACCCTAAAACATTCCATGATTCAGAGCTAGTTATTCAACCATTACAATTACTCTGATGGGTAATTTCTACTCTTTTGCTGTTGTAGATAATGCTGACATGAGTAACTACATGCATGTATTGTTTTGTTTTTGTGGAGGTATATCTTCAGGGTAGATTCCTGGTAGTGAATTGTTGGATAAAGAGTGTGTAGTCTTCTCAATCCCTAAGTAAATTTTTAACAGATCTACTGTTGCTTTATTTTTAGTTGGTCATTGATGCGTTTGGCAATGGTGCAGTTGGTGCTCAGCAATTTGAAGACTTTCTATCCCTTTGCAGGTCATGATCTTGCAGGTAATAAATAGCTTAACATAAACTTATATTGCCATTGCTTTTGATTGACTTATTTTGTATTGTTTTTCAAGTAGTGGAGAAAACGTTTAGTAAGTTCCTATGGGTCTATCATATTGTTAGGTGCTTTTAGGAGGACAGGGTCCAAGAAAGCAGGGAATCTGAAGCTGATGTGATTGACTGTATTGAGACTATGTTTATGGCTCTAGCCAAGGTGTTGAAGATTTAATAGTTGTAGACACGTAGGAAACTAAACAAAAGCAAAAATTTAGTAATTATTAACTCTGAGGGAGAAAAAGGTTGTACAGGAAAGAAAGGGGCATGATAGTATACCAAGTAGTTCAGCTGTGATCTCTATTAACATATATATAAAACAAAGTAGACACTAAATTATCAATCTAACTAAAAATTATTATGGACTGTATTGGAATGATGGAGAGAGGGGAAGTTTATTCTCATATTTCATAGTAGTAAATCAGTAGATCATTTCTAAAATAGAAAAAAATCATAAGCATATTATTTAGATTTTTGAAGGTAAACAGCAGAAATAGCTAAAAGTTGAAAGGGGGATCAGGATTCAGGAGTATGGAAGTGTAGAACTGGAAAGTGCTGACTTTTGTAATAAGTATTATTTCACTTTTTTTACCTTGTATATTATTTTACTTTTCAAAAGAAGTCTAGCTATGTGCTGTACATAAATTGGGCTGATACAAAGGCTTAAAGCAATTAATTTTCCTCCCAAACATATTTTTATAATATTCAGGTACATTTTTTGTGCGAAATTAAAGTCAAAAGCAGAGATTGCTATAGCAGTTATTTATTTATTTATTTATTTTATTTATTTTTGGCTGTGTTGGGTCCTTGCTGCTGTGCCCGCCTTTCTCTAGTTGCGGTAAGCGGGGGCTACTCTTCGTTGCAGTGAGCGGGCCTCTCACTGCGGTGGCTTCTCCTGTTGCAGAGCATGGGCTCCAGGCGCACGGGCCTCAGCAGTTGGGGCTCACAGGCTCTAGAGCACAGGCTCAGTAGTTGTGGCACACGGGCTTAGTTGCTCCACAGCATGTGGGATCTTCCTGGACCGAGGCTCAAACCCACGTCCCCTGCATTGGTAGGCGGATTCTTAACCACTATGGCAGTTACTTAAATCACAAGTCACAAATGTTATTCCAAGTTCTAGTAGTAAAGGTATGATGTAATTTTGACCTAGATTGCCCTTTTATTCTGTTGTCCTAGGCCACTAATTATGTTGAAATGCTATACAGATTTATGACATTCTTTTCAATCCTCTGGATTTCTGTGCCCACCTCTCTTTCGCATCGCCTCTGCCAAAATGTGTGTTTATATCTTATTCTCTACATTGAATATAGCATTTTACTGCAGAAGATAAATGTGGGTCAATTTTATTTTCTCTTTATAGAGCTTCCAGTTAGTTCACCACTTTGTCATGCCGTTCTAAAAACTCTTCAATGTTGGGAACAAGTTCTTCTCCGACGACTTGAAATCCATGGGGGGCCACCTCAAAACTATATTGCAAGTCATACCTCTGAAGAGAGTGTGTCTGCAGGTCCTGCAATTCTCCGCCACAAAGCTTTGCTGGAACCTACAAACACTCCTTTCAAGTAGGGTTTCATATGAATACTGTTCTAATATGAGTTTTATTAAATCAGAATGTCATCAGGTGGTATTTAAAGAAAAAATATTTTAGTACTTCCATATTTAATTTGCTGTTCTAGGCTCATATCTGTGTCTTTGTGTGATGCATATTGTAGTCCGGATGTTAGCAAACATTTCTTGCAAAGGTTCATATAGTAAATATTTTAGCCTTTACTGGCCCTACAATCCTTTTTGCAGCTATTCAACTCTGCCATTTGTAGAGTAAAAGCAACCATAGACAGTAAATGAATGGGCATGGCTATGATCCAATAAACTTTTTTTTTTAATATTTATTTTATATTGGAGTGTAGTTGATTAACAGTGATGTGTTAGTTACAGGTGTACAGGAAAGTGATTCAGTTATACCCATGTAAGTATTCATTCTTTTTTGAATTCTTTTCCCATTTAGGCTATTACATTGTATTGAGACAAGTTCCCTGTGCTATACAGTAGGTCCTTGTTGCTTATCTATTCTAAATATAGTAATGTCAATAAACTTTATTTTTGAATATGAAAGGTAGGCTGGATTTGAGCCATGGGCCAGTGTTTTCTGACATCTACGTTGGAGCAGACCTATTTGGAATAGCTAGTTAGCAAACTGTTTTACTGTACATGAGATAAAGCATTTGCACCAAGAGGTAAATCAATTCATTGCTTGCTTCATTAAGAAAGTCTTACTACAAAAAATGTTAACTGAACTAAACAGTGTACTTAGTGGCTTAGTGACATAGTTGATTTACATTCTTTCATGGGCTCTTACCTCACTGCACATCAGTAACACAGTTCATGGTCCAGTATGTGTTCACAAACAACACTTTGAGTAGTTTTGCTTCTAGATCTTTTGTAGGAAGCATACCTCTTTTGTTAGATCTTATGTTCTTAGGTTAAAGGTCATCAAACTGCAGCCTGTGGGGCCAAATCCACTCTCCTTCTGCATTGTAAATAAAGTTTTGTGTATTACAGCCACACCCTTTCATTTTAGTATTACCTATGGTTGCTTTCCCACTTCAGTGGTGAAGTTAAGTAGTTGGGGGAGAGACCATATAGCCCACAAAGCCTGAAATATTTACTATCTCTTAAGAAAAAGTTTGCTGATTGCTACCCTAGATGATGTGGTCTGATTCTAGTTAATTTATTATTATAAACATTCATATAGCACCAAGGAAATATAGTCAGATTAACCAGAAATCTCTGAAGTGTATGATGAAACATATTGTCTCTCTGTAGATCTAAACACCATCTGTCACTGTCTGTGAAGAGACTTTGGCAGTACTTGGTGAAGCAGGAAGAAATTCAAGAAACCTTTATCAGAAATATATTCACAAAGAAAAGGTGTCTAAATGAGGTCTGTATAAATTAAAACTTGTTTGCTATTTTATTATTAAAGTCTTTTGTATTTTTAACTATAAAGAATAAGTTGCATTTTACAGACTTTTAAAAACTCATTGTTTATGTCATAAACATGTATTATGTAGTTAATACATAGAAAAAGAGAGGGTCAGTATTTTCCTAACCAATTTAATTTAAAGTAACTAATTCAGATGTGTTTGGGACTTTTATTTCCCAAAAAGATACTGTTTGACTTAAGATTTTTTGTCTTGTTTCCTGGTTTTGAGTTGTCATGATTACCATTTTAAGAGGCAAAGTGGAAATTTCCCATCATTTTCATGTGATAAAGTTTATCTTATAAGTTTCATTGAAACTAGGTTTGTATACTGCAAACATTTCAAATATGTACATTTTCCTTTTTTTGTATTGATTATACTTCTTAGTAAAATTTTGCAGACTGAAATTAATTTATAATTATACTGTAATTGGTTGATTATACCTTGATGTTATTATCATAAAGATTATTTTTCTCATTTAGTTCAGTGCTACTAGTAAGTCCAGTTTGAAGATATGGGGAACCTGTACTGGAATATAAATTAACATATTGCCTCTTTCTTTGAAATAGTTTTGCTATTAAAAAGTTTTGGATAAATTAAACAGTGGACTTAGTGATGCAGTTCATTCCTTATCTTCTCATGGATCAGTAACAAAGAGTTCAAGACTGGCGGCTGGTTTGTGGATCACACTTTGAGAAGCACTGAACTAATCTAAAAGCAAGCTTTGCAGTTGTTGAAGTGGGAGGAGAAAAGGAAGATATTTCAGTTGGAAAAATAAGGAAATAGAACAGCTTCTTAATAGACAAGTTAGTAAAAAGCAAGATGGCATCTAACCTTATTGAAAAAGGAAAATTACATATATCTCATTGTCTCTCAGTTTAAGAACTAATTTGTAAGAGGCAACTGCATGTGTTATTATTTACTATTTGCCTGATTGTGTAAATATATTTGAATAGCCAAGTCAGGAAACAAAATATATAGTGTTCTTGCTAATAACTTAGAAGACTTCTGACATGTGTACCTTAGTATAACATTGAAATCTAGGCAAACAATAGATACAATTAGATATAATACAAATTAATGTATTTCTTTTTAACCTTATGTCAGATATATCTTAAATATTTGGTATATGAATTCCCTTTAAAACAGTTTAAGAAATTTTTTTGATAAATAAAATTAAAAATGAATGTGCTAAAAAAAATGAATGTGCTAGATAAGAGTGTCAGAGTAACTATAATATGTTTACTGCTGAGGTAATGTTTCTTATTTTAAATATACCTTTGCCTAAAATAATTTATTACAAGTTAAAGCATCCTGATAATGGTATATGAAGCACTGCTGCATTCTGTATAAATGGCATGTTTACTCTGCTTGTTATTACTTCTTTGATTTCTTTGATGTGCCGTGTAATATGAACATGCAAATATGGCATAGTAATTTCAAGTACAAAATCATTTTTTAAAAACCGTTGCCGTATTTGATTAATATAGTTATGAAGATAAAAACATTTCTCCACTGCTGATATATTTAGTGCATTTGGGAAATGAAATCATTCTCAAAACAAACAAAACAGAAAACTAGTTTACCACTGGATTGTCTAGTTGAATCAGGAAATAGAGTCATTAAGGAAATAGAGGAGCATAACCAAGCCAGAATGCATATGGAGGGATAATGGATAAATGAGTACAACTATTCCTGTTAAATTCCTCTGCTGTTTTATTCTTAGTTTTCTTAGGAGTTTCATGATATCTTAAGAAAATTTTAGTTATTTTTGTATTGTAATTATTTTAATCAGAAGCATGAATATGAATGTTGCACTGAATGTTTTATAGCTATCATTAAGCTAAATATTTTCTCCGATTTTAGTTTTTTTAAATCTCTAAAATGAATATGATATACGTTACAGTACTTTGATTAGCAGAACTTAACTTATATAAAACCTGGCGTGATTAATGGTAGTTATTAGAAATTATTTGTTACTACTTTGTTGTTTTATTCTTGATGATAGTGACATTTTGATAAAGGAAATATGAAAAGAAAAATTTTATGTAGTAAAACATAGATTAGATGGAATTAAATAAAATATTAACTTTATAGAGTTGGTACAAAGTTATTTAATCTTTACTGGAAAGTTGACTAGCCTTTTTGTGGTATTAACAAAATTACCTTCCATCTCTCTGCTTTATAAAATGATGATTATACTTAAATAGTTGAGCCCAAGTCCCTGACTTTTCAGATGGTTAGGAAATATTAACAGATGTGTGACAGGCCTTGAATTTTCAGTGGGAGATGTTGGAGAGTATTTTGAGAGTGCTGTTTTATTTATTCCTTTACATGTTTGGAAATGAAATTTTCTTCATCTGACATTAAAATCCTGGTGTATCCTCAGTTCTTTTCTTTTCGTATATAATGTAGTTTGCTGGCACATGCATTTTTAAAATAGAAGTTCTTTCCTGTTTGTGCTTATTTGGAAGTAAAGTATAGATAGCTGCAAATAGACTATATCTGAATCATAACCAACAACAAAAAAAATGCTTGGCAGCTGTCATTTTTATCCCCAATTCCTTTTTTTGTTTTTTTTTTTTCCTTTTTCTGAGAACTAAAGATCTTGAACCATCTCTTTCTTTAACAAGTGCTAATATCCCCTTTTAAAAATGATAGGTGTCTCCAAGCATTTTATTGACTGTTTCTGGCTAAATCAAGAGAAGGAGAGAACTAGAAACCTAGGAATCAAAAATTTTCTAATCAGGAGGTCTTCCTTGAGGAATGAGGTATCATAATGGAGACAAGACTTAATAGTGTGTAAGAGAGCAATTTTACTTTAATTTTCAGTTGATAGTACTCTGGCACTAGTAGCTCTGAAATTTGTAGTATAAAGTACTTTGGGCTCAATCTTGCTTTAATGTCAACGTTTCAAATGAGTTAAGTGGGTAAAAATTTCTTAAGAAATAGAATAAAATTTATAGTGATAGTTAAGGAGTTCCGACGGATTAAGTTTTCCCCAAACCCCAATCATGCATCCCCACACATGCTTCTTTTAAAATATATGAAATTAAAAAAATAATAACTCAGTCCAGTGTTGTTTTTTAGTAAATTTAGTTAAAAATAAAATTAAAAAAAATATCCCCAGTATTTTGCATGTTACATCTCATCCTTACTCTTTGTCATGTGGTTATTCTTTCTTGATGAAGTCATTAGAGGACAGCTGTGAAACCATCAAAAATTCTATGATGGAGGAGCCAAACATCAATAAGGTACAAAATATCATTCAACTGAAATTAGAAATTGCATTCTTTAACAAGAAAAACAAAGTGTTTGCATTTTAGTTTTGGACTGGACTTTGTTTCTAATGCAATTAAATTACTATTCCCTCAAATTATTCTTTTTTTAACAAGTTAAATATTGCAATCATAAAAATTGTTTCTGTTTTGTTATTAAGACAATGCAGTTTTAAAGGGAGTTGAATGTATCCTGTTTTGGCTGCAGATTTTTCTGAGTAAATAAAACTAAGGTTCTTAATAAAATGTAATTACAGTAGGTATTATAGAAGTATAGTAGTATTGTTCTGTTTCTGCAAATATCACTTTTGAAGATAAAATTCTCTCCTATGATGTAAATTACTTGAAATATATCAAATACTATTATGTAGCCTTTGTTTTACTGGTATCAGTAGCATATAGCACATTGCCTTATGCATAGTAAGTACTCAGAGTACTTGAGAATAAGAGCAGAAAGGATGAGAATTTGTACAATCATAAAATAACTCCCAGATGTTCTGTGATCAGACATTCAAATACAACTTTTAGTAGGTTGGTATTTAATTTATATGTTTCATATTCTTATTTTAAGACAATCTCAACAGAGTAATTTTTAGGGGAATGATTTTTCAAAATATTTTTTTTAAGGCTACTAATTTCCACTTCTTTTTCTTTCCCAAAGGATTCTATGCAATTAATTTAAAAAGACTGATTTGATATAAAGTGTATATTGTAACTAAAACTTTGGCAAAGTAAATATATGCCGTCCATACTTAACTTTGGAAATTTCTAATGGCCTTCAGAAGTTTTGAGGGAACGTAATTCAGACTTTTAATCAGTTAACAATATTCTTTGCCTGGGTACTCATTAATTATTATAGTCTATACATTAGCATGAATTCTTATCCTAAGACTTTTCTTTTGACAGATTTTATAAAATGTTAATAATCAGAATGTTGTATTTCTGTAGTCATCACACTACATCAAAAGGCAGTCATTCTGTTTGGTTAACATCATAACAATTTTTGGCCAGAATTTTCCAAGCCATCTGCTACAGTTTTATTTTAAACAGGTTTGTTAGGTATACCTGACTTAAAGTAACTGCACATATTTATTAAAGTGTAGAGTTTGGTCAACTTTGACATATGTATACATTGGTGAAGCCATCATCACAATCAAGATAATGAATATATCCATCAACCTCAAAACTTTAATTCCTTCCTTGCTTCTCCCTTCCTAACTTTGCCCTGTTTCTCTCAGACAACTACCAATTTGCTTCCTGACATTACTGATTAGTTTGCATTTTCTTGAATTTTATGTAAATAGAATCATACAATATGTCTTTTTTTCTCTGTGTCCTTTCTCTTAGCATAATTATTTTGAAATTCTTCCATATTGTTTATTTCAGTAGTTCATTCATTTTTATCACTGAATTATATTCATTTTATGGCTATACCACAGTTTGTTTGTCCATTTACCTGTTGATGAACACTAGAGCTGTTACCATTTTGGGGCTATTTCAAATAAGACTACTTATCATATTCATGCACAGGTTTCTTTGTATGGGCATATGCTTTCATTTCTCTTGTATAGATGCCTGGGAATGGAACGACTGAATCATAGTGTAGGTGTATGGTTAACTTTTTAAGGAACTGCTTAAGTATTTTCCATTGTACCATTTTACATTCTCAGCGACAGTATATGAAATCAGTTGCTTAACATTCTCACCAACACTTAGTATGGTCAGCCTTTTTATTTTAGCCATTCTAGTAGATGTGTACTGGTAGTTTGTTATGGATTTAATTTGCATTAAGCATCTTAATCATGTGCTTATTTGCCATTTGTGTAACTTTTTGGTTGAAGTGTCTTTTCAGATGTTGTGTCTGTTTTTATAGGGTTGTATGTTTGCTTAGTTGAGTTTCAACAGTTCCTTATGTACTTTAAATACAAATCAGATATGTGATTTTAAAATATTCCTCTTAGATGATTTCTTGTCTTTTCATTCTCTTTACAAGTTCTTTTAAACTGCAGACGTTCTTTTTCTTTCTTTTTTTTTTTTTGCGGTACGCGGGCCTCTCGCTGTTGTGGCCTCTCCTGTTGCGGAGCTCAGGCTCCGGACGCGCAGGCTCAGCGGCCATGGCTCGCGGGCCCAGCCGCTCCGTAGCCTGTGGGAATCCTCCCGGACTAGGACACGAACCCGTGTCCCCTGCATCGGCAGGCGGACTCTCAACCACTGCGCCACCAGGGAAGCCCCAGAAGTTCTTAATTGATACATTGGAGCTCATCAAAATTTGTTCTGTGTATGGATTTTCTTTCTATAAGAATTTTGCCTAACCTAACGTCACAAAGATTTTCTCCTGCTTTATTGATGTTTTATAGTCATGGTTAGACCTATGACCCAGTTTCAGTTAATTTTTTAATACGGTGTGAAGTATGTATTGTAGTTACTTTTTTTTTTAAATCTGTGTATCAGTTGTCCCACCACTTTGATTATCCTTTCCTCCACTGCATTGCTTTTCTGTCTTAAAAAGTCAATTGACATATATCTGGAAGTTTATTTCTGGACTCTATTTTGGACCATTGATCTATTTGTTTATCTTTATGCTAATACCCTACTATCTTACTGCACTAACTAGAACTTCCAGTCTAGTATTGAATAGAAATGGTGAAAACAGACATTTTTATCTTGTTCCTGATCTTGGGGAGGAAGCATGCAGTCTTTTGTCATCAAGTATGATGTTATCTGTAAGGTTTTTTTAGAGGCCCTTCATAAGACTGAAGAAGTTTCTTTCTTTCTTCAGGTTGTTGAGAGTTTTTAATCAGGCATGGATGTTGGAATTTGTCAAATGCTTTTTTTTTTTTCTCCTGTTGAGATGATCATATGGTTTTGCTGCTTTGAGTCTGTTTAATATGGCTAAGTAGATTGATGGCTTTGTTTGATGTTAAATCAAGTTTGCATTCCCAGGGTAAGAACCATATGGTCATGATGTGGTATATTTTTTATATATTATTAGATTTGATCTGTTAAAATTTTTGTTAAGAATTTTTGTACCTATGTTTACTAAAGATACTGGTTTTTAGTTTCTTTTAATGTTTTTGGGTTTTTTGTTTTATCTTTGTTTTTTTTCGTGTGTGTGTGTGTGTGTGTGTGTGTGTGTGTGTGTGTGTGTTTTAACAAATGCTGGCCTCACAGAGTGAGTTGGAAAATGTTCTCTCCTTTTTAATTGTTTGGAAGAATTTGTGTAGAATCAGTATTATTTCTTCTTTAAGTGTTTGGTAGAATTCACCAGAGAAATTATCTGGGCCTGGAGTTTTTAAATCTACAACTTCAGTTTCTTTCTTTAACAGATATAGAGCAGTTCAGGTTTTCAGTTTCTTCTTGAGTGAGCTTTTGGTAGTCTATACCTTTCAAGAAATTTGTCTGCTTCATTTCCGTTGTCATATTTATTGATGTAAAGTTATGCATAATATTCCCTTATCCTTTTAATACACAGTAGAATCTGTGGTGTTATTACCTCTCATTTCTCTGCTATAATCTTGAAAACAAAATTATTTCTTAATATTTATATTCCCTAATATTTTGGGTATTGGTGTCATTTTATATTCATCTGACTGCTTCCCATTTCTTTCTAGTATGCCTTTGATAGTCTTTAGATCTCATCTTCATGTTTGTTTTATTATATCATTAGAGTAGTGCTGAAGTACTCCAGGCATACAGCTTTATATTGTAGAAAGTCTTAGTAACTGAAAACAACTAATGAGACCTGGAGTACAGCTTTTCTATAGACCTGTTCTGTGACACCGAGCTCATTCCACCCTTGAAGTCTTATTTACTAAATGAGAGTTGATAGTTTTAAACATGCTGTTGCTTTAATTGAAATAGTAGTAGAATCCTGGATTTAGTCTGTTAGTACTATTCCCTTCTTCACTCCTAAGGGAAGCTTTGTGGAACCCAGACACTATTCAGATCAGTTTCCACATAAGATTTCCTTTTTTAAAAATTTTGGTAAAATATATGTATAAAATTTATCAGTTTAATCACTTTGAGTATACAGTTCAGTGACATTAAGTACATTCACATGGTTTTGCAACCATCACTACCATCCGTCCCCAGAACTTCTTCATCTCCCTAAACTGAAACTCTTTACCCATTAAACAGTAGTTCTCCATTTCTGCCACTCCTCCCCCCAGCCCCTGCCAATTACCATTTTACGTTCTGTCTATGAATTTTACTTCCCTAGATACCTATATAAGTGGAATCGTACAATATTTGTACTTTTGTGACTGGCTTATTTCATTTAGTGTAACACCTTCAAGGTTCATCCATTTCGTAGCATGTTTCAGAATTTCCTTTCTTTTCAAGGTTAAATAATATTCCATTATGTATATATAGCATTTCGTTTATCCATTCAGCTATTAATGGACATTTGGTTGTATCAGTCTTTTGACTATTGTGGGTAGTACTGTTGTGAACATTGGTATACAAATATCTGTTCCAGTCTCTGCTTTCAGTTCTTTGTGTATTTACCTTGAAGTGGAATTGCTGGATCATATGATAATTCTTTACTTTTTTTTTTTTTTGAATTTTATTTTAGTTTTTTTACAGCAGGTTCTTATTAGTCATCAGTTTTATACACATCAGTGTATACATGTCAACCACAATTGTCCTGTTTACTTTTTTTATCTGTTTAATCTCATAAAAACTCTTTTAGCATTCATATTTGGATTTTTTTCCCTCATTTATCCAGCCCAATCACATTTTATAAGCATGACTTGAAACCTTATATTAAGATGACCTTTAAGACCATATTCATTGTGATTTTTTTAACATCTTTATTGAAGTATAATTGCTCTACAATGGTGTGTTAGTTTCTGCCTTACAACAAAGTGAATCAGCTATACACACACACATATCCCGACATCTCCCCCCTCCTGTGTCTCCCTCCCTCCCACCCTCCCCATCACACCCCCCAGGTGGCCACAGAGCACTGAGCTGATCTCCCTGTGCTATGCGGCTGCTTCCCACTAGCTATCTGTTTTACATTTGGTAGTGTACAGATGTCCATGCCACTCTCTCACTTTGTGCCAGCTTACCCTTACCCCTCCTCGTATCCTCAAGTCCATTTTCTAGTAGGTCTGCGTCTTTATTCCCATCTTGCCCCTAGGTTCTTCATGACGATTTTCTGTTTGTTTGTTTTAGATTCCATATATATGTGTTAGCATACGGTATTTGTCTTTCTCTTTCTGACTTACTTCACTGTGTATGACAGACTCTAGGTCCATCCACCTCATTACAAATAGCTCAATTTCATTTCTTTTAATGGCTGAGTAATATTCCATTGTATATATGTGCCACATCTTCTTTATCCATTCATCTGTCGATGGACACTTAGGTTGTTTCCATCTCCTGGCTATTGTAAGTAGAGCTGCAATGAACATTTTGGTACATGACTCTTTTTGAATTATGGTTTTCTCAGGGTATATGCCCAGTAGTGGGATTGCTGGGTCATATAGTAGTTCTATTTGTAGTTTTTTAAGGAACCTCCATACTGTTCTCCATAATGGCTATACCAATTCACATTCCCACCAGCAGTGCAAGAGTGTTCCCTTTTCTCCACACCCTCTCCAGCATTTATTGTTTGTAGATTTTTTGATGATGGCCATTCTGACTGGTGTGAGATGATATCTCATTGTAGTTTTGATTTGTATTTCTCTAATGATTAATGATGTTGAGCATTCTTTCATGTGTTTGTTGGCAGGCTGTATATCTTCTTTGGAGAAATGTCTATTTAGGTCTTCTGCCCATTTTTGGATTGGGTTGTTTGTTTTTTTGTTATTGAGCTGCATGAGCTTCTTGTAAATTTTGGAGATTAATCCTTTATCAGTTGCTTCATTTGCAAATATTTTCTCCCATTCTGAGGGTTGTCTTTTGGTCTTGTTTGTGGTTTCCTTTGCTGTGCAAAAGCTTTGAAGTTTCATTAGGTCCCATTTGTTTATTTTTATTTCCATTTCTCTGGGAGGTGGGTCAAAAAGGATCTTGCTGTGATTTATGTCATAGAGTGTTCTGCCTATGTTTTCCTCTAAGAGTTTGATAGATTCTGACCTTACATTTCGGTCTTTAATCCATTTTGAGCTTATTTTTGTGTATGGTGTTAGGGAGTGATCTAATCTCATACTTTTACAGGTACCTTTCCAGTTTTCCCAGCACCACTTATTGAAGAGGCTGTCCTTTCTCCACTGTACATTCCTGCCTCCTTTATCAAAGATAAGGTGACCATATGTGTGTCGGTTTATCTCTGGGCTTTCTATCCTGTTCCATTGATCTATATTTCTGTTTTTGTGCCAGTACCATAGTGTCTTGATTACTATAGCTTTGTAGTAGAGTCTGAAGTCAGGGAGCCTGATTCCTCCAGCTCCGTTTTTCATTCTCAAGATTGCTTTGGCTATTCAGTGTCTTTTGTGTTTCCATACAAATTATAATTCTTAATTCTCTCCAGCCCTGCTCATTTCATGAAGTCCAGACTTGCATATATAATCTATTAGTTACCTCCCCCTCAATGTCAAAACATAGAATTTTCTGTCTTCCCCTAATCCCAACCTAAACCTATTCTTTCCTTCACTTTTGTCTCAGTATCATTTTTTGAGAACGGTCTGAAAACTGGGAGTCACCCTTGCTTCCTCTCTTTTACTCACTACTGTAGTCTCAGCCCATTGGCAAAATTTATCCTAATGCTAACCACTTAATCAGTACCACCATTCCTACTCCTCTAATCAATTACACCGCTGCCTCTTACTTCAGCTACTGTAGTTGCCTCTTAACTAGTTTCCTGGCAGCCAGTCTCACGCCCCTTATGTTTTGTCCCACAACATCCAGAATTATCAAAACCCTCCAATGGTTTTCTAACCTTAAAATAAAATCTGAATTCTTTATTATGGCTTTTAAGGCCCCATGCAAGCTAAACTGTGCCTACTTCTCCAAATTCATCTCCTACAACTTACGATTGTTCTCAAAATTGAATATGCATAAACTCTTGATGCCAAACACCATTCCTTCTACCCCACCCCACCCCCTTTAATTGATTCTCACGCAGATCTTCTTGGGACCGCACTATTGAGAAACAATGTTTTAGTAAATCTAGATAATTAAAGGACAGGAATGTATTCCCACACTGAAGAAGTGTTTATGAAGTTCATGCTTTCCTCTCTGTGAGTGTAAAATTTGAAGAAGTGCTGCCGGTGAAACTGAAATTTTCCACCCACCCATTCATTACCAGCAAATAGCATATCCCTCTATTCCATGGAAATATCATTTGTCTTTATTTCCAATTTCTTCAACACCCAGTAGTGGACCCTTAGTGTACTTTAGATACCAGGCAGATAGGTGGTTAAGTTGGGATTTTGGTCATGAAATTACAGAATTTGACTTAGACATTCTTACTGGATGATGGACCTCAACCAGAACTAAGACTTTATTTAGAAAAGAAGTTGACTTCTCAAATCAACCTAAATGCTGGTACGAGCAGTGAAATTCTTTCATGTTTGTTATCCAGTTGCATTTAAGATTAGAGTATATTTGACATCTTTACATCCAGTGACTATGAGTTTTGATTGCATATGGTTATTTTGGTTTGATTATGTCTCTTTCAACTTTGCAAATGAACTGTCATCTTAGTTGCCATTTTTAAAAATACTGCTCACCCTACTCAGTTCTGTGGTCAAACAATGGATGGGGATTGGTGATATTTTATCTAAATTTTCCAGGAAGTAAATTTGTTTTCTGATTTCAAATTAATAACTTCTGCACTGCACAATGAGTTGTGAAACAATTTATAATAATTCATTTTAAAGGTTGAAGGTTAGGATAAAATAAAATGAAACAAAATAGTACATTAAGTAACATCTCCAACTCTTAACAATTGCCTCTTCATTTTACCTCTGTTTATTTTAGTAAATGTTGATTTTATACAATACTCTCTTCTGAGTTGAAAGGTGTATATACCTTCTGTGGGGTAAGCAAAAGGTCAAATAATATTTCCCTTGTCCAAAGTATATTGAATTATGGTTTATTCAGCTATTAAAATGATTACTGACTTGGGCAAATTACTATGCCTTTCTGGATTTCAGAGTCCTTTAATAAATTAAAAGTTATTTTAGATAAAGAGTCAGTAAAATATATTCAGCTGGCTGTGTCCTACTTGTTCTTCTGTAGGCCATGAGCTAAGAATGGTTTTTATATTTTTGAAAGGTTGTTTTAAAAAAGAATATGCAACATAATTCTTTACTGGTCTGCAAAACCTAAGATATTTACCTTCTGACCTTTTAATATTAAAATATTTAAAATATCAAAGGATTATAATACTATGAAACGCGGTAAACTTATCTTAACGTTAATAATTAGAATGTCTTAAAGTTAACTTATTGCAGCTTAAGAACATAAGCAGTTAATGAAGTTGTATATCAATGATCTTTTTATATGTGAAAACAAATTTGAAAAGATGTAAATTCCTCTTGCCAAATTTTGTTTTAGAAATAAGTAACATGTAAAATAGTACCTTTGGATTTGAAATACCTGAAAAGTTTCTTAATTTATGCAAGTATTAAATGAAAGACTGACATATATTATGTTTTTTCATTTACTAAAATCACTGTATTTTTGTATTTTCTTTCCCTCCATTTAGATAGAAGCAGATTCGGGATATCCTGGAGGTAAAGCAAGAATTATTCATAAGGAATCTGATATAATTACTGCCTTTGCTGTTAATAAAGTAAGTACATAGACATTTTTCTTTTCTTTGATTAAGTATTCATAGTTGGAGAATGTCTCCTGTTCTGTCAGTTTATTCAGTAGCAGTGTTTCCCTTTCCCAGAGCTACTTTCTACTCCTTAAATTGCAATGTGAATACATTTTTTATTTTATAAAATGATTATATTGTTTGATAATTTATTTGATCTTGGATATATAGCAGATAAAATGTTTTATTACTACACAGAGAGAGGTCTCAAGTATTTATATATGCAGTTGCCTTTAGAATTTATTTATTTTATTTTATTTTTATTTTTTGGCATGCGGGATCTTAGTTCCCCGACCAGGGATCGAACCCATGCCCCTTGCAGTGGAAGCACAGAATATTAACCACTGGACCGTCAGGGAAGTCCCCTGCCTTTAGAATTTATACAACACATGCAGCTAATCCAAAGAAAATGTTTCCTGTTTTCTTTATATGAATATGTTGAATGTGATTCTTCGTATAGATCAAAATTAAGCTTATATGTGACTCACAGAAATTCTCCCTCTTTGACTTTCAGCTATAATAGCTGCCCAACTAGAGTGTTTTCTTTGTATTCCTTAGCTTTCTTACTCAATATCCTCCTTAGAGGTGTCTATAAGCTACTTACAGAAGAGGTAGCCTTCGGTACAGTGGTCCAAGGTTGAAATTTATCTTAGTCATTTTCCCCTCCTATCTTCCCTAATTGCCTTACTGCAAAATGTATAGGGACTTCTAGTTGATTCTTCATCTTCCTATGCTATGTCTGTCTTTTTTTTTGCCCTCACCGTGCGGCTTGTGGGATCTTAGTTCCCTGACCAGGGATTGAACCCACACCCTCAGCAGTGAAAGCGCAGAGTCTTACCCACTGGACCACTGGGGAATTCCCTATGCCTGTCTTTTCTTTGATTTCACCGAGATAGATCCTTTGTCATTCTGTCCTCATCTTTACCTGTGTTCTTCATCTCATATTCCTCATAGACTCTCCCTAACAGTGACTAATTCTGTTCATAGCAGGCAAGTTTGGGATTCGCCCCTTAGCCAGGCAGTTCTCATGATGTAGTATCTATATAATATGATATATACATATTATACAATACAAATATAAAATTATTATTTACACTCAACAAGTCACTTCCTTCCCCTGAAGAAAATAAGGTTTTAATATTTTGTGCTATAAAACAGACTAGCTTTTTTCTCTTACTTGGATATATTATATAAGTAAATAGTAATGAACAGTCATATACAAAGTCTCCTGTTGACTCTGTAAGAGTGTACTTGTTTAATTTTTATTTCTTCAAATATATTGTTTTTACATCTTTGTTAAATTTGTAGCTAAGAAATATCCTTTGCTTTAAATTGCAGTAATTTAAAATGCTGATGAGATTGAACTTTTCCCCATTTGTTTAGTTGTGAATTATCTGTGTCAAGAATGATCTGAGATTTTCCCCTGCATTCAATGGAACAAGTTAACTTTCACAGTTTAATGGATACTGTTAGAAGACACAAGACCAGAGACAAAGGACAGTTTATTACTAATAGCAAAAACTAGAATGTTAGCATTTTTGCTCTGGTTCCCTGAGGTACAGTTCCCACAAAGGGACAGCAAGAAGGCCAATGATACCCAAATCTTTTCTAACGTACATTAAGCTTATCTGCCTTTTGATCTGGAGGGAGAGACTATAGCTATATAGACATCCTGGCAATAATACCGTGAAACAAAGGCAGTCATTGACTAACTCACAAGACATACAAAAGTGGAGAGTCCCATGGAGAATTACCTTCCAACAGTCTAGTTAATATCCTTTTCCCACATATCTCTGGGGTCTCAGTTTTTTCTTATTAGTTTGTATTTAGCATTTTACATAATGGAAATACTAATCCTGTTTTCTTTTTGCTGTCAATATCTTTTCATTTTCTGTTTTAGAGATACATGTTTTAAATTTGTAGATGTTTAAAATTTTCTATCATTTAGTCTGACCAACTTTTCATTTATGATTTTTTCTGACATACTTCCCTCACTCTTCTTCACCTCTTCTTTGTGACCCTTTCCCAAATTCTGTTTGTCTTGCCTAAGATTGAAAGGCTTTAGGTGAAAGTGATACCATCTTATTTGAATAATTCACCATTATTTCTTTAGTTTGGAGTTCCTTATCTCCCTTACCTTTCCTTACCTCCCAGGGCCCCTATATTGTTCAACATCTCACTCCACATTTCTGAACTGTGCAAACCTTAAGGAGATTGTACCATTCTAGTAGACTAGAGAGACAGTGCTGGGAGAAGAAATGAAGTGGCATGTGCATTTCCATTTATAGCTGACTTTCTGTTGAATGCTCTGGAATTCTTAGAATATAAACATATCTCCAAGCTCAAGCTGATGATTATTTCACTCAAAGTTATTTATTAAAATTAATTTAAAATATTTGTGAAAATACTATTTATTCTATACCTTAAAGTTATCATTTCTAGAGGCTGTTTTGTAGTCTCCATTTTCAAAAGTAGCGCATATACATGTTACGCATTTTTATTTAAAAAGTACTGTATGATTTATTTTTCAGGCGAATAGAAACTGCATAGCAATTGCTTCAAGCCATGATGTTCAAGAACTAGATGTTTCTGGAATTCTGGCTACACAGATCTATACTTGGGTAGATGATGATATAGAAATGGAAACCAAAGGGTACCCTTATACTTTGTTTTTATTTGGTGACATTGCAGTACGAATAATGAAATCCACAGAACTATACCTTTCAAATGATTTTTTAAAGGAATAGTCCTAGATTGTAAGCAAAGTGGAAATTGATACGCTAAAGAGTAAAGAAGGGGTGGCTGGAGCTTTAAAGAAGGGAATCGAGGGTTAGAAGAGAATAGGTGAAGGGATCTGAAATTGTTCACGTACGAAATTATTGTCTGTAAGTTGAGAGTTCAGAGCTGAAGAAAATTAATTTTAAAGGGAAATACAAAGTCATATGTTAGAGCTTTCAGGTATAACAGAAGAAATGAAGAACTGATGGGTTGCTTTCATTCTGGCTGATATTCCTTTGTAGGTCAGAAGATTTCTTGGTTATACATGCTCGTGATGATTTAACAGCTGTGCAGGGTACAACCCCATACACACATAGCAATCCTGGTACTCCAATTAACATGCCATGGCTTGGTAGTACACAGACTGGCAGAGGAGCATCAGTGGTATGTAAAGTTAAACATATTTGTGTATAAATGTCCTGTTTTTCTCTCTAACTTAATAGATAAAAGATGATGTAAATTTTTTTTTTTTTTTTTTTGTGGTATGGGGGCCTCTCACTGTTGTGGCCTCTCCCGTTGCGGAGCACAGGCTCTGGATGCGCAGGCTCAGTGGCCATGGCTAACGGGCCTAGCCACTCCACGGCATGTGGGATCTTCCCGGACCGGGGCACGAACCTGTGTCCCCTGCATTGGCAGGCGGACTCAACCACTGCGCCACCAGGGAAGCCCTAAATATTTTTTTTTAATTCTTAATTTTTTTAATAAGTCATACTTGTTGGAAATTATAAATTTTGATTCGAAGAATAATATGTTTTCATTTGAAAAGGGTAACAAAAATTATTTGAAATAAATAATTGAAAATACAAAGAGCTATATTTTAAGTAATAATTATTTGGAACCAAATTAGGCCTCAGCAAACTATGGCCTATGGGTCAAATCCTGCCTACTACCTGTTGTATCGACAACATGCTAAGAATGGTGTTTGCATTTTTCAGCTGTTGAAAAAAAATCAAAAGAAGAATGGTATTCTGTGACACATGAAAATTATATGAAATTCAGATTTTATTGTCTATAAATAAAGTTTTATTGGAACATAGCCACACTCATTTTTTTAATATTTTGTTTATGGATGCTTTCACATTACAGTGGTAGGATTGAGTATCTGAGCAGAGACTATATGCCCATAGAGTCCAAAACATTTATTATCTAATTCTTTATGAAAAAGGTTTGCCAACCCCTAGTCTAGATAATATTTTTAAATGGTTATCAACTAATAACTGTTAGTTGATGCTGAGACAAATAAATTTTTCTTTTTTTGAACAAATAAAAATGATATAAATTTTTTTTAATTTAAGCAAAATATAATATGCAGATGAACTGAAACAGAATTTTTCTGTAGTAATGGAGGATCTTCTTGAGCCCTGATTACCTAAGCTGTGATCCATGTTTATACCCACATGAGATTCCTTTGTTGACACTTAGGGTATAGGAATTCATACACAGAACCAAAGAAACCCAGCACCAGCAGTTCTTTCCATGGCTTTCTAGGTGGTAGGTGGTTTTTGTAAGGGTAATTATTTAAATAAAGGCTCAGTCATCTTTAATAATACCTGATAATATTTTATACTTAATGCAGTTCCTTTATCACTCATATAACCTTATTATTGTTTGAGATATCTGTTGTAGCTGTTGTAATTACTCCTACTTACCATTCTTTAGATGAAGCTTGAGATCCAGAAAGGTCAAGGAATTTAACTCAGGTCACTATCTCAAATTTGTGGTAGAGCTTGTGTTAAAGCCCTCCATTCCCCTTCACTCATTGATTTCAGGTAGGAGTGTTTTAAGTATTAAGAATTTGAAAAGCAATCTAGTGATTATTCAAAAGAAAAGAGTTGGTCATTAATAGTTAAATTTTTTCCAATGGACAGATACATTAAAATTCATTTGTAAAACCTACTGATATTATTATCTTTTAAAGAACTTAAAGAGAATATACAAAATATACAAAAAGAAATAATAAGCACTTTTTCCAACTCCATTTTCAGAGAATATGATACAATTCTTCCTGTAACAGCTTTCTTTCTGGTCTCTCTGCTTCTATACTGCTCCCTCTGTTTTATACACAGCAGGCAGAGTTGCTTTTTTCTAAAAGATCATTCAGGTTATCACTCCAATGCTTAAGACTTGAAGATTTCCCAGTACAGCTTTAAATCAAGTCCTTAACATGGCCTCTAAGGCCCTATGTGATTTAAACTCTGCTAGCCTCTGCAGCAGCATCTCCCTTGTTTCCACACCTGATTCTCTTTGCTCTGGTCACACTGGCCTTCTTTCTGTCACTTGAGCACATCAAGCTCAGAGCCTTTACCTTGTTTTCTGCTTGAAATACTCTTCTTCTGTTTACCATTCAGAACTCAACTCAAATTCCCAGAGATTTCCCTTGCTTCCTTAGCAAAGGTATCTGCTGCTCCCTACACTACTGCCAGTCACACTGTTATCTCATTTGATCATCATATTATCCCATTTTATCATCTCATCAGTTTGGAAATTATCTATTCATTATTTGGTTGTCTTTTTTTATACCCTCTGCAATGCAAGCTCTTTGAGAGATTATGTTATGCCTGCCTTATACATTGATGATCTCTAAGTAGAATAGATCTCTAAGTAGAACATTTAGTAGGTGCTCAGAAAATATTTGTTTATTCTCCAGAGTATTATAATATGGAAATTTACCATTGTTATTCCTCTTAGGACTGAATTTTCTTCCTATTTAAATGTTAGAAGGACATCTTTTTTAGTTGGGGTCATTGTGGTTTGTAAACATAAGTATTGGGATTATCCCACTCCATCCTCAGGAAAAAGACACCAATATAATAAGGTGGTTCCTTTTTATATGGATCTTCTAAAATAATTAATGATTTCTTTCCCTTATAATATTCTACATATGCTTTCAGAAACTTATTTAACTTTCTTTTATTTTTTTACTCATGATTTTCCTTTGATGCTCTTACCAGAAAAAAAATGATAATTAAAAGAAAGAACAGGAATCTTTAGACTTTTTCTAAATTAAGAGGGGCAAGGGATTTAAACATGCAGTTTACTAAACAGAAGTAACATTCAGAAGGTTGTTTTTTGTGTGTAGAGAATTTGATCAAAATTTTCTTAATCCTATTATTTTATTAAATTATGAATGCTAATGAATACTAGTTATGACCAATTTCTGCTGTTTTGGAGTATAACTGCAGCCATATATATCTTTCAGTGTTTCTATCCCTCACTGATTCTGCTGGCCTAGTTCCTTCCCTCCCTCCCAAATCCCCGCTTTACTTACAGCTTTAGGCTAATTGAACAATTTAAAATCCAAAAGAACAGTAACAACAAAACATACATGAACTGGTGGTACAAACTTAGGATAACCTATAACTATAGTTAGAGTTATAAGTAGGAAATAGTCTATAAATTAAAATTATCCCTTTAATTTCACATATTTAGTTTACTCTTATTTGACAGGCTATGTAAATCATTCAAAGCATAATTTTAAAATGGGTAAATAAATAGTTCCAAACTATCAGTTAAAAATTTATACAGTTTTCTGTTTACCTCTTTTTTTTTTTTCCACATGCTTCTGCCTGTCTTTTTAACCTTATACTATTCAGGATTGTTCCAATAAATTTAATGCGATAAGAAAAGAATTGGCAAGAAAGGAGGTAAGACTAAATTCTTGAGGTGAATTTGTTCTTAGATACTAGGTAATGATGCAGAAAATGTATGTACACTTAAATGTTAGAGAGCTGAGCTATTAAATTTCATTTCTGTTACCATGTTTAGTATTTTTAGCACCCATTACAATAGTTATGGAATCATGTAAAAATAAATAAATGTTATTTGAATCTCCTGTCACAATTTAAATTTTTAATACTACTTTTTATTGTAACTGTAAAAGAATGATTTTTCTTTGTTAACAGATGATTAAGAAAGCCATTAATAATGTCAGAAGAATGACTTCTCATCCATCTCTTCCTTACTGTAAGTTGATAATAATTAGCCATTATTTTAAGGAATTTAAAGGAAACTTTTAGTTTCAATTGAAAGATAGTCAACACTTTATTTTTTTTGTAGGGAATGTTTGCTGGCAAGTAAAATCACTTCAAAATTGGGTAAAAATAGAAAAAGTGATTTTCCTGAATTAATAGAGAAGGCTAACTTAACATGTAAATTTTTAGCATTTTGACTGAATATTTCTGTTATCACATTTTATTTTTGAACATTTTGCACATTGTTAAATTGTAGTTGATAATTATTGTTTTAATAATTGGATCACTCCCTTTTTTATTACATAGAACAGAACCGTATCTGGGTCACTTGTAGCCTCCTCATAATCAGTTTGTATTTTATTAACATTTTGTCAGTTTGTCTTTTATCAGATACACTAATAGTAAGTATAGGAAATGGTTATTACTACATTCTTACATTCTAAGGCAGGATATATTTATTTTTAGTTAATCTTCCTAGGAATCTCAAAAGTTTTTCTTCCTTTAACAAAGATTTAACAGGGAATTTATTGGAAGTATTGAAGCAGAGAAAAAATAATAGAGACAACTTTAACTGGTGGGTTGGAATCAGTATTCATATTGGCATGTGTGTATTCCAGGTTTTTTTTAATATAATTTTTAAGTAGTGCCCTTCATCAAATTGTCCTACTACACAGTAACAAAAATAGTGAAAATAGTGCATGTTAATTAAAAGGTACTCATGTCCTTCCAATTTAATAACCTATAAAAAAATTGTACCACCTTTTTTATGAGAGATGTTTTGATAAAATAGGAGTGGCAAAACGAGTGTTCTTTTCTACCTAATTATAATAAGTCTGTAAGCATCTATTATCAAAGTTATATACCAATGTCTAATAAAATAGGAGTGGCAAAACGAGTGTTCTTTACTACCTAATTATAATAAGCGCTGTAAGCATCTATTATCAAAGTTATATACCAATGTCTAATAAAAGGGTTGAAGAGAATCATATATTTAAGATGAAGAGGGTAACTTCTGTTACTTATGCTAGAGGTATAAAATAATATTGAAAATTAGCCTGTTTCCACTACATCAAATTTATTCAACACTAGAAGTATATGTTTTCTATCCACAAGTCTAATGTAAAGTAAGAACTAAAAACAATCATGAAGCATATAGAGGAAGGAGTCAAAGGTGTTTTATTTACAAAGCTTAAATAATATTAATCCTGCAGCAAGAAAATTTGGCATTGTTTAAAATCTATTCTTACTCTATACAATAGGGTTTAGAAGTTTCCTGAAATATTGAAGGGATTTCATTATTTCTCAGTCCCAAAGCATGTATCATGACAGGTGACTAGTTTATAAATAGGCTCTACGTCAAGCCCATAAATTTAAATAAAATAATCCCTAGCTTCAAAGGCAATTAATGGACTTATTTTCAGAGTTATTATGTAATATCATGTAACTTCTGTCTTGCAGTAAGTACTTTCTCTGTTCAGAGAAGAACCACTGTAACTGGCAGATAAGAGACTTGAAAAATTAAATGCTAATTAAATTAATCACTGAAATTTTTTTACAGTATATTTTTTCATGTCATGAACAAGTCTCACAGATAGTAATTTAGTTCAACAATAGGCTCCTTTCATGTACTGGAAATGTTTTGAAACAAGTTTTTAAAAAATTTTACTCTGAATTACAGATACCTCAAAATAGTTCCTTCCTTCCTTTGGAATAGATTTTTAAAAAATCTTAGTCATTGTAAACCAAAACTTTTGGACTTCTACTCCAGGGAAGTTTTTTAGAAGTTAATCTAATAGGTTGAACTGAAATAGAAATGTAAGTCTTAAAAGGAAAGCCTCATTTCAAAAACAAAAAATGAATATATTAAGATTTTTAAGGTTGCATTTAACTCTTTCGTTACATGTATATGATGTAACAGACTTTACTTACTAATAAGGAATATTTGCTCAGACAACCTGGTTATAGGAACGTTTGTGGGTTTTTTTGTTTGTTTGTTTTTGTTTTTTAAAGAATTAATTTTTGGCCACATTGGGTCTTCATTGCTGTGCATGGGCTTTCTCTAGTTGTGACGAGCGGGGGCTACTCTTCGTTGCGATGCACGGGCTTCTCATTGCAGTGGCTTCTCTTGTTGCAGAGCACAGGCTCTAGGCACGCGGGCTTCAGTAGTTGTGTTGCACGGGCTCAGTAGTTGTGGCACGCGGTCTCTAGAGTACAGGCTCAGTAGTTGTGGTGCATGGGCTTAGTTGCTCTGCGGCATGTGGGATCTTCCCAGACCAGGGATCGAACCCGTGTCCCCTGCATTGGCAGGCAGATTCTTATCCACTGTGCCACCAGTGAAGTCATGGAACCTTCGTTTTTTTAAGTTTTAGTTTATAAGGTTTTAAGAGTGTTTCATTTTACATGTGAGCTACTAATAATTAGGGATTTTTTTCAAATAAATAAAACCATAAATAATAGAAAAATTTGAGTGGTTTTTAAATGCATCTAGTCCAATTTATTTTTTTTGATTAAGCTGGGCAAGACTATAGAGGAGAGGGAGGGTAGAATTAACATCCCTAGTCTCAAGAAATTCTACCCACCCTTCCATCCCAGCCCAGTGTTAAAACATGTCAAAACAGTTGAAGCTCCTTTTTTTTAAATACTTGGATATGAATGAGGGAAAATTGACTAATGTATGACCAGCAATGTGCTAGATACTTTACTTTTACATACATTAATATAATTTCTCACTACCTCTGTACCACATTAATACTGATAACTATTCTTAATGTAGATTTGGCCCTATATGTTAGGCATATTTCTGAATGATTTATATGAATTATCTCATTTACTTCTCAGAACTGTCCAGTGACTTATATATCATTAATGATATATATCACTATTATAGTGGCTTATATACCTTTTACTAGAAGGAAATAGGCTCAGGGAGATTAAGTAAGTTTCCTAGTAACACACAATTAGTAAATGGTAAAGTAAAGAATTTAATAATTACTTAGTTTGTTCATATTCCTTAATGAAACAGATAACATATATTTGAGATATCAGATCAGACAATAACTATTAGAAATGATTTTTTTAGCATGACTTTCAAGACCTTGTACAATCTTTTTTTCAGAGAAAAATGCATAAATTTAAACATCAGTAGTATGACTGATAAGAATTGGCTGTTAAAAATCCCAAGATTTTATACTGCTGAACTGAATGAATAAGCATTTTCGGAACTCTAATGGAAAACTGATGAATTCATAAAAGTGCTAACAAAAGATCAAGATGAAAAAAAAATTAATTACATGGGACTGAGTGAACTGATGAGGATGATTATAATTTTTGTGACTTTCTGTTTCAATAAAAAAAACCCACAAGGACTCAGAATCAAAAAATATACAAATCAATTTTCAGAATCAAAAAATATACAAATCAATATACAAAGTAAAGGAGCTGTTACTGTGGAGGATTACTGGACTGAATGTCAATATTATATGACATAGTATGAGTGTGTTTCGTGTTTGGTAATTGCAGTCATTGTTGCTTTTGTTGTGGTCATCCATTTACAATGCTTGGTGTCAGTTTATTTATCTCTTGTAAAAATAAAATACAGTGTGTGTGTGTGAAAAAAAAAACCCAAGTTTTTTTTTTTAAATACAGTTGACTTATTAAAGTGTTGTGTTCGTCTCAGGTGTACAACATACTGATTCAGTATTTTTATACATTACAAAATGATCACCATGATAAGTCTAGTTACCATCTGTCACCATACAAAGTTAAGTAACTCCAAGAATTTGATTCTTTATCATAAACGTTATCTACTAAAGGCTGTTAAAACGTAACTGAGATAATTTCAAAAGGAAATAAAGTTTATAGAGGTCTGATTTAATTGCTTCTGTTGTTTTGTGTGAGGATATGTTCTGTCAGTTGAAAGAACACCATGTAATCATCTGTTTTTAAGATTGAGAGTATTCAAGTGAAATTTCATACAAAGGTAAATTCATGTGAATTGACTATGATTCATTTCTTAGGTATTTCTTCCGTAAAGATTTTCACATTGGATTAAAAGATAAATTTGCCAAAGATTCCTGAAATAAATTTGCAATTTTTTCCCTCTTATAATGCAGATCTGACAGGAGCTCAAGATGGAAGTGTGAGAATGTTCGAATGGGGCCATTCTCAACAAATAACCTGTTTCCGATCTGGTGGCAATTCAAGAGTTACAAGAATGAGATTTAACTATCAAGGAAATAAGGTAGTATATAAAAATGTAAATAGGGAAAATGGTTTGATTTCATTAAGGGTTTATGAATATTACTCATTTGGGTTTCTGAAGAGAACAGCTCAATGAGCTAATGGTGAAGTATTAATCCATCTTATATGAATTCTTTTTAAAGAAATTCCTCTCAAAACTTAAATTCACTTGGTTCTTCCTGGAAAGACATTATATACATTTCCATTAAAATTCTCTTATATGATGCTTAAGGACCAAATGATTATAGGACCATCTTATATTACACATTTTTTATTAAATACATCTGCTTACTTTCCCTCTGGGACCTACTCAAAGTATGGTCAAGTACCAAGTAGTAAGTAACATCTGGGAGTTGATTAGAAATGCAGGTTATTGACTCTAGTCCAGACCTATCAAATCACCATCTGCATTTTAGCCAGATACTCTTGTGATTTGTATACAACATTAAAGTTTTGAGAAGCACTGCTCTAGAACAGGGTGTTAGAACAGGGTGTTAACAAACTACGGCCTAGCCACCTGTTTTGTAAATAAAGTTATATTGGAACACAGCTAACCCATTCATTATTTGTTTTCTATGATTGTTTTCCCAGTACTGCAACAGAGTTCAGGAGAACAAAGACTGTAGCTGGCAAGCCTAAAATATTTACTATATGGGCCTTTTAATAAAAGTTTGCCAACCTGGCTCTTACCAGCTTCACTTCCCGTAATCCTCCTTTCCTCAAACTGCCTCTCTCTGCTCCTCCTATCTTACTAGCACTTTAAACAACTACTGAAGGGGAAATCAGCCTGCTCTTTGTCTTCAGGGCCATGCTTCACTAAAAACATTCACACAGGCCCTAGCTGATGGTTCATCTTGCCTTTCGTTTTCCCTCAAACCTTCCACCCTCCTTACGTGTTACTTGTGTCATGGTGTGCTGCAACCTTTTTGCCTGCCACATTTATCAGATGGCTCTTATCATTTCACAGAAGTCAGTGATAATTTTTCATGTAGTTATGAAACAAAATTGAGAGCTTATAATTTCTTAATACCAATTAGCAACATTCTTTGCTCCTTAATGGGAAATTAAGGGGATTTAATCTAAAAGCCTTTAGAATTCTACTGTACTTTCAGCTGTATAATCTATCCATACCACTTATGTGCTCATATTTTTCCACTTTGGTTTGTCAATGTTACATTGTTCCTAACTAATCTCTGTACTTCGACCCTGTCTCTCTAATGCATTCTTCATGTTGTCAACAAAGTTATATAACAAATAGCGTAGGGAATTCCCTGGTGGTTCAGTGGTTAGGATTCACGTGCTTTCAGTGCCGAGGGCGCGGGTTTGATCCCTGGTCCGGGAACTAAGATTCCACAAGCTGTGCGGTGTAGCCATAAAAGAAAAAAGAACAAATAACATAATTATATAACTACCCTATAGGTGAGATCATATTGTCCTTTTCAAGAACCTGCAGCCTCCTCATTTTATCCAAAAGCCCATATTCTTTAGTGTGGCATTCAAGTCCTTCTACACTCGGAGTTATTTTATAGATTTTACACTCACTACAACCTTCTATATAGGCTATTTTAAGTCACAACAAACTTCCTTATTGTCTTCCCAAGTCTCTTTGACAGGCAATCAGCTTACTGTTGATTCACCTTAGCCATGATGGTGCCCAAGAGCACGACACCTAAGTGTGCTATCTCCCTTAGTAGGGAAGCCTACTGGAGTAATTGGAACAGATAACTCATACTGCAGTGTATCACAGTAATGCTGATCATTTTGTCAAAAGTCATTGGACATTGCAGAAAAACCAAGAGGATAAAAGGGAGCATTTAGCAGAAAAAAATGACCTGTGAGGAATAATTCCTTGGATTTAGGAAGATCCTACATTGTAAAACAAGAATAGGATTTTATGAACCAAAGGCAGTAGAACAGTAAAGAATTTTTAGAAGTTAAAAACATATGATTCCCCAAAATTAGGAGTAGAGGAACTACTGATTACAAGGGCTGAATAGCAGAATTGAAGTATTTGAAAATCAAGTTTGTGACTGGGAGGTACAAATTTGGAATTTATTCCATGGTGAAAATAACCCAAGAAGTAAATTGAGACTAGACCCAGGAAAATTTATAAAAGAAATTTAAAAGATGTATCAGAAGAAGAAAAAAGGTGATGGAAGAGAAACATTATATTAAAAGGAATAATAAAATAAAAACTTCCCCGAAGCAAAACATGGAATTTTAGAAAAAGAAGCACCTACCAAGTACTAAGCAGAAGTATTGAGAAACAGCACGTGCCTAGACACAGCCTGATTATTTGATTTTTGTTTTTTTTAACTGAAGGATAAAGAGAGCTTCTAGAAAGGAGTAGGGGTAAAAATGATTGCTTACAACCTCTCCACCCCCCTATCTAAAATTAATGGCATTGGCCTCCTCAAAAATAGAGGTTACAAATAGACAATAGAACAGTATTCACAGAATTCTGATGGATAAGGAATGGGGTTGATGTCTATCCAAACTGTCATTTATATTTGGTGGCAAAATAAACACATTTTTAAGTATGCAGAGAATTAGCACATTCCATATACCCTTTCTGAAGAACGTACCTAAACCTACTCTAGAAAACATAGGATAAACCACAGAAAGGATAAACATCAGAAAAATATCTGTAACAAAAATAGTAAACAATGGATTAATATTCCTACTATTAGTCCTATCAGTCAGTTTTGTAAGAAGACAATGAAAAAGAAGACAAAGAATGAACAATTTACCAAAAAAACAAAACCCTATGCATGGCCAATAACCCTCACTAATAATTGAAGAAATGCACATTAAAATGAGACTTTATTTCTGATAATCAACAAATATTATAATTTTGTAGTACGCCAGTATTGACTAATGTGTAAGAAAAATGGGTGTGTAAATTGATATTACCACTTAGGATTTAATTTTGGCTTCACCTACCAATTTTAAATGATGCCCTTTGACAGAGCTTTTTCTTTTCTAGATGTCTGTCCTATATAAATACTCAGAGGTGTATATGCAAGAATGTTCAAAACAGTACTTTTTATTATAGGAAAAATTGGAAATTCTATAAGGAAAAGCTTTAAAAAGTTACAGTGCAACTATATAGTGTAATACTGCACAGCACAAGAATGAGGTAGATTTATAGATACCAGTGTGAAAAAATGGCTATAATAAGTAAAAAATGTAACTGTAGAACTGTATATTATCATCATAATTTTTAAAAAACCTTGTATCCTTGTATGTATGAATGTTTGAATATTCATAGAACAAATCTGAAAGGGAACACTATCAAATTGTTAATAGTTGTTATATCTGTAGATGGGAGAGGGCAGGAGTCCGAATTAGACATTTGTTTTATTTTAAGATCTGTATCATATACTCCCTTACTGGATTATTTTGTCATCTTTCCAGTCAAAATGCTCTGAGTTTCCATAGCGGAATTCTTTTACTGTGATAAACTTTGTTTCATTTTCTGCTGTTGTTTACGTGTTTTTCTTATTGTATATCTCTGGAAGTCCTTACTTTGTCTTTTTTAAGATGAACAGTTTTTTTATCTTATATATGCTAAAACTTTGTCACATGGCTTAATGTGTAAATCCAGTATTCTATTTTTGGAGTATTTACAGAGAATATACAGACTGTGCTGTCGGTTAGTATAATAAATTGAGTGTCTGATGTTAGTTTCCTTTATATCCACCCTGGAATTTTTTAAAGCAATAGCTAAATGTTTTTCTGGACTAGATCCATGTGTAGGTGAAGTGAAAAGTCAAGCAACTTATCAGTCAAATGTTTAAGAGTTAAAGTATGAGATTCACAGTGAGGGTAAGGGTAAATAATGTGCTTTTTTATTTGTATTAAATACTTTTAAATATTTTTTTTCTCTAAGTTTGGAATAGTTGATGCTGATGGATATTTAAGTTTGTATCAAACAAACTGGAAATGTTGTCCAGTTACTGGAAGTATGCCTAAGCCATACCTGGTAAGCCAAGAATTCCTACCTTTAAAATTTTTTGAATTTTTATTTTAAAGAAACCAAGAATATATACTTGCAAGAAATATCAAAGCCAAAATACAAAATCTGTCTAGTCTTGTGTATTCAATCACTTTACTATAAGTTTCTGTCCTTGTATTGTGTTGAAAATTACACTGTGAGGTATAAAAATCCTTAGTCTCTGGTAACTTGGAGAATAAACCTGTATGAAAGTACCTGTTTCTGATGGCAAGGGGAGATTAGATATGTGGTTACTCAGAGGCAGGGGTGGAGAGGGGAAATTGGATGGAAGCAGTCAGAAGGTACAAACTTCCAAGTAAAAGGTAAGTAAGTACTGGGTATGTAATGTACAACATGATTAACATAATTAACACGGCTACATGTTATATATGAAAGTTGTTAAGAGAGTAAATTCTAAGCATTTTCAGAATAAGGAAAAATATTTTTTCTTTCATTTTATATCTATGCGAGGTGATGGATGTTACTAAACTTATTTCATGATGTATGTAAGCCAGAACATTATGCTGTACTCCTTAAACTTATGCAGTGCTTCATGTTAATCATTTCTCAAAACTGAAAGGAAAAAAAAAAAAACATAAGAAAAGTAAAAAAATCTCACCAGAAAATGTAAATAAATAATAAAACTTGTGGATTAGTCACTCGATAAAGACCAAAGTAGTAAAATTAATTAAAAATGCAATGATTGGGCTTCCCTGGTGGTGCAGTGGTTGAGAGTCCGCCTGCCGATGCAGGGGATGCGGGTTCGTGCCCCGGTCCTGCAAGATCCCACATGCCGGCGGAGCGGCTGGGCCCGTGAGCCATGGCCACTGAGCCTGCGCGTCCGGAGCCTGTGCTCCGCAACGGGAGAGGCCACAGCAGTGAGAGGCCCGCGTACCACAAAAAAAAAAAAAAAAAAAAAATGCAATGATTAGTCAAGGGATAAATAAAATAAAAAGATGTTAAAAAAAAAAAAAAAAAAAACCTGTATAGAACCAACATGGTAACTCTGGAGACCCATGAGTTACTCAAGCCCTTTTCTAGCCTCACTAAATGGCAGTGGCTATGATACCTAAAAAGGATGATCAACAGACCAGTGCATCTGGTTGTTTTTCTGCAGTTATTATCCCTTATGAACAAAGTAGAAAGGGTATCCTATAGCTGGTGCTATTTTCTTGCCCATCTCTTAAAAAAAAAAAAAAAAAAAAAATCTCTATTCAGGACCACACAGGTTCAGTGAACCTTCCGCAGCCTCATAGAACACTGAATTTATATTTGATGGATTCTTTAGTGAAGCCCTTTATAAGACTAAGTAATATCTATCAAGAAAAAAATTAAGAATATGGGTTAAAATTCCAGTAATTCATCCAAGGTTAAATGCTAGAATAAAGTACTGGTCTAAGTGAAAGCAAGCAAGGGAGTGTTGGTGAGGGTACCTTGAAAGAATATTTATTTTTCCTCATATTTTCATTCAGGCAGCAGATTAAATGTACAGATGGGCCTTGAACAACACAGGGGTTAGGGACACTGGACACCTCACCTCCCCAAGTTGAAAATCTGCATATAACTTTGCAGTCACCCCTCCATATCCATGGTCCTGCATCCACAGATTCAGCTAACCTTGGATCATGTAGTACTGTAGTATTTATTGAAAAAAATCTGTGTATCAGTGGACCCATGCAGTTCAAACCTGTGTCGTTCAAGGGTCAACTGTACAGGTTTATGTTTCTTAGGGGACTGCCTTTGTTTTAAAACTTCTAAAAAGACAAATTGGATTAAAAATGAACATTATTTGCTTTTGGGGATTAAAGTAGATTTTGTTTTAAAGACATATCATCTAGCCCAGCTGCAGTGGTGGTTGGGGGCAATGGGGAAGTGACTCACAGGAAAACTTTTTCATATGATGATTTTGACATATTTTTAAATTTTATTTTTTATTGAAGAGAAACATCTGAACAGACATAACTTGGAAGCCTTTATAACTGACTAAACCTCTCATAGTAGTTTGTTATTGTTTGACGGAATATTGAGAAACATTGTAAATTTTCTAATTTGTTGACTATTAGTAATATGTTTTTATTCACATATTTGAAAAAGTATTTGAAAGCTTAAATATTTCTGAAAATAAATAATTCAGTCTGAGATCATCTAAAATGCTAGTTTTTGTTTTCTAAGACAAAAATTTTCACAAGTATTCTAAGAAAAATGTTTGAACTTAACTTTCTTTTGTTTCCCTTTGAACTTTTGGTTGAACAAAAGCGGAGGTCATAAAAGGTCATAACGTATGCATCTTATTTAAATGGTTCAGGGAAAGGGGTGTGTGTGTGTGAGAAAGAGAAGAAGAGGCAAAACAAATGTGCCAAAATGGTAAACATTGGTGAATCAGGGTAAAGGGTATATGAGAGTTCTCTATTACTCTTGCAACTTTTCTAAAATCTGTGGGGGAAAGAACACAAGGATTTAAGTAAGCCACAAATTACATGATCGTTTTTTGATTAATACATCTACCTGCTTATAAAATTGTTTGTGACAGCAATAAACATGTGTTGTTTATAACCATTCCAGACTTGGCAGTGTCATAACAAAACAGCCAATGATTTTGTCTTCGTTAGTTCCTCCTCTCTGATAGCTACAGCTGGTCTTTCAACTGACAATAGGTAAGAGATTATAACTGAAATTGAAGTCTGTGTATGTATAGCTAAGCTTTATTTTTTAATTGCTTAATGTCCTTATATCTCAATAATGTCATAATTACACCTTTAAATATTTTTATTTAAAGAGACTTGTTTCTTAGAGCTTTTTTAGTGTTTTAATTGTAAAGCTAAGGAAATTCTGGTGACATTAAAGACAAAATCCATTCCTTCTGGATTTTTAGTATTCTAATGTTAAGACTTTAGTGTAGGATAAAAGAATTTGATTGTTGGTAGAGTTTTTCTCCATATTATTTGCTATGTGTTAAGAAAGCTTGAGGCCAAAAAAAAAAGAGTATTATTTATTGGCCATGCTATTTAGTTAAACCCTTGCCACAGCTTTATTATATCGCATTATCAATGTTTCACAGTAAGAACACAAGAAGCTGAGTTGTATAATAACTAGTAAGTGACAGCCCGTCCCCATCTCCCCAAATAGCTTAAATATGCAAAAAAAAGTCTCCTCCCTCCATGTCCAGGCACACTTTTTACTTTCCTCCTACAGCTGAGTTCTGTGATTAAGGCCTTCTGAGGTTGCTGAGCTTTTGTGTTTGTCCTGAGGCCTCACTTTACACTCAAAGTGGGAATTTTAGGAATATGGAGTTTTCAGCCCGTTTTTCATAGAAATTCTTATACACATTTGTGCCTTCTTTGTAACTCACAGAATGGAGTAGAAGCTGCTCCCTTTTGTAGTAGGAATAAGTTTTCTTTCTACTCAAGAAAATTCGGTGTGTCCTGCTACTTATGTATGTGGTCGAACTATTAGATTAGAAAATCAGTGAATACAAAAAGTGGTTCCCATATTCAGACTTCATATAGTACTCCTTGTAATTACATGTTAATCTAAAGTTATTCAGTTTGGGAAGCTATTAGTTTTTTAAATTTTTGTCTAAAAATTAATCATACATAAATATATTGGCTACTTGTATTCGATGCTTTATAAATTTAAGAACTTTCTGTGTGAGCAAGGTTCAAGCGAGCTATAATGAGACATATTGCTTTTTTTCATTGAAGTATACTTGATTTACAACATTATATTAGTTACAGGTATACAGCATGGTGATTCAGTATTTTTGCAGATTATACTTCATTATAGGTTATTACAAGACAATTTTTACAATTCCCTATGCTATACAGTATATCCTTGTTGCTTATCTATTTTATATATAGTAGTTTTTATCTATTAATTCCATATTCCTAATATGTCACTCACCCGTCTTCCCCTCTTTGGTAACCACAAGTTTGTTTCTATATCTGTGAGTCTGTTTCTGTTTTGTATATACAGTCATTTGTCTTTGTTTTTAGATTCCACATGTAAGTTATATCATATAGTATTTGTCTTTTTCTGTCTGATTTATTTCACTTAGCATGATATTCTCTAGGTCCATCTACATTGCTGCAAATGGCAGTATTTCATTCTTTTTTATGGCTGAGTAGTATTTTATTTTGTGTGTGTGTGTGTGTGTGTGTGTGTGTGTGTGTGTGTGTCAGTCACATCTTAATCCAGTCATCTGTTGATGGGCACTTGAGTTGCTTCCATGTCTTGGCTATTGTAAATAGTGCTGCTGTGAACATTTGGATGCATGTATCTTTTTAAATTAGTATTTTCATTTTTTCCAGATATGTACCCAAGGAGTAGAATTGCTGGATCATATGGTAGTTCTATTTTTAGTTTTTTGAGGAACCTCCATACTGTTTTCCACAGTGGTTGCACCAATCTACATTTCCACCAACAGTGTACAAGGGTTCCATTTTCTCTACACTGTCTCCAGCATTTATTGTTTGTAGATTTTTTTGATGATGGCCATTCTGACTGGTGTGAGGTGATAACTCATTGTTGTTTTGATTTGCATTTCTCTAATAGTGAGTGATGTTGAGAATCTTTTCATGTGCCTGTTGGGCATCTGTATGTCTTCTTGGGAAATTGTCTATTCAGATCTTCTGCCCATTTTTTTATTGAGTTTTTTTTTTTATATTGAGTTGTATGAACTGTATGTATATTTTAGGTTTTAACCCCTTGTCAATCATCATTTGCAAATATTTTCTCCCATTCAGTAGGTTGTCTTTTCGTTTTGTTGATGATTTCCTTTGCTGTGCAAAAGCTTTATGTTTAATTAGGTCCCATTTGTTTATTTCTGCTTTTATTTCTTTTGCCTTAGGAGACTAATCTAAGAAAATATTGCTACAATTTTTGTCAAAGAGTGTATTGCCTATGTTCTCTTCTAGGAGGTTTATGGTTTTCCATTCTTACATTTAGGTCTTTAAACCTTTTTGAGTTTATTTTTGTATATGGTGAACAGGAATGTTCTAATCTCATTATTTTATATGTGGCTGTCCAGTTTTTCCACCACCACTTGTTGAAGAGACTGTCTTTTCTCCATTGTATATTCTTGCCATCTTTGTCATAGATTAACTGACCATAAATGCTTGGGTTTATTTCTGGGGTCTCTGTTCTGTTCCATTGATCTATGTGTCTGTTCTTGTGGCAGTAGCACACTGTTTTGATTACTGTAGCTATGTAATATAGTCTGAAATCAGGGAGTGTGATTCTTCCAGCTCTATTCTTTTTTCTCAACATTGCTTTGGCAATTCAGGGTCTTTTGTGATTCCATGTGAGTTTTAGGATTATTTTGTTCTAGTTCTGTGAAAAATGCCATGGGTATTTTGATGGCGATTGCATTAAATCTGTAGATTGCTTTGAGTAGTGTGGCCAATTTAACAATATTAATCTTCCAGTCCGAGAGCACAAGATATCTTTCCATTTCTTTGTATTATCTTCAGTTTCCTTCATCAGTGTTTTATATTTCAGAGTATAGGTCTTTCACCTCCTTGGTTAAGTTTATTCCTAGGTATTTATTCTTGTTGATGTGATCTTAAACAGGTTGTGTTTTACTTTCTTTTTCTCATATTTCATTATTAGTGTATAAAAATGCAGATTTTTTTAATATTGATCTTGTATCCTGCACCCTTGCTGAATTCATTTATTAGTTCTAAATTTGGGGGGTGAAGACTTCAGGGTTTTCTATCTAAAGTATCATGTCATCTGCAAATAGTGACAGTTTTACTTCTTCCCTTCCAATTTGTTTTTTTTTTAATTTAAAAAGAAATTATTTATTTACTTTGGCTTCACCAGGTCTTAGCTGCAGCATGCAGGATCTTTAGTTGCGGCATGTGGACTTCTTAGTTGCGGCATGTGGACTCTTAGTTGCGGCATGTGTGCACTATCTAGTTCCCTGACCAGAGATCAAACCCAGGCCCCCTGCATTGGGAACATGGAGTCTTACCCACTGGACCAACAGGGAAGTCCCCTTCTCTTCCAATTTGGATGCCTTTTATTTCTTTTTCTTGTCTGATTGCTGTGGCTAGGACTTTCAGTACTATGTTAAATAAAGTGGAGAGAGTGGACATCCTTGTCTTGTTTCTGAATTTAGTGGGCAGGCTTTCAGCTTTTCACTGTTGAGTATGATGTTGGCTGTGGATTTGTCTTAAATGGCCTTTATTATGTTGAGGAATGTTCTCTCTATACACACTTTGATGAAAGTTTTTATCATGAATGGACATCTCAGTAGACAGTTTTTCTGTGTATTTTGAGATGATCATGTGATTTTTATCTTTCCTTTTGTTAATGTGATGTATTACATTTATTGATTTGCAAATGTTGAACTATCCTTGTGACCCCAGAATAAATCCAACTTGATCATGGTGTATGATGCTTTTTATGTATTGTTGGATTCAGTTTGCTAATATATTTTGTTGAGGATTTTTGTATTTGTAGTTATCAAAGATACTGGACTGTAATTTTCTTTTTTTGTAGTGTCTTTGTCTGGTTTTGGTATCAGGGTAATGGTGGCCTTGTAGAATGAATTTGGGAGTGTTCCCTCCTCTTCAGTTTTTTTGGAATGGTTTAAGAAGGATAAGTGTTTGTTCTTCATATGTTTCGTAGAATTCCCCTGTCTGGTCCTGGACTTTTGTTTCCTGGCGGTTGGGTTTTGGTTTGTTTTTTTTTTTCCCTTACAGATTCATTTTCGTTTCTAGTGATCAGTCTGTTCAAACTTTCTGTTCTTCTTGACTCATTCTTGGCAGGCTGTATGTTTCTAGAAACTTGTCCATTTCTTCTAGGTTGTCCAATTTGTTGGCATATAACTGTTAATAGTATAATAATTCTTTGTATCTCTTTCGTATCAGTTGTTATTTCTCCTCTTTCATTTCTTATTTTGTTTATTTGGGTCTTCTCTCTTCTTGATGCGCTGGATAAAGGTTTGTCAATTTTGTTTTCTTTTCAAAAAATCAGTTCTTAAAAATAAATCAGCTCTTGCTTTCATTGATTGTTTTTGTTGTTGTTTTTTTTAAGCTCTATTTTGTTTATTTCCTCTCTGATCTTAATTATTTTCTTCCTTCTGCTGACTTTGGGCTTTGTTTGTTCTTTTTCTAATTCTTTTAGGTGGTAAGTGATAGGCTGTGTTGTTTATTTGAGAAGGCCTGTATTGCTATGAACTTCTCTCTTAGAATTGCTTTTGCTTCATCCCATAGATTTTGGGTTGTTGTGTTTCCATTTACATTTGTCTCAAGATCTTTTTTGACTTCCTCTTTGATTTTGTCATTGACCCATTGGTTTTTTAGTAGCATGTTGTTTAGTCTCCATGTGTTTGGGGTTTTTTTCCATTTTTCTTTCTGGAGTTAATTTTTAACTTCATACTATTGTGGTCCGAAAAAAATGCTTGATACAATTTCTATCCTCTTAAATTTGTTGAGGCTTGTTTTGTGACCTAGTATGTAATATGTTTTGGAGAACATTCCATGTGTGCTTGAAAAGAATGTGCATTCTGCTGTTTTGGGGTGTTATATTCTGTACATATCATTTAAGTTCAGCTGGTCTATTGTGTCACTTAACACCGCTATTACCTTACTTTCTCTCTGGATGATCTGTTCATTGATGTTAGGGGGGTGTTAAAATCCCCTGCTATTACTGTATTATTGTCTGTTTCTCCCTTTATGTCTATTAGTATTTGCTTTATATATTTAGGTGCTTCTGTATTGGGTGCATATATGTTAACAAGTATAATATTCTTTCTGTATTGATACCTTTATCATTATATAATATGAGACATATCTATTTTTATTCTGTGGTTAACTTCTTATGTCATTCAATAATCTTTTTTTTTTTTCCAGAAACATATGTTTGTGGGACACTCTTGTAGCACCTTCCAATAGTTTAGTCCATGGTAAGTTTTGAAAGCATTTTATGAATCACAAACTCATAAAGTAAAAGTGATGTTTAAATGGATTTTTTTTTTAATGACACACTTAGTAGTCTGTGAGGTTTATTTTTGACCATGGTGGCAAAGTTTAAAAGCAGAAAAAATGCTGTATATGTAATTAACTCTTCACTGTACTTTAATGAAGGACAGTGGAACATAGATAATATAAAAATCATTTGTTTTTACTTTGAATCTGATAGCACAGGTCCGAACATCAGTTACAGTATTATATCCCCTCACACCACTCTTACTCAACTTTGTACTTGAAGTTCTAAATAAAGCAATAAGACAAGAAAAGGAAGTAAAAGTTATCCATATTGGAAGGGAAGAAATAAAACTGTTTATGCACAGATTACATGATGGTGTAGAAAATCCCAAAGAATACAGAAAAAAAACTGCTGGAACTGATGTGCAAGCACAGCAATGTCACAGGATACCAGGTCATTATACTAAAATTAGTTGCATTCCTTTATCAACAATGAACAATTGGAATTTGAAATTTAAAAAAAATATTACCATTTAAAAGAGCACCCAAAATAATGAAATACTGAAGCATAAATCGAAATATGTATAGCATCTGTTGGGAAAAGCCACAAAAAAAGTAAAAGAAAAAAAGGTCTAAATAAATGTTCATCATGTTCACAGATTGTAAAACTTGATATTGTTAGGATGTTACTTCCTTACAACTTTATAGATTCAGTGGAATTCTAATTAAACCCCCAGCAATCTGTTTTGTATATATCAACAAACTGGTTCTAAAGTTTATGTAGAGAGGCAAGAGACCTAGAATAATGCATACTGAATAAAAACAAACTTGGAGAACTCACATTACCTGATTTCAGGACTCACTATAAAGCTACAGTAATCAAGCCATTGTGGTACTGGCTGAAGAATAGACACAGATTAGAGAGCCCAGAAATAGACCCACACATAAATAGTAGACTCATTGCTAATAATGGCACAAAGATAATTCAGTGGAAACAGATAGTCTTTCAACAAAAAGTGCTAATAACAATTGGGTGCTTATATGTGGAATACTGAACATAGGTACAAACCTTACCCCTTTCACAAAAATTTACTCAAAATGACTCATGTAAAACATGTAAAAACAAAACTGTCATACTTCTAGAAGGAAATATAGGAGAAAATCTTGGTGACCTCGGGTTTGGTAATGAGATTTAGATACAACACCAAAAGCACAATCTATTAAAGAAATGATATATTCAAGATTTTTTTAAATTACCGTTTTTCTCAATACCTGAATAGCAAATAAGCATATAAAAGATGCTCAACATCAGTAGTCATCAGGGAAATGCAAACTAAATTCACCGTAATTTATCATACTACTCTGTATACTGAAATGGCAAAAATTAAAGGTTCTAGACTACCAAGTGTTGGTGAGGATATGGAGAAACTGGAACCCTCATGATTTGCTGATAAAAGTATAAAACAGTACAACTGCTTTGGAAAACTGTTTAGCAATTTCTTAGTGAAGTTAAACATGCATGTAGCGTGACCCAGCAGTATATAGTTTTACATATGTACCCAAGAAAAATGAAAACACATGTCCACAAATAGACTGGTATTAGGAATGTTCTTAGCAGCTTTATTTATAGTAGCCCAAAACTGGAAACAACACACATGTCCAACAGGATAACGTGGTATATTTATGTAATAGAATACTACTCAGAATTTAAAAGCATGACCTACTGATACGTGAGACACATCTAAAATGTTATGTTAAAGAAAAAGAAGCAGGCACAAAAGAATATATACTATAAAATTCCATTTATGTGAAGTTCAAGAATTGGCAAAACCAATTGGATAGAAATCAGGATAGCGATTGCCTTTGAGGGAGAGGCATGAGGGAACTTTCTGGGATGATGAAAACAGCTGTGTTAAAAGCCGTATTTGGTACAGGGCTAATTTTGCCCCTCTGTTGAGGCAGTACCCTTCTCAGTACTCTATACGATGCCTTGTGAATTATGAGGGTTTTTTCCCAGTATGGCTGGTGGAAATAGGAACCCAGATCAACTTGGGTTCCCCTTTCTTATGCCACGGCCAGAAAATACTCTGTAGGCAATAAGCTGGGGCAGTTATGTTGGTCACCCAGTTTGTTTCCCATTTTGCAAAGATCATTCTTCATTGCTTAGTGACCGGTGTCTCAAACCATTGTTTCCTGTATATCATTTGATATTTTAATTGTTTTAGGCAGGATGGCAAATCTAATCTATCATTCTACCTTGGCCAAAAGCCAGAAGTCTGTTTCTTATACTATTAAATAGTTTTTACTTTTTTTTCCAGCTTTTACTTGTCATGATAGCGGAGCCACTGTTTTAGCATATGCTCCAAAACATCAGCTACTAATATCAGGTGGCAGAAAAGGCTATACATGTGTTTTTGACCTTCGGCAACGACAGCAGAGGCAGCTTTTCCAGAGCCATGATTCTCCTGTTAAAGCCATTGCTATTGATCCAACTGAAGAGTACTTTGTTACAGGATCTGCTGAGGGCAACATAAAGGTAAATACAGTAATGCCACAATATCTATTACAATATGAAAAGAAATCTTTAGAAACCTTAGATCTTTAATCATATTGATGACACCAGTCTCTTTAAATAATAGAAGTATTAATTCCTTTGTAGTCAACAAGGTTAATTGCTATTTAATAAATCTTTTAATGAATGAAATAAAATAATATTTAACTTGAAAAATGCCTGTTTTTCAGTTGTTTTCAAATATGCTTAACTAATGCACGCAAAAGAACTGGATTTTCCATGGATATGAACATATTTCAGACATTAGAATTAGTCTTGACTCCATATTCAGAGTTACTGAATTCAGTTTCAGGGGCTGTGAGATATGCTGACATTTTCCCTTATTCCAAATTTCTCCCCATTTTGTCATTCATAGTATCAGCATCCAACAACTCAGTGCCTGATTCAAGAATTCTGATGTACCTGGATAAGCTCTGCCTGTAACAGTCCTTCTCAAACTCCACTGTGTTTCAAACTTAGAAGTTTGAATGTTAAGCAGCTTGTTAAAAATGTTAAGCACCTTGTTAAAAATGCATCCCACTCCAGAAATACTGTTACTAGGTCCTATCCCAAAAATACCCATTTGGTAAGTCCAAGGCTCAGGAATGTGCATTTTTGGAACACAGAAATAGTGGTTTTGATGGCAGGTTCTCTGGCTACACTCAGAAGGATCTGCAGGGATAAGACTAGTCCCTAAGTTACTCTAATGGTCAGCAACCCACTGGAGGAGTCTAGTTTCTTAGAATCCATTAATTTAAGTGCTACTGAGTACTTAGTACAGGTAAGTTGGACTGCTTTGTTAGAACTTCCATATTGTTTTCATAATTCTCAGCCAGAAGAAATTGAAGAATTTCAAAAAGGTTTTTCTTAAATATATACACCAGCTTCCATACAGAATTCTTTTTTTTTCCAGTTTGAAACTAGTTTCTTATTTGAACTGCCCTCAGTTTAGAATAAGTCATACTATGTTTTAGATTAGTTATTTAGATTAGTTTGTACTTTCATTCTGAGGTTTATTATTTAATTAAGTTATAAGATTTCATAGTATACCAGGTAGTATTCAGGACTTACAATTTAACAATCATGTCTAGAGTAATATAAATTAATGAATTTCTTAGGGAAAAGAAAGAAATATTTTTTTTTAATGTGATGTCAAAACATCAGAAAGTTGTAATAATTTATCTTGCAGCTGGAATATAGTTTTGACTGGTCTGAAGGCCTCTAGGTGTTTGGTATTTTCCTCTTTCCAGCGGTTCTGATCCCTTGGTGGGTACTGTATATTATGGGGAAAGAATTACCCCACTATACAACTACACAACAGAAACTTCGCTGAGAGATAGGAAATCTTGATTGTAGTTCCTATAACATTACAAGTTTCTGTTGCATTGTACACCTAACCTCCTTGTACCTAAGTTTTCTCGTCTCCAACTAAGGGTTTAAAGTACCTCCTCTCTTACTGGATTGATTTTTGAAGAATGTGATAATATCAAAGAGCTTTGGAAAATTGCAACACCATATACAGAATCAAAATGTTATGACTGTAAGCCTACACAGATTTTTCTCCATTTTTGTTTTAGAAATTCCTTATTTGTGCAGGAAGACAGACGTGAATCTTTTGTTTGGATTTTTAAGGTAATGTCAACCCCAATTTTTATTTTGTTCTTATATATTTCAGATTTGGAGTCTCTCTACCTTTAGTCTTCTCCACACTTTTATCAATGAACATGCTCGGCAATCCATTTTCAGAAATATTGGAACCGGAGTGATGCAAATTGAGACAGGGCCTGCAAATCACATTTTTTCATGTGGAGCTGATGGAACAATGAAAATGAGAATACTGCCAGATCAGTTTAGCCCATTAAATGAAGTGTTGAAAAATGATGTGAAATTTATGCTGTAACATTTTAACAATAAGATGTATAATTTATTACCTATTCCATGAAGTGGCCAACACATATGATGTACAGTGATCAGTCTCTATGCCACAGATAAGCTAATGCTTTCCTGTTTTCATATTTATTTTATGGAGCTTTGCCCTTGATGCACTGATGCCTTAAAAATTAATAAGGTCATTCAAAATTAGACTACATTGCCTAAAGTAGAATGTATAAGTAATGCTGTAATAATACATATTTATAGTATAGTGAGTATATCATAGTGTTAAAGGAGTTTTGTTTTCTTGTTGTTGATAAATTCTTCTGCAGATATCTCTGCATGAATTTGTTTCACAGTAAAAATACCCTTTATGTAAAGGCAGTTGCACATCAGTCATCACTTAATTCACCACACTCTCACTGCCTTTTTCAAACTTACACATCTCACACTCCTCTCTTAATTAATGATAGATTGATATTTGGGTAAGAATCAAAAAATAGTGAACATCTCCATTAACACTGTCTTTGGGACTTTAGTGACAGGTGAGCCAAATGCCTCGTTATGTAAAGTTTTCATCAGTTTCCCCTCTGGACCCCAAGTTGTGTGTGTGTGGTCGTGTATATATATGTAATGTATCTTATACATCTTATTTGAACTTTGTGTGTGTGTGTGTGTATATGTATATATATATATATATATATGTGTGTGTGTGTGTATATATATATATATATATATATATGAAAACTACAAGTCTTTTCATTTGTTTTTGTGCCATAACAACTACTGCCACCAGAATAACAACTTTTTCTGCAACTGTTTTTTTCACCTTTTTTTTTTTTAAATTTTTGAATTCCCATCCTAATTTTCAAATAAATTTCAGGAAAACTTCCAAGATTATTATTTTAAAGATTACATTGAGTCAGATAAGACTTAGCAGGCAATAATGATTCTGTGTTGGCATATATGAGATACTTAAGCTTATAAATTTGTCAAAGGATTTCTAGGCACCATACATTTTACTTAAATTTTATTTTATTTTATTTCTTATTTTTTAGGTGCTTTTAGTCTCAACGTTCTGAAAACCTCATAGCAGTGTTTTTAGAAACAAATGTGAAAACAGTCAAATTAAATAGATAGCATTTACAAATGTAAAATACCTGCCAGATCTACCATTAAAAGATAATAAACTAAGCCTTATATTTTATTATTTTTTGCCAAAATATATTATTTTATTATAAAATATGACCAAAATATTAAAAATGCACAATGCTTTTAACTTAAATGTGCTAACCCTATTTCTGTCTGTTTTGTGCTATACCTTTTCTGATTCAGAATTATAGAAAACTTGATAATACTTGATTTTAACCAAGAAGACTGGAGGCAGATGGGACTAAGAGTTTAAGGGACAATTATATACTATTTAGCTTAAATATATTTTAATAGGAATATTAAGAGAACATTTTTATGTAACAAAATATGGAAAGCTATTATCTTGGAAACTAAAGAGTCAAATGAAGCAAAGAAATGAAGGGCTGGTAAAATGAATTTTGTAATATCCTCAGGATACTTTTAAAAGTATATTGTTAAAAGATTTTGTAAATTGTATTCATAATTTTAAATGTGTTGAGCAAGTTGCAGTGAAGACACTGTTATTATGTAGAGAGTTGATGTGCACATAATAACCTGTACCTATAAATTGTGCAATAACGATATGTGACTATTTTGCCATGGAGAAATCTATGACAACATTGCAAACAATACTATTGTTTGATGTAGTTAATATTAAGTTATTCCTCAGTAATTTCTTCATGAATCAAGATTCAAAAGGCTTAAACACTTTCAGTGAGATAGAAAATGTATTATTATGCTTACTAGGAAAAAAACATTGTGGATGAAGAATTAAGCATTTTAATTGAGGGTTTATATGAATAATAAATTATGTAAGCCCATATGTATTTACATCCAGAGTCATAATATTTTAAATAAACAATCATGCAGTAACTATTTTTAGCATGCTATTGTTTTAAGTAGTATTTATGCCACTTTAGTTGACTTGAGTGTATGTGACATTTTAAATTGGAGAACTTCTGTATTGTATTTGGCTAATGTAGGAAGAATTGCATAATTTTCCCAGATACCCTGTTCTTCCTTCTCTATAGTCTTTAACTTAATGAATAAGCATTATTCAAAAAAGGTGAGAATAAAAGTAGTTGGAATGTATGTTTAAGTATAAAATGGTATACATATATGTAAAATTTCATCCACACTAATGAAGTAGATACATCAAAATACATTTTTTAAATTGTGTGCTTTCTGAGAATGAGGCTTTGTAATGATGGAAGAATTCACAACATTGTGAGTCTCATTTTCTAAAATGTAGGATTTTTCTTATGTAGAATCATGGGACAGTCAATTCCATCCTCCTTTCTTGCTCTCTCTGTCTTGCCCCAATTCATTTCTTCTCTTTAAAAAATTTTTTCAAAACCATTGAGGAATTTCTCAAAATGGTCTCAACAATTGGAACAAAATACAGAGATATACCTACTTAAAGAAAATCCTTATACAACCTTAGAGTGGTGATGATCTTTTTATAACAGTGTTGGAAACCCAGAGAGACATATTTACTAAACAAAGAGTTTAAATGTCATATTGCAAAAGACCACAGTCTAAAGAACAGGTAGACGAGAAGAAATATGTGTATAGGAATAGGAAAAATGTTAACGACCCTAATACAAAGAGAATTTTAACATGATAAGTAATGGAGAAGTCACACAATTCACAGAACAGGACATGGAAAAGTCAGCAAGCACAAAGTATGTTCATCCTCACTAATAGTTAAAGGAATGCTTTAAAAAAAAGAAATGTGTTACCACTGTTCATCCATCAAGTTAGTATAAAGTCAAAACACAGTGACATCAGTTTGGTGAAGATGCAAGGAAGTGGGCACAGTGAAACATTGCTGGCAGGACTAAACTGCTACAAAGTTACCTAGATACATATTAAAATTGAAAAACATACTTTCACTGAGCAATCTTTTGAGAGATTATCCTTTAAGATAAAAACACCTATGCATAAAAATATATGTATATGGATGTTTATTGAGACATCTGATGGAGCAAGAAAACTGGAAATCTAAATGTTAATTAGTGGGTAAATTTTGGCATAAATTTTGGTACATCCATACAATGGAATATTCTCAATGGTGAAAGAATGTTAGATTTGTATCTGTTCATCTGAAAGGAGGTTGGTGAGATAAAATTTCAAAGTAAAAGGTGTTATATCCCTTATTGTTTCAGGTTTTTTCAATCTTTAGTTTTAGTATATATGTAGGAACATAGAAATGTGTATGGAAGAATACATACAAAGCAAAACTTTAACATGGGAGAAGGGAAGAAGGAGGTAATACTTTTCTAAACTCCTTTAAACCCCACTTGGTAACATGATACCCGAGATGGTTGTGTATGTGTTGGTGAAGAAAATCTGTATTTTCATACCAAGAAGGACAACAACTTTGGCAACTGCTCTGTTGAGTGAAGTGGTCTTGTGTCAGGAATATTCCTCTTTGAATTGTTGAGATATTTTTGATGCTTGATATTACTTAAGTAGAAAGGTTAAGATGTTACCCTTCAGGGTACTTGGAAAAAGTTGAACATAGATTAGTTAAATGTACCTGTCAGCGTTAGATATGTGTATGGCTTTTGCTACAGTTATTTTCAAAGCTAAATCTGTTTTGAGTTTTTTAGGACTTTTCTTCCCCTTCTGCTTACTTGGTTGTCTCCTGTATGTCTGTGGCCTATAAGTCAGGGAGCTAACACAGAGTTGCAGTGTGACATTATTTCACAAGTCTCCTTGGAACAAGAAAAATTTCTTAATGTTCTCCCACTGCAAATACAGATAGGTAATAGAAACAATTTGGTGGTACAACCCATTTCTTTCCACAGTGAAAATGCCTTACTCCTGTATGCCCTTTGTAACAGAATCTAAGCAGTGCAGTGTATCAGTCCAGGATATGTGTTTTAAAAGTTTTAAAATCTATTCCTCCCACATGTAAAACACTCCCCCAGAAAAACTCCAATGTTTTCATCCTATTACTGCATCAGGGTTAGGCATTTGAACCCCAGGGTCCTGATGTCTAAATCAGGTTCAGGTGTATATGTGGCTCCTTAAATGAGGTTCCTTAAGTACAGTACTCAGTTTAAAGATCCATGAACTAATGAGGCAAGTTATGTGCCTCCCACATGTGAAATGTAACAGTGGTGAGACAGAGAGGCGATAGCTATCTCCCATTCTAAAAGAGGAAAAGTAAGTCACATGGTAGGTCCTGGTCCATAGGGATTCTGGAATTTAGCTGGGTACATGTCACCAGTTCCTTGAGTCCTCTTGTTCCCTGCAAGTAATTCTCTACAGCTCTTGGCTCCACCTTCTGGGCTGCTTTTTTCTATCCTTAAGTTATTCTTTTTCCATAAAAGTGGCCCAGTGTTTTTAACGGAAGTTTTCTCAGCCTGTTTTCCTGGATAGAGAAGTTTGAGCATTCAAAGACCTCTTTACATTTTATACTGTCCTGTCCCCTATGCTTCAGTGTAGTAAAATTGCTTTTTAAAACGTTGTGGGGGGCTTCCCTGGTGGCGCAGTGGTTGAGAGTCTGCCTGCCGATGCAGGGGACATGGGTTCATGCCCCGGTCTGGGAAGATCCCACATGCCGCGGAGCAGCTGGGCCCGTGAGCCATGGCCGCTGAGCCTGCGCGTCGGGAGCCTGTGCTCTGCAACGGGAGAGGCCACAACAGTGAGAGGCCCACGAACCGCAAAAAAACAAACAAAAAAAACCGTTGTGGGTTTCTTGTATATTAAATTATAATCCACTCATTAGACAAAAGCCACACCCGTATTTTATTTCTCTACCTTGGGCCCCCTGTGAGGTTGCTGTGGTGTATACCACCTTAAGATTCTTAGAAATCTTAGTGTCTCACAAAAACGGTATACATGGTGCACCCAAAAATCTTTCTGAGATCTTAACAAAAGGACTTAACCATAACCTTGGCTGTGTTTTTATTCTGAGACCATTTGCAATCCGCCACAATACTGAATACACTTTTTTAAAATCCATGTGGCCATTTTTATGTAGAGAGAGACAGATGAACAGACCCATGTACGCACACAGAGAGAGGAAGCACAGGTACATGGAAATAACTAGCACATCAACTCTTTACTCTGAAGACTGATAATGAGAGGGAAAGAAGTGAGGCTATTGAAAGAGGACAGTGTGGAAGTCAGAACCCACTAGGGGAGGGTGCTGTGCTTCGAGTATTCCAGGACTAAGGTGGGAGCCTTTTTTGTTTAAAATCACGTAATGCCTTGCCAATGTGGGCTAGCATTTCATGGGTGTAAGCGCAGAAGAGAACTCTTGATAGAGGCGGGAATTTAGACCCATATGTATAGAAAAAGCCTTTCAGAGTAGAATTATGCAGCTAAGGACAAAAAAATAGACTGTAGTATTGGGGATAGGCTCAAGTAAGATTTGAGATGGTCAAAAAGGAGAAAACAGTTCAGGTGAGGAAGAACCCACAGAGATGAAGAATCCAGTGGTGCAGTCACAGAAAAATAAGGGTTCTGGGTAGGGGCATCACTATATTTTCTATAGAGGAATGGCTTAAGGGGTGAAAACCTGGAAATATGCAGAGAGCTTGGTTTCATGTAGAGGGTGGCTGATCGAATTGGCTAAGAATGTGGATGAAGTTACCTTTAATGCAGGCAACAGTTCTAGCAAACTTTCTTAGGAAGAGGTGTATTTTAGTAACATCATAGGTAAGTAATTCTGAATAAAAAAGTGAAAAATGCTCTATGATGAAGGTATAATCACTAGTGGTGTATAATAGTTAGGAGTAGGGGTTGAGGTATATGGAAGTAATAGGAAAAGATCACTGACCCCCAAATCTTGATTTTTGTTCTATCCCCAAGTTTGCATGACATTGAACAATTCTCCTACCCTACCCAGTATGCACCTTGACTTCTGTTAGGAAAAATGTACTCTTTACCATACCCATATTGTTACTCTAAGAACAAGATTACATGTTATGGTAAAGCTCTGAAAAGAAATGGGACTGGGAATAGAGTTGAAGCAGTAGACAATCAGATAGTGACCTTAGAGGATGGTGAAGTTATAGCCATGTTTTGAATCAGGCATGTTCATTGATATAGTCCCATTAAAATGTAGTTAGAGCACAAAGGCCACATAGATATTTCTGTGGGCTGTGTTCAAGGTGCACATCCTTGCTTCAGTGATTTTAGTGCCAGAAAATGTTAGACTATCTTTCTTCTCTCTCCATGATGCCTGGAGTGCCCTTCTGCCGGGCAAGCTTGAGTTCATCCTTTTCGACTTGGTTGGATGGAACCTCCTTTGTGAAATTCTCTCCATTCCCCCAAGGAGTGTGAGTCACTTCCATTCTCCTCCCAGAGTATTTATGCATAGATTTTTATTGTACGTTTCACAGTGCCATGTAGTTATTTCCTTACACTCAAAAAGAGGAGGCTGACACTGAGTAAGCAGAGAAGAGGCTTGAAGCAAAAGAAGAGTACAAGAGGAAGCTGGGTCAGAAGATTTTTTCAACTTTAAGCTGTCTGATGTTAGTTCCTATACATTCGACTGGGCAGAAGTAAAAATAGAAGGTATGCACAGAGGTATTTTTGGCATGCAGCTCTCATTACAGCTCTCTCCACTTCATGTGATTTATAGGGTTTGGGGGGGTGGAGTTTGGTCTGAAAGGATTCAATTAATCCAGAGACAGCTGCAATTATTTTAAAATATAATTAGCCGTTGAATAATGGATTAGTTATTAGGAGCTTCCTAGATTCTATGTTTTTTACAACTCTGAACTGGATGTATGCAAGTGCTAGTTTGAAAATGAAATGATCCAAGTATCTTTTGGCCCAAGTAAGATAGGAAAGGTAATTATCTTACTAATTTCTAAATATTATCACTCTGTGTAGTAAGGTGGAATCCAATATCTTTATTAGAAGAAAGACTGGTTGTTCTTTGATGACAATGATGCAAGTTGCCTGGGATTGTAGAGGCCCCTTACCAGGCCTCCTAAAGTAAGCGCTGAGGCAATGCCCACTCTGAATCATTTCAGCTATCAGCTCCTGTAGTCACTCAGGTCTAGATGGCCCTAGTAAAGAGGGTTGCGGTGAGAGAAGGTGGTAGGATTCATGGAGATTTTTAAATTTTATCATTTTAACATTTTAGCATTTTTAAATATTTTGTGGGGGAAGCATAGAAATTGAGAGGTCCAAGATAGAAAAGAAGGGATATTCAACAGAATGTGGCCCCTGTAGATAGAAGGGAGGGCTCCTTGGGGACCCAGAGAACTGGTGGATGGGTTTGCTCTGATCCACTGGGGTGAGAGAAAGGAAGTCAATGTGACTGTTGATATAGATGGCATTTTTGGTAGCTTGGGTAGGAAGTAGAGAAAATTCTCTATTGATGATCTATATATTTCCTTTGGGGCTTCCCTGGTGGCACAGTGGTTAAGAATCCGCCTGCCAATGCAAGGGACATGGGTTCGAGTGCTGGTCCGGGAAGATCCCACATGCCGCGGAGCAAGTAAGCCCGTGTGCCACAACTACTGAAGCCCACGTGCCACAACTACTGAAGCCCGTGCACCTAGAGTCCGTGCTCCGCAACAAGAGAAGTCACCGCAATAAGAAGCCCACGCACCACAACAAAGAGTAGCCCCCGCGCACCGCAACTAGAGAAAGCCTGTGCACAGCAATGAAGACCCAACACAGCCATAAATTAATTAATTAATTAATTATTTTAAAAGTTCACTCTATATTTTATTTGAAATAGGAGGTGAGATTATATATCAAGAGCAGGAGGGGTTGGGGGTGCAAAAGATGTCTTGAGGAAAGGGATAAAGATGGAACACACTTCTCCTTTCCATCCATGATGCAGGAGAAAATCCTCATGAATCTGCAGAGCATCAGGTTTTACACTTTTTGGTGCTTCTTAAGTAGAGCTTATGAATAATGTGGATGGCTAAAAATATTTGCCAGGTAGTAGAAGGAAAGGACAATGTAGTAAAGCAATAGGAGGCACTAGCAGTGAGTGACTGAGGTATTGGTTCTTGGGGTTAGGCTGTGTAGGAAAGGAAGCCAACTGGGAGAAATGCAAGTCTGCATGAGGTAAAAAAAGAGTGTGAGGACCAAGGATGAAAGGCTGCAGTAGGGGTGTAGAATGATGGAGATAAAGATGAAAGAATCTTTTTCTATAAAGGTAGAAATATCTCTGGAGATTGCTGCTCCAGGGTGCAGCTTGAGACAAGGGAGACTGAAATGAAGCAATGGTGAAAGTTACTGGGGTTGAGGTTACAGACAAGACACCATGACATCCTGGCTGACTCTCCCAGCAGTCACACAGATGGGGCTCCTATCTCACACAGTAGAAGAAGCCATGTTTCATTAAGGTTTTGTGCTTTGTCCAAAGTATCCAGCTTACACAGAGCAGACCCATTATTAGGACTCTCAGTTCGTGGTGACAAATATCACTGCCCATGGGCTTTCAGGGATCGTTTCTAATGATTTTGAGGAGTAGGGGAGGCCTGGGAGTGTACAAACCTTTTTAATCCTAAAAGGACCTGCCTGCACTGCGTGGCACTACCAAAGACTGAGCCTGACAATCCAGAAACCCCATAAAGTGACCTAGATTATTCTCTTTCCCTTAACCCTCACATCCCATTAGTCTCCAGGGCCTGTGTTAAGCCTTGAAACCATCTTCTTTCCATCCACTTAGTTTAAGCATTCAGCATCTGTAATTATTTCCTATTACTGCCACAACAAATTAACAGCAATTTAGGGGTTTAAAACAACATACATTTATTATTTTACAGTTCTACAGGTCAGAAGTCCAGTATGGGTCTCACCAGGATAAACTCAAAGTGTCAGCAGAGCTGAGTTCCTTTCTGGAGGCTCCAAGGGAGGATCCATTTCCTTATGGTGGTAGAACTGAGACTCCCATTTTGTTGTTGTTGTTGTTGACTGAGGTCCATTCCCAGCTTCTAGAGACCACCCACCCTCCTTGGCTCCTGACCCAGGTCAAGCCCTTCTCATGCTTTGAATCTCTGACTCATTCTTCCACTTTAGGGGAAGCATATGATTAGATTAGATCCACCCAAATAATCCAGGATAATCTCCCCATCTCATTATCTTTAACCTTAATCACACCTGCCAAGTCCCTTTTGCCATGTAAGGTAACATATTCACAGGTTCTGGGGATTCTGGTGTGAACATCTTTCCTGGACTTCTTATTCTGCCTACCACTGTATCCCAACCTGACTTATTTCAATAACTCCATAAGTCAAGTTTCCTGGCTCTGGTATTCTCTATGCTGTTTTCAGATTAACCTTTCTAGAACATTTGACATGTCTCCCATGCTTAAAATCCTTCTGACTTTCTCCAAAACAAGGGTCAAATTAATGTTCTTCAGCTCCTATTGGAAGAACGCGCTTAGATTTGGTCCTTTTCTATTGTTTTAGCTTCATTCCAATCTCCACTTCTTCCCTAACCCTTCTGAATGCTTGAAAAATGTTTACTGTGTCCTTTCTCCACCTATAGGTGCTGTGAAGCTCCCATTTCTTCTTCCAAATTGAGCTTAGACATCACCTCCTTCAGAAAAATCTTCCTGACACTCCCCTCCCCATAGCTATAACCACAGGAACAGTGTCTTAAACATCTCTGTTTAAGAGATGTTTACGTCTTCTGTATACATCTTCTGTATATTCCTATTTTGGGCATTAAACCCAAATGTGTTGTGATTTTAGTCTATTTCACCTAACAAGTGTTTACTTTCCTGTGTCCCAGCCATGCTCTGCCACTTCCTAAATGTGTAACTTTGGGTAGGGTATTTTACTTCACTATGCCTCCCTTTCCCTTTGTAAAACTTAAAGTAGCTACAGGATCTACATTTATAAGTTGTTGTGAGGATTATAAGTGACCTGCATATGTTAAGTTTTGCTAGTATTATTCATATTCCCAGCCCTCTGCACAGAACTACCATATAGTAGGTGCTTAATGGAGGACGGGTTCATCACACTCCTACGAAGGTCCAGCACCTTCGCCCTTGAGAATGGCTACCCCGGGTCAGGGCTCTTCACCAGAAGGAAGGCCCAGATTCGGTCCCATTCCAATGAATAGCCAGCCTTCGGCTCCGTGGGCAGGGGCAGTCACTGAAGTCCACGGGGGTGCCACAGACCGGTCTGGCTTCCCAGGAGCCAATGAGCCTTTTAACTTTGAGAGGGAGCCCTGCACCCCCCGCGAATTGAAACTAGGAATCGCTAGCGCGTCAGGTATCGCCAGGTAGACTTGAGGCCAGTAGAGGCTGAAACACACACACACAACGTTAAGAGCAGGCGGGATTTAGGGGCTTATACGGAAAATGATGATGAGGATGATAACGGCAACAGATAACAGATGATAAAATTCATGCGTACTTGTTAGGTGCCAGGCATGAGCTCACTTAACCGACTCAACTCACTACGAGGTTGGTATCTCATTTTCACAGTTGAAGAAACTGAGAGACCCGAAAGGTAACGTCTTCCTTGCATATCTCCCAAGCCTGTCCTGGCTCCTCGCGCCCAAAAATCTTGCCTTGCAGCTCAAGTCCAGCTCCCAGATAGCTGTCCAGCTCTCCTCCGCGGTCTCCGGAGCTCTGGCCACTCCTGACCCCCAACGCCAGGCCCAGTCTGCCCAGTCACGGCCGCTGGGGTTCTCCTCCCGTCCCCGCCCTGGACCGCTAGATCCTCCTCTACCTTGCCTCCCCGGCTGCTCCGCTCTTCCTCCTCCGCACGCTCCGCCCCCGACCTCTCGGCTCCTCCTCCTTGTCCGGCTCCGCCCCCAGCCTCCTAACTCCACCTTCCGCCCCGCCCCCGGCTCCTTAGCTCCTCCTCCTACCCCGCCCCTCGTTTCTTTTGCCTTGCCCCTGGCTCCCTTTCTCCCGCCGTCTCTGGCCCGCGCTTTGCTCGTGAGTCCGCGGGGCCCCGCGAACGTTCAAGAGTCTAGGCAGCTCCGCGCCGTCAGATCGCCCAGCTCGCCTCTTGGCGTCCCGGCGCCACCGGGCCCCCTCTTCCGAGTAAGTGCCTCCTGGGCGCGCCGGTTCCGCACACACCCTCGCAGGGCTTCCCCGGCTGCTGGGCTGTGGGCTGCTCCTGAGGGCGCGCGCTTTCAGCTCGCCGAGAGTCTCTGGAGTGGGTGGGAGTGGGTGGGAGAGCGTGTGAGCGAGTGTGTGTGTTTGTGCGTGTGTGTGCAGACGCGCACAGCTCCGAAAACTCCGCAGAGTTTTACTCAGTTCCTGCAGCGCAGAGACAACCTGAGACCTCCAGCTCGGGGCCCTTACCGATTTGGGCTGACCCCTTAACTTCCACCTCCTGCACTGAGCCCCATCCCTCCCTATTCCTTGCTTCCTTCTGCAGACGCGGCCCCCACTACGTGTCACGCCCTCCTGGTAACAGCTCCTGCTGTCGAAAGGACTGGCCCGGTTATCAGGATGCCCCAGATTGCAGACCGAGATGCTAGCCTGAGATTGTAATCCAACCCTGCATTGTAAAATGGGCAGGGACTAGAGTTTTGCCTTGAGATCGTTCGGTGGAGACTTCCTTTAAGGAAGAAAGTTTGTGTGTGTGTTTGTGTGTCCGCCCGTGTCTTTGCGCGCCCTCTCGACTCTCAGCCTTCAAAACCTGATGCAAGAACACTTGATGAGCGCCCTCGGACCCAGGGCGGCTGATAGGCATGTTCAAGACCACTCTGACCAACCGGGCTTGGGCGCCTAAAAGATGTTTATTGATTCAGTGACACCCTATTGCTAAAGCCATCTGATAAAACACAGCCCTAGGTAGGAAGAGCAGTACCCTGAGAGAATCATGGGAGGAGGGAGACAGTAGTTGAGTGTTCAGTGTTGAAACAAAGAAATCCTGGAGTTACTTAAGACTGATAATTCCATCCTTGCATAAATTATTTTTATTGGGGGTCAATACTATCTCAATGTAGGGTGTATTTCTGCCCTAAAAAGCAGATTTAATTGATAGCAGTACAGTACTTTAATCCATCAATAAAATGATTCCCTGGTTGCTGAGGTCCCATCCAATTATGATAGTCCCTGAATTCTTCTGTATCTCAGGTTATTCTTGCTATCTTCTTGCTGTGAAAGTAGAGATACCCATAAAATTTCCCCACCTTCATGATAAGAATTCATTTAGGAGATGCTGGTAGGGAAATGACCTGTTGAGTAGAAATTATTCATTGAAGCATAAGGAAAACAAAACTATGTGGTTAAAGGAAATAACCAGAACAGAGCAGGCTTTAAGTTGCCATTGTGAAAGTTAGAGCTGATATGAAAGTTAGAGCTGATAAATCACTTTAAGTGCCGCTTATCACAGCAGATATTTTTATCCTGGTTTGAATCTTGTGTTACACAAAAGTGTTTCCACAGTGTTTTAACTAAGGAAACATTATGCTTTGAAATGTAAACATATGACTCCATCTGTCTTTAAGGAAAGAAATAATTATCACACTTAATTAAACACCTGGAAACATTTATTGCCACCTTCTAATTAGATCTGTCATGGGGAGTTGTCAGCAAGTTATTGTTAATATTCTAGCCGGTAACACAATTGGCTTTTTCGTAGATTTTTGGGGCGGGGGATGCCAGTTCCCCTTCATATACATTACTTGTCTCTGCCACTTCTTGCTCAGCTTTTGAGTTTTTAACCTGTAATTTGAGTAAATAAAGTTTAGGGAAGTGGACTACCATTTACCTCCCTGTAAAATATGAATACCTTAGGTATTGAATGTTTGGTGTTAAGGTCTTTGCATTAACAGATATAGGTCTTCTAAGCCATTATATCCATCTAGATTATCTGCTAATTTAAGAATCATTAATAAATTATTGAATATAAGAAAGTTCCCGCCAAATTGTAGTGCTCCTGCACAGATGCTCCTTTAAATTTTTTTTCTTTAAGAGAGACTTGAATCTGTAGTGCCTTTTGTTCTAATGTGTTTAAATTCAATGAGGAAAGGGATGGCATGAGCTGGAAAATCTGCTTATCTTTGTTGCCTCTTAATTTTCTGTTTCTGACTATATTGCTGGATATAGTCTTCATCTGTGTTGTGAGTGTTGCAGACAGGCTGTTCTGGGAGTCCAGCAGAATGGCAGAAACTGAGGGTGAGCATGCACACTGCAAGGGCCAGGAACAGAGTATTTTATGAGGACTGTTCTCTGCAATTTTTTATTCTGTTGAAATTGGAGGAAAGGGTGTGTGGAGAGAAATGATTGCATCCAAACAGTACTCATTAGGAAATGCAGTTTGGGGGAGGAGGGGATTTCTAGGTGGTTTACGATTTGGGGAACTTCAGGTAGCTGATCCTTGAAGCTGAGGCTGCCACAGTGCCAGGCACTCGCAAGACCTCATAGTTAATTGATTCAAATTAATCCTTGTCTACTTGGATCAGCCCCTTGGAATGAACACATTTCCTTCTTGGAGATTTCTTTCGTCCTCAATCAGAATTGAGCTTTGCTTCCACACCATGCAGAAGAGTCCATTCTCCACCCCCTCCATCCTTGCCTGGTACAAATTGAGGGCTTGACCATGGGATGACCTCCAGGAGGCAGAGGAGGGTGGGTGATAACAAATAAAGGCCACCTGTTTTCTCACGGAGGGAGAAGGGAGCGGTAGCACAACCCCAGTACCATGGGCACTGACTCGGGCACTGGGGACATGCACAGGGGCCCACCTGGACAAAAATGGGACAGTTTTCCTAAGTTTGGCATTCACAGAGATAATCAGCTCTGCTGCAGAGTTTAAGAGAAGGCACCGTGTGGTGCCAGATAAACTTTTATCACCTCAACTCTCCTCACGCTGCCCACATCCTGCATTTAATACCAAATGCACAGAGTAAGCATTCAACAAACACCGAAAAGGAGCTTTTAACACCCCAACCTTCATGTTTCCCTGTGAGAAGCAGTTTACTTCCTGCTCCCCCATCTCTGGTTTTGGTGACTTTGGCCCTGGGGTCTGAGCCAACTGCAGTTTCTAGACTTTTGTACCTCAGTGGGGCTTCCCAGAAGCTAAAAACAGATGGTTCATTGAGGGTAAAAAAAAAAAAAATCAGTGAACCTTGTTGCAAAATGTAAACGAGGTCAAGTAGTAACCAGTGAACGTCAGTTCGCATTCTATATTTTGGCCTTAAGAAAAGGAAGTGAGCTACAGTAGGAGGTAGATAATTCTAGAATGTGAGAGGCACCATTTGGCCCATGAGTCTTAGACTACAACAGTGGCCGTTATACAAGTTTGGAGGCGCATCCCCTCTGTCCAGCTTGCAGGGGCACCATTCATTCACGCAGCGGGCATTTATTGAGCTCCTACTGTGTACGTGGCACTGTGCAGCCCTCTCATGTTTGCACCAAGGCCTGGGATCCAAGAGGACCAGTGACTTGCATGAAAATGTTTGCTGGTAAGAACGAGTCCCTGAAGATAAATTGATAATGGCAAAGATGGGTTCAGAATTCTTCTGAGTTTCACAAAGGAAAGTAAAGGCAATTCCTTAGAACAGTAGATGAACCATTTTCAAAATATTTTTTATTTCTCAATAATAAGAAGTTGAAATAAGCATCTTTCATCTGACGTCTGTTTCAAATCACCAGTGGTATAACTGCAATAAACGTGATTCCATAAGATTTGGTTTTCTTGGCCTTGCATGTCAAGCATGGAAGTTACCTGAGAAATTTGTTTTAAAATGTCACATGCTCCAAAATAATCAAATAACATCCACCCATCCTTTTAGGGATAGGTTGCTTTTTCTCTAGAAGAAAGTGTTTATGGTTCAGAACCAAGGTAGCAAAGATGCAGAGCCAGCTGCAAAGCTGGATGGGCGTCAGCAAGTTTGTCTTCCCAGGATTGTGGAGGTTTTTTTGGCCGCCCATGCGGCTTGTGGGATCTTATTTCCCCAACCAGGGATGGAACCCGGGCCCTCCGCCGTGAAAGCTCAGAGTCCTAACCACTGGACTGCCAGGGAATTCCCGGATTGTGCTTTTTTATATAGAACAAGAGGGGTGATTGACCAACATGATGATATTTCACTCAGGGTGACCAGGGGCTAGGCATGCAGCCACCTTCCCCACCAAAAAGAAACAAAAAATGGCTGGGAGGTCACAGGAATGGGCCTCCCCTGGAACAACCCAAGCTGACTTATAAGCACATTGGGGTTTGTTTCTTTAATAACAGAGAATGGAATTAAGTCCAAAATTCCACTTGTCGTCATTTCCTTAAACATTGGGAATGAAGATGACTTTTAGTTTAGTCAAAAAGTGGTTGGGTCACGTGACACTGTTGGAATCAGCTGTTCATGTTTCAGCCACCACTAGCTGTGTGACTTGGGATAAGCTACTTCAGCTCTCTGAGCCTATTGCTTTACCTAAAACGTGGGGATGGTATTTCTATCATAGGATTGTTGTGTGGATTAAGGCAGGATGTTCCTCTCCTGGTGTCCAATGTGCAGAAGCAAGTGGTCTACTTTGTTGGATTGGCCACATTGCTCTCATTTCAAGACGATGGTGTTTGTACTGGGCCATAGTGGAGCAGAGAGGGAGAGTGGTGACTGTTACCACATGTGCTTTTAGCATGAACTTTCCTTTTTTTGCCTCTGACGAAGCCAGAGAAGCCCAGAGAAGGGGATGCATGTAGCGCAATTTCAGTTATTCCCAGCTGCAGGGTCATGTGATTATATAGGGAACTCTTGCTGCTGCTGCCGCTGCTGCAGCTGCTAAAGAGAATGAGCCAGAGCAGGGCATCTGGGTTTTACGTGTCTGAGCAGAAGAGCCATGGCATCCAGTAAACCCTCCCTATGCATGAGAGACACTTTTAAAAGGCCCGTTACAGTTCATTTGTGAGCAGTGGGTTGGCCTTTAGCCTATGGAGGCCCTTATTTAAAACAGGTAATGGATATGAAACCAGGTTTTCCAAGCCAGACAGGAAGCTATGTCTCAGCTGCCCTTGGTGTTGCAAAGGGACTCGGGCTGGCATGTCTTCAAGAGAAGTTGTGAGAGTTCCAAGGGGCAGAGGGCAGGGACATTATCTTCAAGGTTGTCCACTGGGGCAAGCTCTTCTGGGAACACAGCACTCTGCAGGGCACACAGGACACTCATGAATATTTGAAAGGAGCCAAAAAGGAAGAACCAGCCCACCTGGCCAATACCCTCTCTAAGCCTGGCTCTTATTCCTTCAAGCCAAATTCATTTAGTTCAAGCCTTCTCCACTCACAGCTGTTATTTTATTTATTTCAAAAAATGAGTTCCTTATGACTGTCAACCAGTGGGACTCAACCAGTCCTGGTGGAGTCCCACTGTCCTCATCCTTTCCCATCTCGGCCTCTTGAGTTGTGCTCAGGCTCTCACATACATGTAGATGCAACATATTCTACGGAACACGTTGGAGTAGGGAGTTCTACGGAAATGCCACCGTCTTCTGAGAAAAACTGCAGGTACAAATGTTGGCCAGAGGTTGCAAAGTTCAAAACAATCTTTGATGACTCAGACCTTTAAGAAAGAAGTCCAATACCTGATTCCACCCCTCTGTGATTGGGAAACAACTCCCTTTTTCTCCCTTTCTTCTCTCTTGAAAAAGATGAGGTAGTTTTCTGGGAAGTGGCTGGTGTTTGATTCAATACTATCACCGCCCTGGAAGGGCAGAGCAGTCTAGACTTAATGATGGAATTCTTTCTGCCTTGGTGCAGGGATAGGCCCCCCCGGTGACTCACAGAGTGTACCTGGGAGAGGTGGTGAGCTCAGCCCTCCCTCCCCGAGCATCCGGTGATGGTCTCTGTGTTGCACATACTTAGCCATTTTGCTCCTTTGCTTTTATGGCCTGGAACACCTGAAGGTTCCTGAAAGAACAGCCACTCTTTTTGCCAAGGAGAGAGACTGTGTCGACAAGGAGCCTCCCGGGTTCCTGCCCTGTGGTTTGAGAATGCAATTATCTGGGCAGCCACAGAGGTGATCTCCCAAATGAAATTTTGAACTTGTCCAACGTGCTATATTTTAGGGCTCATCTGGGGCCATAGTTCCACCTACTGTGGCATCACCAAGGCCGGGCCAGGGAATCTGCCTTTCTAACAATTCTCTCCCCGCCCCCCCATGCCCACCCCTGGTGACTGATGCACAGCGAACTGAAAACCCCTAGCCTGGGAGATCGGTTGTAATGTCTCGTTCTGTAAAGATTATTCAGGCAGTATCTGTAGGTGTCTCCCCACCTCCTTTTTTTTTTGGCAGTGGAAAAGTGCAAACCTCTTGAAAGTACAGAGTGACTTTAAAGTTTAAAGAAGATTAACATGAACGTGCACAAAATGAACACCTGTGTACCCATCCCAGGAAATAACAAAGTGGTTTTTCAAGTAGGTCCTCACTGGGTTAAAAATTGTTGACCAACAACCAGGTCAAGAACAAAAAATAACAACCAAAACCAGTAGTGGCATCCCACAAATGGATCCAGGAATTGAAAGCCACGAAGCAGAGACACCAGGGAGTCTGCTCAGTGTTCATTTGTTCACAATCTAGATTTCGAATCACTGGCAATGCTGACCTCATCCTTTAGTGTGCTGCTGACTTGAGGACACCTCACGCTTTGTAGATCACTGACATGGGATGGGCGCCCTTTTTCTAGGAGTGGCACCTGTTGGGAGGAGCCCCAGGCCCAAGACTCTTGAGTTGCCAAGTAGCCTGTTTTCCCTTCCCTGGGTCTACTCCCCTGTCCTGAGGTCCTGGCACCTCCAGGAAGCTATCCTGTTCTGAGAGTGCCGTGCCCCTCTCATGTTGAAATGGTGGGTGATGGGAAAATGGACAATAGACTGCTGAAGCTGTCTTGCTGTAACTTCCTCCCCCTCTCCCTCCTCCCCCTTTGTCCTCTACTTCCTCTTCCTTCTCTTCTTCCTCCTCCTTCTTTTGCTTTTTTTTTTTTTTTGCATTTTGAGTTGTGTAAGTACTTGAGACTTTCTTCCCTACTTCTGAATTCTGGTCAGTTTTCAATTTCTCATTCTAATAGGGGCCTTGAAAATTATTTAATAATGGTCTGCTACTGATGCTACATAGTCCTAATTTTAGTAGAACCACTATTTTTTCCCTCTAGGTTGAAATATTTGACCAGGGACCCACAAGTATAAAAATGGACTGATCTGAGTCTTGCCTCAGCCTTCCTCTCTAGCCAGCAATCCTCCAGGTTTGCTGCTCCCGAGTCCAGCGCACAAGGGGCCTTCTAGCCTCACAATTTGGGAAAAGGGGCAGGTGGAAGAGGTTGGGAAGTGACTTGCAGAGACAAACCACAGGCCAGGGAATGAATCACCACAGTCTTCCTGGTGCATACCTGGTCTGAGTTCCCTACAAGCATGTCCACCCCAAATTTTACCCTTCAGTCTGTCTTTTCTGTTTCCTTTCTTGGTTGCCCTAGTATTTGTATATTCATGATAACAGATAGTATACCAGATCACTGTAACAGTTTGCTAGGGCTGCCATAACAACATTCTACAGACTGGGTGGCTTAAACAATAGAAATCTATTTCTCACAGTTCTGGAGGCTGGAAGGCCAAGATCAAGGTGTTGACTGGTGTGGTTTCTCCTGAGGCTTCTCTCCTAGGTTTGCAGATGGTCACCTTCTCATTGTTTCCTCACATAGTCTTTTCTCTGTGTGCATGCATCTGTGGTATCTCTCTCGCTTTCTTTTTATGAGGACAGCAGTCATATTAGATTAGGACCCCACCCTTTTGACCTCATTTAACTTTAATTATCTTTCAAAAGGCCCTATCTCTAGTCACACTGGGGATTAGGGCTTCAGCCTAAGAATTTGAGGGGGAGGGGGCAGAATTCTATCTACAACAATCTCTTTTGTAAAGGTATTACGGGGAATTCCCTGGCAGTGCAGTAGTAGGACTGGGCACTTTCACTGTGGTGGCCTGATTCAGGAACTAAGATTCCAAAAGCCGAGCAGCACGGTCATAAAAAAGGGCAGGAGTGTTACAAATAATACCCTTTGTGTTATTATCATATGGTTTACGTCTACATATATAATCTTCAGAAATCATGGTTATTATTTTTTACTTTAAACAATGATCTTTTGAAGAAATTAGAACATGAGAAAAAGTTTTTTATATTTATCCACTTACTTGAGGCTCTTCATTCTTTAGTGTAGATCCGTTTCCATCAGGTATTTTTTAATCCTTCAGCCTGAAGAACTTCCTTTAATATTACTTGTAGCCCAGAGCTGCTGGCAACAAATTCTCTCAGCCTCCTTTGTACATGTGCCCTTCATGTCTGTGTGTCCAAATCTCTTCTTATAAGGGTACCAGTCAGATTGCGTTAGGGCACACCAGAAGAACCTCACTGTAGTTGAATCACCTTTTTAAAGACCCTATCTCCAAGTACAGTCCCATTTTGAGTTACTGGAGGTGAGGACTCCAACATATGAACTCTCTTAGTGATGGGGGGGGACACAATTCAGCCCATAACAGTTAGGATGCTTTAGGCTGCAAGTAAGAGAATGCCCAGCTACCAGTGGTTTGAACAGTAAAGACATTAAATTATCTTACGTGAAGGGAGTCTGGGGTTGATCCAATCCAGAGTTGAATCAGTGCCTCAAACAGCATCATCAGGGACCAGGTTCTTTCCATCCTTCTCTTCTCCCATCCTTAATATGTTACCTTTTTTTTTTCTGCAGACTTGCCGCCTCATAGACAGAAAATAGTTTCTTCTGCGGTGGGTATCACAGGCTTCTCCAAACTCATTCAAAGACAGGAGGAGCTTGTGGATGTGGGGAGAGGGGTGGGCAGAGAGAGCAGCAATAAATCTGTTCTCTTGTAATGTCCATCTCTTTTCTTTTTCTTTTTTTAACATCTTTATTGGAGTATAAATGCTTTACAATGATGTGTTAGTTTCTGCTTTATAACGAAGTGAATCAGCTATACATATACATATATCCCCATATCTCCTCCCTCTTGCATCTCCCTCCCATCCTCCCTATCCCACCCATCTAGGTGGTCACAAAGCACCGAGCTGATCTCCCTGTGCTATGTGGCTGCTTCCCACTAGCTATCTGTTTTACATTAGGTAGTGTATATATTTCCATGCCACTCTCTCACTTTGTCCCAGCTTACCCTTCCCCCTCCCTGTCCATCTCTTTTCATCAGAGGATAAATCTTTCCTGAAGCCTCCTCAGGCCTCACTGACCACAACTGAGTCACAGCTGCAAGGGAAGCTGTGAAAATAAGTAATGGACATTAAGGGAAAACTTCTACTTTGGGAGGTTGGCTGTACCAATGGGAACAAGGGAAAGAGGCATGATTATTGGGCAGATAAATAATATCTGCACCAGCCCCAGGCTCCCATGCTCTAGAAGCTGTCTAGCTGAGCCATCACTATTACTGATAATAATCATCTCAGGTTTTATTGGAATTAAAATTATCTACCCATGATGAGTAGTTGGGAGAAAAAGATGTGGAAGGTGTTAATCACATATATGAACTTAATTACTACTAGTAGTGACTTTTTAATGTTGTGTGTTTCTAAAAATAGCAGTATTTACTTTGGAGACAGCATGCTGCATTGAAACCCAGAAGATGTTCATCAAATAGAGAGTTCTTTATCTTTATGGAAATGTTTACACCCCCAATAACAGTAATCATGACAAACACTTTTTGAGTACTTATGATGGGCCGGGCACTGTGCTAAATGCTTTATACACATTATTAAATTCATCTTCCTAACAGATCTGTGAGAAAGGTATTGTTGTTAATCTGCATTTGCAGATGAGGAACTGAGGCTTGGGGAGGTCAAATAACCTGCCATAGATGCCTGGCTGAGCTGGGAGTCACACCCGGGCAGTTCAGCTTCATCCCATACCTGTGCTTTGAACTGCTACAGGATATTACCCCTCAACAAAACTGCTAAAAACTCCTTCATTTTCTGTAAGCTCTCAAAAGCTGTTATCTTTCCAACCAGTCAGAGTCTACCTCATAGTTTATGTCTCATTTTATTGTTCATATTTTAAGATTGAGATATAATTGACATTCTGGTGTTTTTAGTAGTAGAAAGAAGAACCTTGAGAGTGTGCCCAGCTGACACTGACTCACCTGGTGACCTTCAACAAGCCACCACAGTCTCCTCTGAGAGGTTCAGATTAAGACTGGGTCTGCGGGGCCACATCCAGGCACTTAGGGTCTGTTGTTCACAGACCGTTGCCCTCTGCAGATTGTACTAAAAGTCCTATGTTTATTTCAGATGTGATTCACAAATGTATTTCAAAGTAAGGATGTGGAAGTTCAAGATGAATGGAGCTGTACTTCCCAAATTGAGAAGATAACATTTATATCCTTTTTCATACTGGGAAGAAGTTGGACAACTTTAATAACCCAGAGGAATGTGTCTTTCATTATTGGCTTGTACAGAAGAGTGCCAATCTGAGTGATGGCAAATTTGTCCTCAGGTTGTAGAATCTTGTGTGAGGCAAATTTAGTAAAAGCTGGGAAAACTTCCTGATGGTCATTGTGCAGAGACTGCACCCTGCAGAATGCTTGGGCAGCTGAGAATTGGCTTTAGCAGAAGCAGGGCTAGGTGTGCTTCTCATCTGGTGACTCTAATAACAGGGACGCAGTGGAGACGCTGTTCCAAAATGCAGTGCAGACATTGGGAGCCTGTGTTTCTTCTCTTAGTCCTGAATTCATGTTGCTGAAGTTGTAATAACATCTTGTGTGTGGTAGTTTTTTGCGGTACGCAGGTCTTTCACTGTTGTGGCCTGTCCCGTTGCGGAGCACAGGCTCCGGACGTGCAGGCTCAGCGGCCATGGCTCACGGGCCCAGCCGCTCCGCGGCATGTGGGATCCTCCCGGACCGGGGCACGAACCCGTGTCCCCTGCATCGGCAGGCGGACTCTCAACCACTGGGCCACCAGGGAAGCTCCTGTTCATTTGCTTTTTAATCGACTATTGCTAATAACGAGTCTGGAGCTGAGTATGGGAGTAAGGGGTGTAAGTTTCTTCTCTAATTCTGGGAACTCAAAGCTGCCCTAGGTTGGTATGCTGAATGCTACAACTCTGAGTCAAGTGATTAATCTTATGTCTGTGAGAAATCAACACCCAACAGCTCTTTGCAATTCCAGTTAGGCATCCTAGAGGTCATTTTGAATTAAGAACACCTTTGAGATATTTTGGAGTACATGATTTGCTATAAGCTTTAAAAAATGATTTGAAGTGTTATAAGGCAAATTTTCATTAAAACAGTATAGATGAAATCATTTACTGTCACCATGAGCAGTTCATTGAAACAGAAGTCCTTCATAAGATACTGGCTCCCAGCTGATTGGCTGCTTGGCCCCTTCCCCTCCTCTATTGCCTTGCTGGGTTTTCCATCAGTTGGCTCTTATTGTGCTGACTCGCCTAGATTCCTTTTTTTTTTTTAACTTAGTGACATTTTTTAAATTTAATAATTGAAAATCCATTCAATGTTTCTGGTCAGAAAAGTCCACATTGTAAAGACTGCAATTAAAATTGTGGTTCCATGCAATTCACATGAAGACTTCAATTGGATTTTTAATTTGAAAACTAGCAGATACTATTTTAAAGCACATCTGGAAACACATATTCTTTTTTTTTTTTAACATCTTTATTGGAGTATAATTGCTTTACAATGGTGTGTTGGTTTCTGCTTTATAACAAAGTGAATCAGTTATACATACGCATATGTTCCCATATCTCTTCCCTCTTGCGTCTCCCTCCCTCCCACCCTCCCTATCCCACCCCTCTAGGTGGTCACAAAGCACCGAGCTGATCTCCCTGTGCTATGCGGCTGCTTCCCACTAGCTATCTATTTTACATTGGGTAGTGTATATATGTCCATGCCACTCTCTCACTTTGTCCCAGCTTACCCTTCCCCCTCCCCATATCCTCAAGTCCATTCTCTAGTAGGTCTGTGTCTTTATTCCCGATTCTTTTTTTTAACTTAAAAAAAAAAGAAAATGTTACTTTATTGCTTTTTCTTAATTGAAGTATAGTTGATTTATAATATTATATTAGTTTCAGATGTACAACATAGTGATTCAATATTTTTATAGATTATATTTCATTTAAAGTTACTATAAAATATTAGCTATATTCCCTGTGCTGTATGATATATCCTTGTAGCTTATTTATTTTGTACATAGTAGTTTGTACCTCTTAACACCCTCCCTTCATCTTGCACCTCCCCCTTCCCTCTCCCCAGTGGTAGCCACTAGTTTGTTCTCTATATCTGTGAGTCTATGTTTTGTTATATTCATTTGTGTTATTAGATTCCACATGTAAGTGATAACGTACAATATTTTTCTTTCTCTGTCTGACTTATTTCACTAAGCATAATACCCTCCAGTTCATCCATGTTGTTGCAAATGGTAAAATTTCTTTTTTTATGGCTAATATACCACTTCTTTATCAATTGGTCTGTCCATGAGCCCTTAGGTTGCTTCCATGTCTTGGCTACTGTAAATGATGCTGCTATTAACAATGGGATGCTTGTATCTTTTTGAATTAATGTTTTCAATTTCTTTGGATATATACCCAGGAGTGGAATTGCTGCATCATATGGTAGTTCTATTTTTAGTTTTTTGAGGAACCTCCATAACTGTTTTCCATAGTGGCTGCCCCAACTTACATTCCCATAACAGTACATGAGGGTTTCCTTTTTGCTGCATTCTTGCCAGCATTTGGTATTTGTGGTCTCTTTGAGGATGGACATTCTGACAGGTGTGAGGTGATATCTCATTGTCATTTTGATTTGCATTTCTCTAATGATTAGCGATATCGAGCATCTTTTCATGTGCCTATTGGCCATCCATGTGTCTCCTTTGGACAAATGTCTATTCAGGTCTTCTGCCCATTTTTTTATTGGGTTGTTTGGTTTTTTGATATTGAGTTATATGAGCAGTTTGCATATTTGGATATTAACCCTTTATAGGTCACATCATTTGCAAATATTTTCTCCCATTCAGTAGGTTGTCTTTTCGTTTTGCAGATGGTTTCCTTTGCTGTGTAAAAGATTTTAAGTTTAATTAGACCCCATTTGTTTATTTTTTTGCTTTTGTTTCATTTGCCTTAGGAGACAGATCCAAAAAAATATTGCTTCGATTTATGTCAAAGAGTACCTATATTTTCTTCTAGGAGTTTTATGGTTTCCACTCTTATGTCCTTTACCAATTTGAGTTTATTTTTTTATATGATGTGAGAAAATGTTAGATTTTCTTAACACTTTTCTTCAAACTTTTTTATTGTAAAATAAAACACAAATAACAACAACAAAAAAACACACATATAAGAAATGCACACCTTAGTGAATTATTATAAGGCAAACACTCATATAACCATCACTCAGGTCAAGAAATAGAACTTTGCTAGCTACCCCAAAAGTGCCTTCACATACCCTCCCTAATCACATTACCCTTCCTTCCTCCAAAAGTAAATGCCATCCTGACCTTTATAGTAATCACTTCCTTGCATCCCTTTATGGTTTTATCACCCAGGTGAGCAGCCTGATACACGGTAGTTTAGTCTTACCCATTTTTAAAAAAACTTGTATCTTTTAAGTCTCTTTTAATCTATGGATTTCCTTAACATCCTCCCTCATTTTAATTACTTAAAAGAATAGTTTTTTGGGGGGGGGCTGTTTGATCTGTAGAGTTTCCACAGTCTTATTAACAAGAAAGATGCACCCCCCCCCCCCCCCAGGTACATTTCAAGTTATTCCTTTGCCCTCTATTTTCTGCATCTGGGTCCAGAGGATTGATCAGACTCAGGTTTGATCCCTTTGGCCAGATTACAGGTGCTGTTGTATCCTTTCATTGGAAGGCACACAACATCTGTTTTTTCTACTCTTTTTTTTGCCTTTAGAAGCTGTTGATCCTCAAAGTCTAGACCTATTAATTCATTGGAGATTGCAGAATAGTGATATTCTAATTCTACCATTTTGCTTTACTTTATTAGCTGGAATAATTTTATAAAGGTAGACTTCCCTTCAATCTGTTATTTGATTACACAGTGGTACAGGTCACATAGAAAAAACAAGGTAAACGCTCAGTTCTTTCCTTTGATTTACCCAGTTTTCGAGAATTGGTTTCCTGTCATTCTCAGAAGGTGACCAATGGTTTTTTTAAATTGGTATGATCATGGAATTAAATATACTTAATAAGACTCAGATTGTCCCATCTTTGACCAGTGGGAGCTTCTTCATGTTGGCTCCTAGGTCCTTCTGACATCCTTAGCTTCTGTGTTATCTGGTGTGTTAAGGTGATCCAGGCCTGTCTTGTACATTTTCTGCCTCGACCTGGATTCAACCATTTCTTCAAGAATCCCTGGTTTATTTTAATGAGAATGGTGTCTCAGGGCCATAACCCAAGCACTAGAGATGTGCATTCACTGCAGTAGTCATTGTTTCTAGGCTGTTTCATTGGTCAGAGCTGAGAAAATACACACTCACTCACACACACACACACACACACACACACACATTTACATACAAACATATGTACACATATAGAGATAAAATACTTTGTGAGTTCATGTTGATATTTCCAAGTCAAATTCGAGACTACGGGGTTTTGTTTAACTTCTTCTATGTTACGTTTATATTTCCTTTCTTTCTTACTTAGAATCTTTGCTTTTTAGTCCCAAGGGAGATAGAATATCTTTTAATTACCCATTGATTACCCTGTATTACACATACACCAGTCTCCAAGTAATCAGCTATGATTAATGAAAACAATAAAAATAATTTATTTGGCATATGCCCTACTCATTCTTCCCCAATTTTTTTTATGGTTGTACTATAGCTGCATTGTCAGATCATATAGCCATTATATACTAAAATATCTCCCATTCAATGCACATTTAGTCTTATTTCTACAGGTAACTATATATGTCATGCTTATCATCAGTCCTCATATCACTGTCTCTACAAATTTTGATTGAAGCTGTTTCTCTAGTGGATTCTTTAGGTAGGGCTTATGGGAATAGTATTCCCTAATTCCTTTTTTCCCCCTTATTTATTTATTTATTTTTGGCTGCGTTGGGTCTTCGTTGCTGCACGCGGGTTTTCTCTAGTTGTGGCGAGCGGGGGCTACTCTTCATTGCGGTGCATGGGCTTCTCATTACCGTGACTTCTCTTGTTGCGGAGCACAGGCTCTAGGCGCGCAGGCTCAGTAGTTGTGGCACAAGGGCTTCAGTAGTTGTGGCTCGTGGGCTCTAGAGTGCAGGCTCTAGTAGTTGTGGTGCACGGGCTTAGTTGCTCCGTGGCATGTGGGATCTTCCTGGACCAGGGCTCGGACCCGTGTCCCATGCATTGGCAGGCGGATTCTTAACCACTGTGCCACCAGGGAAGCCCTCCCCCTAATTTCTTGATAAAACTTTGTGACCTTTATACTAAAGGTCAGTTTTGCTGGATAGAACATACTTGGCTCACATTTTCTTTCCTTGAGAATCTTAAATATGTTACTTCATTTTCTTCAAAGTATTGTTGTCAAAAGTCTGATAATGATGATAATCTAATTTTCTTAGCCTCTATAGTTTGCTTTTGAGAGCATCCACTATACATCTTTTTCCTTCAATCTACTATCTATCTAGCATTTCTGCACAGTGAGTAGTGAGCTTGTATGTAACCAAATCCAAGTTTATGACTTGGTCAACCCTGGTGCCAAATAATTTCTCTCTCCTGTTAACCTAGAATGAGCCACTTGCTCTTAGTAACTGTAGTTTTTTATCTTTGTAACCTCAGCTGTACCTTGTAAGGTGTACAGAGCACTAAATATATACTTGTTTATGACATAAATGAAGTGGAAGGATGTGGGTTTTTTTCCTTTCCTTTAGCCTGTTAGTAACTGCCCCGCCCCTTTGACTCTTTTCCTCCAATCAGGCGCGGCCTTGCCTCAGACACAGCTGTGCTCACAGAGGCAGGCTCTTCCCTGAGCAGGTGTGTGGGCGCTGCACCCGTGGGACCTTGTCCCCATATTCACCGTGTCAAGTTGTTAGACCATGTTCTCGTGATACTGCTTTTTCAAGACGAGCAAACTAGGAAGCCCTGTCTCAGAGTGTTGGCTCCACACCAGATGCCAACCTGGTCTCCACACCTGCTTGCCCTCTGCGTGGTCAGTACTTTGACTTCTCCTTGTGGGTGTTACGGCCCAGGCCCCTGGCATATGGGGGCCCAGACCCCCTCCTCTCTGAGGATGCTGGGGCTGCTGCCTGCCCTTTTCTTTCTTGGCTGACCTTTTTCCCCTTCACTTCTTGGTCAACAGAACCCATGGCAGGACATCATATTGGGAACCCTCACCCAGACGTGATCCCTGATACACTTTCTTCAACATACACACTGTTTAGGTTTTGAAATGTAAATTCCAGTTGATTGGCACGCATGCCACTTTGGCCAAAGCCTCTTCTGCTTGTTGCTTTACTACCTGGATCAGTCACGCACTTCGTTTATCTGTTGCATTTGTGACCTTTGACCTCTGGTATCCCACACTTCTCGGAGCACTCGCATATGGGCATGACCTTGCCCAATTTTAGGCCTGGTCTGCACTACAATCCAGTGATGTCCCTGCCCTGGCTGTCCTTGTTAGGTCTTGGCCTGTGGCCGTGCTTTTTTTTTTTTCCCTTTCTTCTTGAGTACCTCAGGGCCAAGGACATTGTGATAGATGGCTTTTTCTTCTTTTTCTACTCCCAGCTGCCTGTGTTTTTGTCTTTTGCCTCTCGTTGGCTCCTGGTGAGCCAGCTGTGGTGGTAGAGGCTCAGTATTCATTGAGCACTTACTATGTGCCAGGCATTATACTAAGCTCAATGAATGTTGAGCCTCTACCAAAGCCTAGGTTCTGTCATTATTATTCCCATCTTAAAGATGAGGAAACTGAGACCATGAGCGTTTAAGTCCTTACCCAGGGCCAAAAGCAAAACTGATATTCATATCCTTTGGTTCTTAACCACATTGCTCTACTTCCTCATGAAGAAACATAGGCTCAGCAAGGACCTACTGTATAGCACAGGGAACTATATTATTTGATATCTTGTAATAGCCTATCATGGAAAAGAATCTGAAAAAGAATTGATAAATATGTATGTATAGCTGAATCACTTTGCTGTACACCTGAAACATTGTAAATTACCTATACTTCAATAAAAAGATAACAATTATATATAAAAAAAAAAACCCACAGGCTTTACTGAGGAAGCTTGTGGGTCTTGCCCAAGGTCAGTAACCTTGCTGAGCTCTGGAGGTTGGATGGTGGAGCTGACAACTCTATAATGTTTAGATCTTGAACAGAGTTTTCTCAGAGCTATTCAAGATCCCTGATTTAGACTGTGCAGCATGAATGGGAGGGGGAGTGGGGAGTAATAGAAATATGGCTCCAGAGTCTCACAGCCTGGAATAGTCCCAGATCTGAAAATCTATTGTCAGGACTGCAGACAACTTGAGAGCTGCATGTCTTGCTGATAATAAGTCAGCAGTGTTAGCAGCACTTGCTTGTTAATGCCTCCACAAGGGGCAGGAGAAGGCAGGTGAAGCTTAAATATGTCAATATTGACACTTGTTAGACATTCTAGTCGTGAATTTGGTGGATGAAGGAGTTAAAATTATCTAAAATAAGGTTTTTAAGAATTTCTTCCTATCCGTGCTATCTCTACATATGTTCTCAGAATTTTTTTTTAAGCATTATTTCTACCCAGGGAAATATTATAGACCCATTTTGCTTACATGATGTTTTTGGAATAACTGAGCAGGAGATGCAGATGTTATTTGGTACCACGTAATGGAAAAAGCTCTGGATAGGTGAGTGGGTGCTTTGCGACAACTGGCTGGGTGACTTTGCTGAGGCAGTCACGCCTCTGGGTCTTAATTGCCACATCTAAGGAATGTAAGGTGTAGACTACATAATCTCTAATCCCTTACAGCTCTAAAATTCTGCGCTTCTGATTGTTGATTGTTATCATCTGCACTTTTCATTGCCATTTTAAGCGTGGAAACCAAGCCACTGGTAGAGCAGGAGGGGTAGAGCCCTGGATTCGTCTGGAAGGAGGAATGCCACCCTGCCCCAGTGTGGAATGAGGAATTCTATACCAGGGGCTCAGGGTGGGGAGCTAGAGCTCTGACCCTGAGTCTTTCCAGGAGGCTTTAGGACTACAAAGTGAGATACTCCTGTGAGTAAATTTATTTTTAGGTTATCTTTGTGTTCCCCTTCATAAGACAAGTGACTGCTAACTATACTAACATCCTAGGAAATTTGCTAAATGATGTCTTACATCAGAGATCCCACCTGTGACTATCCAAGAAGCTGATACGTGTAATCATGAGTGAATTCGGTCTGAGACAAAGAGTTCATTGCAGTGTTGTTTTTAGGAATAAACAAAATGAAAACTTTAAACAACTTAAATATGCATCGACAGCTTATATACGTTACGGTACTTCCGTGAGATGAAACATCATGAAGCTTTAGAATAAGGTTGGTCTTTGTGCATGGATATGGAAAGATCTCCAGGACAGATTAAATCAAAAAGCAAAATAATGATCTCATTATGTTTTAAAAAAAATGTATATTCTATGTTTATGAGTGCATAAGCTTTTTTTTTTTTTTTAAAGAATGAACAATACACTATTAATAGTGGAACTTTGGATTTGAAGAAGGGAAAGGAGGTTAAGTTTTCATTTTATACCTTCTATCATTCTTAAATTTCATAATAAAGATACATTTGGAAAAGGAGAGAATTTAGATTTAAGTTGAGTTTTTGAGGCAGTCTAATACTTCCTTAGAAAAATCCATATAAACAAAGCATACTGAGCAAAGCAAGGTGTTGTCTATAAACACTAGTCTCCCAGCTTTAGGTAACCCCCCCCACCTCCTCTTCTTAACACACAGTCTCAGATTATGCGTCCTCTAACCCCAAATTGTCAGTGGCACCCAATGTCTATCAGAAACAAGTCTGGAAGAGCAATATGGCAGAGCAGCAGCACATGGGCCTGCTGACTGGTCATCCATGCATTCGGCAGTATTTGTCGAGGACCCGCTGGGCACCGCGCATAATGCTAGCTCTGGGATATGTAGGGGATGGGCGTGCTTTTCGGAAACTGTACGTGACTTCTTGGAGCCTCAGTCTTCTTACTTCTAAAACAAGTTGTTGGGACTAAATAGAACAGCAAATGCAAGACTCCTTGCCCAGGCCCCAAAGAACAATATTTGCTCATTTGCCTCACCCTTCTCTCCATGTTCAAGGCTGGGTCTGATCCCCACTGCTCTTCTGCATGTTTCCTTTGGTTCCCGTTCCTAAATTGTGCATTGCTCTAGAACACACGCCGGTCTTCCCTGCTTTTGTCTTTGCTGGTTATATCCCCCTTTCCTGCATGCCCATTGCTTCTCTTTCCTGGACAAACTTAAATTTTCCTTCAGGATCCAGTTCAAATATTGCCTCCTCCATGCAACTTTTCCTGGTTCTCTTCTTTACCAGGAAAAAAAGTCCAAAAGTAATCTCTTCCTCTTAAGAATGTGAATAGCTCATTCTGGTCTTCCTATCTTTATGTTGATTATAAGTTATGACATTGCACCTTGATTTGCAGCTGTCTTCCCCCTACTAGGTATCTTTCCTGAGAGCAGTAACTAAGTTTTGTTCATCACTAGAAGTTATCTCTGTCCCCATGTTCTCAGGAAATACGAATGACTTCATTTTTATGATTACCCAAATATCATTTTTACGTTCATTTAAAAGATTATTTTAGTTTCATGTTCTTGAAATCCACTACTAACAGCAGGTTAGACAGAGTTTCTTTCCCCCTGCAGGGATTAAACTTGGAAATTGTGGAGTTGTTATCCCTGAAGAATGTTCAAGAAGAGACGGGCAGGCATCTTTCTAGGGTGGTCCAGGCAGTTACCACCCTTCACATGAGTAACTGGCTCATAAGATCTTGTCTGATGAGGTGAGATCTTATCCTGATAATTTAAAAAGGCAAACAAGCTATACCCACTATTAAGACAACTCCAAGCAGAAGTAAAGGAAATGAGAAAGAAAAAAAAAAATAGTAAGATTTTAGATGTGTGTGAGCCAACAACTTGTTTCATTTTTCCTATTTCTTTCCATCCTTATCCATAGTTAAATATTATAGCTGTGACCATAGCATAGACACAGTTTAATATTCTGCTTTTCTCTTAACATTATTTCCTACACAATTTCCTATGTTTTTATGGACATTTTGATTCTGTTTTTCTCAGTGAAATGATTGGAATTCAGTTGATGCCTTTCTTGAGCAAGAAATGGAGATTATAAAGCAAAGATGTAGCCTGAGGGAATGTCAGCATTGTGTATTTTTAAAAGACATGATCTTATTCTGATATTGCTGAGATATACTGGAGCAAAAATATTAACAAATGATTTGATTGAAGTTTACAGCACAATAAATGAGATTAAGATCGTGAGCCACTTTAAAATGTTTTCTTAAATGAAATACACATCTTTAAGAGATTAGACAGAGTTTTGCCCAAGCAATGGCTCTTTATTTACAAAGGTGTGTTGGGAACAGCTGGAAGACAGCCTTTCTTTATCAGTAGGTTTGTGTAACTAGCCTCAAGTTGTTTGCTAATGAAGTTCAGGTCTCCCACACTAATAGAATGGAATAATTTTACATGGAAGAATCAGACCCTAGCCTCCTTTTTCAGAAGAAACTAATCTGACTGGTGCCTATAAGCAATGAGGTGTGTTTAACATGTGGAAATCATTAGGCTAAATACCAGAATCTCTTTGAGGTCTGTGGATGTAGTCTCTAAAGAGAGAGAGAGGCATTTAAAATTAAGCTGCGCAGAATTCTAACAAGCACTGTATACTCATTCTTGGAACGAATCTTCTTTCTCTGGCCCTAGGCTAAATTGACTAGATTTGTACTCCCTTTGTTGATTTAAAGCCACATTCACTCTTTTTTTTTTTACGGTACGTGGGCCTCTCACTGCTGTGGCCTCTCCCACTGCGGAGCACGGGCTCCGGACGCGCAGGCTCAGCGGCCATGGCTCACGGGCCCAGCTGCTCCGCGGCATGTGGGATCTTCCCGGACCGGGGCACGAACCCGTGTCCCCTGAATCGGCAGGTGGACTCTCAACCACTGAGCCACCAGGGAAGCCCCATTCACTCCTTTTTAAAATGAGAACCAACTGTCTTCTAATGTGATTTTGTAGCTTTCCTATCTGGAGGTTCTTAATTATTTTGCTATTTCTGTCATCTGTCAGAATCATTCATACACATGTCAATTCAAGGTAAGTTTACCTTCTGGGCCAGCTTGCCTGTTAGGAACTAATATATTTTATAATTACAGACGGTCCCTGATTTATGATGGCTCGACTTACAATTTTTTTGACTACAATGGTGGGAAAGCCTTGTGCATTCTGTAGAAACTGTAGTTCGGATTTTGAATTGTGATCTTTTTCTGGGTTAGTGATAGATGGTGCGTACTCTCTTGTGATGCTGGGCAGTGAGCCTCAGCCACGTGCTCACGAGGGTAAACTACCCATACACTTACAACCATGCTGTATCCACACGACCATTCTGTTTTTCACTTTAAGTACAGTATTCCATAAATTACATGAGATATTCAACACTTAATTATATGAAAGCCTTTATGTTAGATGATTTTGCCCAGCTATAGGCTAATGTAAGAGTTCTGAGCACATTTAAGGCAGGCTAGGCTAAGCTATGATATTCCATACATTGGTGTATTAAATGCAATTTCAACTTATGTTATTTTCAACTTATGATGGGTTTATCCATCTTATGGTTTATTTCAACATACAATGGGACCCCCATTGTAAATTAAGGAAAATCTGTATCCTTGCTTTACTCTAGTTATTGTGTATAACCGCCTATAATTTAGCATAGGAATGATGATTGGATTTCTTTGTGTTTTCTAGAGGGGTGACTGCATCCTTGTGTGATTATTTATGGTTTGGTCTATAAAAGGACCCCAAAAAATTGGTCCTGTTTTTTTTTTTTCTTCTGCTTTCATTTATGGCTTAAAGAGAGGTATTCAGTCTTACTAGTCACCCAGACCAGCTACAGTGAGTCCCAAGAAGAGCTACGAGGACTCTGTTAGACCCTAACTTAGTCTGAATTCCAAAGAGGACCTGCACTGGGCTGGAGCCTCTCTAAAATATGAGAGGATTCACAAGAAATCTTCTCAATGAGAAGCCTATGAAATATCTTCGGTTCTGGGGATTCTACCAGATTTAGGCTGTTTAGACACGGCTGACCAACAGCAAATCCTTTAAGTGGTTACTATTTATTGTTGCCAGTCTCCTCCCCCCCATCCCATGCCTGACTCCTGCCCTGCCCCACCGCCTATGTATCGCCTGTGACACTGTGAAGCTGCTCTTGCCTCGGGATAATGTCAGGGTGGGAGGCAAGACCTGAGGTAGAGATGACACAAGGTTTCTCTGTATTCCTGGCAGTGTTTCCTAAAAGCCAGGGCTGAGATCAGAATCCAGACTACCAGCTGTTACAACTTTCATGATGCCAAGTCTATAAAGTTAAAAAAAAATTACAGAATCATCCAAACTGATATGAAGTCAGCCCAAGGCACAATTTCATCAATGGTTTCATTTGGTTTTTCTGTTCTTTTATCATTTAGTCAACTAATGATTACTAAGTGTCCTACTAAAACATGGAGAGAATTGAAAAATGACAAAGAAGGTCCCTCCCCTCTGGGAAATGTTAATCTAGTTCTAGGGAAAAGGTTAGGATGCAAATAATTGGAATGCTGACTGCTACTGAGAGGTGTATTAGTTATCTATTGCTGTGTAACAAATTGCCCTAAAACTTAGCAGCTAAAAATAACAATAAGCACCTATTATAACACACAGTTTCAGTGTGTCAGGAATTTGGGAACAGCTTAGCTGGGTGATTCTGACTTGGATTCTCTCATGAGGTTAGAGTCAAGAAGTTGCAAACATCTGAAGGTTTTTCTGGGGCTTCTTCTGGATTTTTTTTCTGAGGATCCTATTCCAAGATGATTCACTTACATAGCTGGCAAGTGGGTGCTGGGTCTGAGCAGGAGGCCTCAGATCTTCACTATGTAGCCCTCTCCATAGGTCTGCAGGAGTGTCCTCATGACATGGGGTGGATGGCTTTCCCCAGAGTGAATGATACGAGAGAGCACAAAGTGGAAGCCTCACATGTCTTTTATGATCAAGCCTTGGAAGTAACACACCATCACTTCCACAGTATTCTATTGGTTACACAGGTCATTGTGTTCAGTGTGGGAGGAGACTGTATCAGGGAGTGAATATCAGGAAGTGAGAATCATTGGGGGGTCAAGAGGAGACTGGCTATCTTAAGAGGTAAAGATCTTGTGCACTAATGAAAGAAACAGTGTTGGGAGTGCCCCCGGGAAGGAGACAGAATGTAAAACTGATGGATTTTCAGTAGTTGAGGTGGTGGGAAAGGGTGTTGAAGGACAGGGCGTCAGGAGATAAGAGGGGATTGAACAGCATTAGGTATTGGTGTGCTCAAGGAACATTCGGCTGGAGCAAACCCTGGCAAGGCGAAAGATGCAGGGCCTGTGAGGTCTTGAAGGCCAAGCTGGGGAGTTTGGACTTTCTTTGATTCTTAGTGATGAGCCCATTGAGGGTTTTTGAGCAGGCGAGTGACATAATCATTGACATTGTTCAGCTTTAATCTATGTATGAGCTTTAGGGTTTTGGTGCCCTTACTTCCTTTTTTTTCCTTGGTATTATCCAAGTTGTCAACTCTGTAATTTCTAAAATTCTGTAACACTTCTAACCATGCCCCCTAATCACATACTTCCTTGCACTGTTTAACTTTTCATGTTTTTGTCTTATCGCAAGTAGATTACAAGGGTCATAAGGGCCATATCTTTATCCATTTCTATTTCCCCTGCTGTGCCTAGCGCACTGGGTACCCAATAAATATTTGATAACTGATTGGATAATAGCAGCCAATTACTATATTTAAGTATAGCCACCGCTTCCTTCCTGTGGTGCATAATTTGGAGCTAAACATTTTTCAAAAGAGAGAGCAATTGTAGTAGATTTGATTTATATAGGTTAAAAAAAAAAAGTGTTCAGAAGCACTACTGTGTCCTCGGTATTGGCCAACATATTTATAGGAAACTTGGGATAATAATTTTATTTTTAAAATCCCATGGATTATTTTAATCAGCCTCAAACAGAGTTCTAATTTTGCCTAAATTAGGCAAATGGAGTAATAACCGGCCACAGAGTGAAGTCAGGGCTGCTTGCCTATTTGAATAGTAAAGAGCAGCCGTTTTTCATGCACATGTAAAGACACTGATGAAATAAAACTCTTGTTTAGAATTTGGGGCAGGGTTTTATCTCCTTCCCCTTAGCTTGAATGAAATTTTCATCATCCCCGTAATTTCATTTACCAAGTATTTCACCACAGTCTCATGATTGTTGGAGACTCCTGGTTTCAAGCTAGCAAAGACAATTTTTCTTACTTCTCTTGCAAATCCCTCCAAACAACTAAAAAGGGCAAAAGATTAGGAATATTCTCTACACACTATATTCTCATAAACTTAGGAGATGTCTAGAACCCTAAACCACACAGGACTTGAAGAAGGAAAGCAGATGAACTGATGACAAATGAGTTTGCAGAGAGAAATGGTCAAGAATAAAATACCTGCAGGAGGGTCAGGGGAGAGGACCAGAAGCAACTGATGTGCTCACGGAATCCCAGGAGGGCTCAGCAATGAGTTTCCAGATTCCCCAGAGGTGAGCAGTGGGCCTTAAGATGGGAGGGAGGCTGTGAGAGTCGACAAGAGGTGAAAGGGAGTCCGACGTTGACTAAGTAGAGAAATTCTTCAATAGCAACTCTGGAACAGAGAGAACAGCCAGTCTGGAATGGAGCAGAGTGAAGAGGGTCTCCAGGAGAGATGTTTCTGGGGAGGGAGGGGAACAATGAAACTGACTAAAAAAGAAGAAAAAAGAAAAAAATGGGAAGTTCTGGGTCTAAATCCTGTCTCTGTTACCAGTGAACTGTGAATCTAAGCAAATCAGTTAATGCCTCTGGACTTCAGTTTCCTCTTTTGGTAAATAAAAGGTTGCAACATGTGATGTTTAAGGTCCATTCAAACTCTGATGTTTTGCAATGCTATTGGGTAGAAGGCAATAAAACCCCAGCAATTCCACTTCTAGGGTTCTGCAAAGAGAAATAAAGACATATGTTCATACAAATACTTCTATGAAAATATTCGTAGAAGCATTATACATAAGAGCCAAAAACTGGAAACAGCCTAAATATCCATCAGTTGGTGAATGGATAACAAAATGTGATATATTTATACAATGGAAAAGTATTTAGCAGTAAAAAACAAGGTACTATATCTGCTACAACATGGATGAACCTTAAAAATATTATGCTAAGTGCAAGAAACCAGATGCAAAGGACTACATATTATATGATTCCCTTTATATGCAATGTCCAGAAAAGGCAAATGTGTAAAGACAGAAAGTACATTAGTGGTTGTCTGAAGCTGAAGTGAGAATGGGGATTAAGGGCAAACAGGCCCTTGTGGGATGATGAAATGCTCTAAAACTGGCTTGTGGTGATGCTTGTAGAACTTTCTAAATTTACCCCAAACCATTGCATTGTACCTGGGTTGTAAATTATATCCCAATAAAGGTGTAAAAAAGAAAAGGTAACCAACAAGGGGTAAGGGATGGAAAGGTGTAAGTGAAACAAGATTGGCAATTTGTTGATTTTTTTTTTAATTTGTTGATTATTATTGAAGGTGGGTGATTGATAGTAAGGGCTCATTATACTCTTCTTTCTACTTTTGTGTATGTTTGAAATTTTACATAATGAAAAAAGTTTAAAAATATAAGGATAAAGAGAAAAAGGCAATCACAAGCCTATTACTGTGTGGATGTCAGATAACACTTGCAATATGTATTTTACATGTTATAGTGGGGAATGTTCTAGACATTCTTGGGATATAATTTAACCTCCATTGACAGCAAATCCATAGTATATCAGGTCACCTTTTTTTTCTTTTTTAACTTTAAAAGAAAATTGAGATATAGTTGTACAATATTATATAAGTTACAGGTGTACAACATAGTGAGTCACAATTTTTAAAGGTTATAGTTCATTTATAGTTATTATAAAATATTGGGGCTATATTCCTATCAAGTCACTTTCATTATTTATTTATTTTTAATAAATTTATTTATTTATTTTTAGCTGTGTTGGATCTTCATTGCTGTGTGCAGGCTTCTCATTGTCGTGGCTTCTCCTGTTGTGGAGCACTGGCTCTAGGTGCACACGCTTCAGTAGTTGTGGCATGTGGGCTCAGTACTTGTGGCTTGTGGGCTCTAGAGCTCAGGCTCAGTAGTTGTGGCACACGGGCTTAGTGGCTCCGCGGCATGTGGGATCTTCCCGGGCCAGGGCTCGAACCCATGTCCCTTGCATTGGCAGGCAGATTCTTAACCACTGCGCCACCAGGGAAACCCCAAGTCACTTTTAATGTGTTAGCCCTTCCCTATACTTCATAAGGCACTTGAGAAAATCATGGTGATCACATTGTCAGAAAAAAGGTTCAATTTTGATCAGCATATTCCATTTAAGTAAGTGTCACATATTTTAGAGAGGATAAAGTTAAAATAAGCTTGACGACTTTACAGGGAACCCTCAATCTTAGAAAAGTAGACCATCTAAAACCATGTCATTTGTAATAGTTGTCAGTAGCTGGATTTTTTTTTAATACTTGAAACTTAGAATCAGTATCCCATTGTAGTTGCTTTTTATTGTCAAAAGTGGGTAAAAGAATGAGTATTATTTTCCATGCTTACTGTATACTTGTACAAAGACCTATTTTTAAACCTCATAGCAACATTCTGAAAAAGATCATTTTTTTGTTCCTATTTTATGATGAGGAAAGTTAAGGCCAGAGAGGCTGGATAAAGTACCTGAGATCAGGCAGCTGGTACATGTTAGTGCTGGGACTGCCTGTGACCTGACAGGCTGTGCTCTTACCAATTTTACTCTCCTGGTTGTATTGGAACATATTTTCTGTCAGAGGCCTTTCTTCCACAAACCTCAGGCTAACTGATGTGATGTACTCCCTTTGTGGAATGCACTTGAGGTAGATGAGAAAGAGGAAGAGGCATTCTTCTGGGGTGAGGGACCGTAGGTGTGGTTGTTAATTACGGCAGTGACCATCTTTGAGGCAGGTTTTAGGCTGCCTCACGCTAAAAATGTTACACATGGGTCCCCAGCTTTGATTTGAAAGTGATGGAGACAATTGTCTGGAAGTCAGATCGCTAATTATAAGCATGATTATTATGTCTTCTCACCTGTCTCTTGGCTTCCAGTCCATTCTTGCACTTGTCACCCAGTTGTGTTACTTCCATGTGTAAAAAGCATCAATTAATCAACCACATTGCCTACAGATTAAAGTCTGAACTCCTTAGTGTTCAGAGCTCCTCATATCTTGCTTCACCCTGTCTTCCTTTTTTTGTTTTTCTTTTTTTGCGGTACGCGGGCCTCTCACTGTTGTGGCCTCTCCTGTTGCAGAGCACAGGCTCCGGACGCGCAGGCTCAGCGGCCATGGCTCATGGGCCCAGCCGCTCCGCGGCATGTGGGATATTCCCGGACCAGGGCACGAACCCGTGTCCCCTGCATCGGTAGGCGGACTCTCAACCACTGTGCCACCAGGGAAGCCCTTCACAGTGTCTTTCTATCCTTCCTCCCACCATTCCCCATTGGGCACCCTATTCCCGGACCATCTGGAATACTCCACAGTTTGTATCCTTCTGTGAATTGTTTTGTTCCTACTGATTATCTTTCCCTGGTCCCCCTTCTCTACTGGGCCAGCTCCTAATCAGCCTCCAAAGGCCCAGTGAAACATCATCTCCTACGGGAAGCCGCCTCTGATCCTCCCTCAGCAGCCCTAGGCACTTCCTTCTCTGGATCTTCATGTTACTTTCTACATAACTCAATTATATGTGATTTTTGTCTGTTATTTATGTGCCCCAGCTCCTTCAGGCTGAAGACCTGGTACCCCATCTTTGTGTCTTATCACCCACTTCTATGTCTGACATTTACTAGGCCTTCAGGGAATATTGGTGGAACTAATTTTTCCATAGAACTCTGATTTACAACTTTTAAAGACTTTTAACAAATTGTCTTTATGTGGAAAAGAAATGGGAACTGGCCTGGAAGTATCAAGACAGAAAGGCAGGGTTGGTTAATCATTCATTAGATATTTTGAATCATAGGACCAAATGTGGTGACCTATTTGGGGTCAGACTGGCCAGTGCATTGAACTTGACCTTCAAACCAAGTCAAGTATGTTCAGGTCATTTTGTTCTAAGCTCTAGTTTCCTGTAACTGCTTACTGGTATTTTATGGACAGGAAGATCCCTGTGCTTTCCTGGTGATAACCTCAAAAGGCTTATATTCCAAGGGAGATAATCCAGAAATATGGGCATCTGTTTATGAGAGAAAATAATTTCTAGAACCTTGAATAGTTATTTTTTTTCCTCTGCTTCTAGTATGTTTCCTGCTAGTCACTGGGTAAGTGTTAAAAATAAAAATTCACCTTTCTTTGGGAAGGATGGGCTGAAAATGACTTCTGTTTCTCTTGAGAATTGGCTCTGCAGAACTGTCAAATTATTCACCCATATTGAGCAGGGGGGCATCTGATTTTCCACCGTGTGCCCCCTCCTCTTTAATGGATGTTTTATGAGCTCATATGGAGGGTGTTTCTCATCTGACCATCATCTTTTCATCAGGGTTAGCTGGCTCAGTGCATTAATTTCCATTCTTTTTTTTTTTTTTTTTTTTTTGCGGTACGCGGGCCTTTCACTGCTGTGGCCTCTCCCGTTGTGGAGCACAGGCTCCGGACGCGCAGGCTCAGCGGCCATGGCTCACGGGCCCAGCCGCTCCGCGGCATGTGGGATCTTCCCGTACCTTGGCACGAACCCGTGTCCCCTGCATCGGCAGGCGGACTCTCAACCACTGCGCCACCCGGGAAGCCCTAATTTCCATTCTTAATTAACACTTGAAGCATATGAGCTAAGACGGTTCACCTACAAAAACAAACGAAAACCCCAAACTGCAAAACAAAGCAAGTTTCCTGTCACTTGCCGAGGAGAAAAGGAGAAAACTGAAAATAACCCTGGACTTTCTCCCTGTCCTCATTTTGCATCACCATTGAAGGAGAGATACTTCCTAACTTGGATTTTCCACTTCTCGTTAGATATTTGATATTGTAAATTGTTATACTTTGAGCCATTTAAGCTATAATTTCTGCCTTCATTCATTTGATTTTATTATGTTTTAGAACTTTGTTTGGGAAGACCCACCTGTCATGCCTGCCATATCCTACTCTGCTTCTCTTCTCTGAGAAAGACTCTTCCTATGCCCTAGAGCCCTATAGAGCAGAAACCACAAAAATTGGAGTAACTGGGGAACCGGGGCCTGGTTTCCGGGTGGATTCCTTTAGGGGAACAGCTCTGCAGCCAGAATAAACATTCCAATTTGGTTAGAGATAACTACTTGGTTTTCCATTACTCACACCAACGAGGTCATAGAGTATGCTTACTGTAATGAGCACTGTGTTTTGCTTAAAGTATTCGTTGCTTGGTGGAAAATGCTCGGAGTTCCGAAGCCAGAGGATTTGGTCCCAGTTAATGTTTTGCTACTGACAACATGTTACGCAGAAAACACTTTGCCTCCTTCCTTTTCCCTTTGCTGCCTCCTGCCATGTACAGCGTGAGGAAGGCTGTGTGCTCCAGGATGGGCTCAGGTAGATGGACATGAGCCTTTGGAGGGTCAGCACCACTACACATCTTGACTTGAATCTCAGAGCCCTCAAAGATAGGAGACAGGGCTTTCTCTCCCGCCATCCTGTGGGTACAAGTGGGTGAAGTGAACCCAAGGAGATATATAGTGGCATAGAAACCAGAAGTGTTGAATGCTTGCTTCAGACACATAAAACTGAAAGGAGAAACAAGTTGAATTCAGCAGACGTTCCACGCAGGAGCAAGAATAACCATGGGTAGAACAGGAAGCGATGGGAGGAAAGGGCGAGCCTCTCCCTAGCACTGGCATATGCATTCATGAGATGGTCACCCTTCCTGTAAGTTCTCGCCTGTCGCATTGTGTAAGTGAACCCAATAGCAAGAAGTAAATATAAAACAATAGTTAGTTTCTATCACCTTGTGCAATAGTTTCCCACCATTGTTCGGGGGTGAAATATTTCACCTAAGTAAATTTACCAGGTAAGTGGTTTCCAACTGTCAACATTTCAACCAGTTTGAATAGAAATATTCTCAACCTTTCTGCCCTCTGTCTTCTGAGTATAAATGGAGAGACTGCCCTCCAAGGGTCTTCCTGCTGAGGGCTCTTTTCTAGGACAAGAATCCCATCCTGTCCCACCCAAGCTTCAAATTCTCAAAATTGCTCCCCCTGCTTTCAGGATCAGTTCCAGTCCAACTTTCCAGCCTCACTTCTCCTTTTCCAGAGGCATTCTGTACTTCAGCCCTTCTGAAGTATTTCTTACAGTTAGTTGACTCTATAAACTTTCACACATATTGTCCCTTCTGCACTGATTGCCCACCTGCCACATTGCTCTGGACTCCTGATTTGAGATGCTCCCAAGTGTGCCCTCCTTCTCTAAACCCCCGATACCCCCATATACATTAGATGCTCCCCTTCTGGATTCCCCCAGGGCCTTGACTCTACTGTAGTTCTGGGTCTACTGGCCTACCTCCCCCACACCAATAATTAGAATAGCATTTATTGAGCAGTTACTAAATACTAGGCACTTTTCTAAGCCTTTAATTTGTATTAACTCATTTAATCCCCATAGCGACATTTTGCAATAGATGCTATTATTTTCTCTATTTTAAGGATGACTAAACGGAATCACAGGACATTGTACAACTCACCCAAGTCTTGCTGCTACTGTTGATAGAAGTAGGATTTGATCCCAGACACGCTGGCTCCACAGCCTGAATCACTACACCCTCTGCCTGTCTGAAGGGGCTGGATCCCTCGTTAGGGAACACAGTGGGCACGCTGTGTTTAAGGGAATGAATGAGTGAGTGAGTGCAATGATGCACTGTGAGCTTACAGAGGCCAGTTGGTCTGAAACAAGGGATATACCAGTGTGGCATTTAAACGTCTTCTGTATAACTTAACTTCTTCCTCATTGTTGGTTGTCAGTTTTTGATGTGCTCCCTATGAATCTTACCTTGACTAGTAAGAAAAATCCTTAATGTCTTCTTGTTTAAACACAGATGGAGTTGCCTAGGGAGGGGGTAGAATGGTGACTGCTGCAGAAGATAGTGATGGCCTTTTGGGAACTTGTGGCCCTCCATGATCCACAGGGAAAACTAAACTCTTTCCCTACTTTGATGATTCATGGAGCAACCAAAGTCCTCAAAGCCTGCACCTCGGAATCCTTATCTGAATATAACGCATAGTCATCACCATTACAGGCTTATTGGCGATGTTGTGAAATCAAAGGCCGTTATTCTACGAACTCACTTCTCTCAGATGAAAGTAGCATAACTACCCCTGTTTTCTTTTCAGGGAATAATTTCCTTTCAATAAACTGATAGTATCCTGTTAGAAATTATTTTAAGTGATCTTCTATATAAATCTTGTAGCACAGGTTCTGTTTTGGATGTATCAGGAAGCAAGTCAATACATCTCTGTTTAATACCAACTGATTTAAGTGATATATTTCCCTAAATTCTAACCCTGTGTTTGAAGCTGCACTGCACCAGAAAAGAAAAATCCTGAAGGAATGGCGAGGTGAAAAGTATTGTTGAAAGAGGACATATAATTAAATCATTTATAAGTGAGTCAATGTAATATGCCTTCTATCACAATATAAAGAGGAAAAAAATGCCACATTACTTAGAGGGAGGAAGGAGGTAAACTTAAATCTTTAAACTCCAAACTGAAACAACAGAGGAAGAGGCATTTGAAATGTAAGATTTGGTGCTGTGAGCCCTCGGGTACAGGCTCACCCTATGAGCAGAACTTAAGTAAGCTGATTTGCAAAAGAAAATGGAAGGTCTGAGAAAATATTGGGTATTTAAAACATCCTGATAGTCATTTTAGGAGTTGCTCCCCTCAGAAATGAACTTCTTTTTCAAGCGGCCATTTTCTTATTTTAATAAATGGGGGAGGGGTATACTTTCTCATCAAGGAGGAGATGAAGTTTCCAAGTGTTTGCTTCAGTTTATAACAACAGTTAGAATATAAAGGTCTTAATCCCAAAAGATTTAGATCCTCCCTCTTTGAACGGCAGTATCAATTCTAATTTTTATTTTTTTGCTTTTATTTGTTTTTTTTCCATTTTCTTTTTTTTTTCAATTCTAGTTTTGAAAATCATTTAGAACAAAATTTGTTAAACCCTGTTACCTCTAATCTCTTTTCTTTATGTATTATAAAAGTTACCCACCTTATGTGACAGAGGCAAATATTCAGATCATGGTAACTCAGGCCTCTGGTGGAATGCTACTGGAAATTTCTTCGCCTTAGACCTGGGTAGGCCAAAGGATTACCATCCCCGCCTCCTCCGCCCCCTCACTAGTAATTCCAAGGATGGAGGACCACAAGGTGAGAAACACTGCCCTAAAGTTTCACCTTCTCAGGGTTCTCCAGGGCCTGAGCTTACCTGTGCTCAGGACCTGGCCCTTGTCCTTCTGGCTGTCATCCTCTGCTGGTGTGGTGGACCTTGGCCAGACTCTGTCTCTGCCCCTGCTCCCCTTCTCCCTCAGAGAAGGACACTTGCTTGCTTTGCTTCTCCATCTTCCCAGAGGGCAAGACTTACTCTGAATTCCCAATCCTCTCCACCCCCAGCATGAAAACCAAGCTATAGCTTTTGGCAAGACTTGCCTCAATGATCAGAAAGGTGCTGCGAGGTGCTCAGGATTCCTTAGTGAACTTTCCCCTTCTTGGTCCTTGCTTTTCATTTTTTGTAAAATAAAAGATATCATGGGGGTGGTTTTCCCAAAAGGGATAGCCTGCTCCAATGGCTGTCCAAGACACTTCTTTTTAGGAACCTAAGAGGTTCCTAAACTACTTACATGTGGTTTGTTTTGTTTTTATTTGGAAGTGATATGTGTTCAAGGAAACACTTCAAACGTTAAGAAAGAATATAGGAAAAGTAAAATAAAACAAATAAGCATCTTTTTCTCCTCCTCTGTTATGATTAGAAGTAATTTTCCAGAAAATTTTTACGCATGTATATTCAAGCATGTGTATTATATATGTACACAAATAGGATCATACCACTGTATTTCATGAGCTCTAAGATGCCATTGCTTGGACACTAATTTCCCAGATGTTAAGATATGAAGAAATGTGCATTTTATAGTCAAGAAGATATGGAATGTTACTTTTAAAACTTACACCTTTCTTTTTTCACACATATTCAGTATCGCGAGCATCAGTCCATATTAGAGAGATCTACTTCATTCTTTTTACTTCATGGTATTTTCCACATTCCAAATCTATGTTCAAATACATATGCCATATTCCAAATCCATGACTGTGTCATGATTTAAGAATTCTCTTATTGTTGAGCATTCATGGTTTTTTTCTTTTCTTTCTTTCTTTTTTTTTTTTTTTTTGCGGTACGCAGGCCTCTCACTGCTGTGGCCTCTCCCGTTGCGGAGCACAGGCTCCGGACGCGCAGGCTCAGCGGCCATGGCTCACGGGCCCAGCTGCTCCGCGGCATGTGGGACCTTCCCGGACCGGGGCACAAACCCGTGTACCCTGCATCGGCAGGCGGACTCTCAATCACTGTGCCACCAGGGAAGCCCTAGTGCAACTTTTATAAAATTCTTTTACTGGCTTTTGTGTTTTCAGTGTCAGGATGGAGCCAAACACACAGATGCATAGCTTCTGCTAGGGGTCCCTCGTTGAGAAAATTTCCGGAAAAGTGGATAGACACATCTAGTTAAGCATCCATCTTTATCCATTCATACCATAATCTTTCATTCTAAGTTGGCTATTTTTCTTTTTTTTTAACGATTCTAATTGGAGATGCATTGTAATGTTGTAGTCCTTCCCCTAAAACTCCTGCTATTAAATTGTGTATCCTGCAATCAATTGAATCAAAATACGATGTATTTTAGTAAGTGTGTGTGTATGTGTATGTAGATGCCCTTCAAGACTTATTTGGAAATGATTCTTATTCTAATTTAATGATGAAAATATAGTTGTTATTTTCGCATTGAAGCAGTCTTGAAACAAGCCAGAGTTTTACAGCCACACTGTGTTTATCATCAGCTACTACTCTCCTTTAGAGTCTGCACATGTAATTTAAAAACACACATTCATTTACTGAAGAGCCCCTTTTCAAGGAGAAATCAAGTCACAAACAGCACCTTGAGAAGTACTAATGCCAGTTCACTTAGAATTACAGAATTTAGAAGCTGATTCCAACCTCCTTAACTTGCAAAGGAGGACTGTAACTCATGACTCAACACGTGGTATTTTGTGCATCATGCCCAACTGATAATTGATAGTAAAAGAATATTATTAAGTGAATATTGCAGAGCTCTAAGGCACACTTGAGTCATGAAATGACAGCGTCAGTGCAAACGACAGCTTTCCCTCCTGTCCTGCTGATGTTCTCACAACCTGCTACCTGCAAATTCTTTTACGGTAACCTGCGTCATTTCCCAGGGGTTTGGCATTGGCAAGTCTAGCCCCTCACACCTGTTTCTCGCTTTCTGTTTAATTCATACAAATCTCCTGTATTTTTCTCTCCACCACTCTTCCGCCACCTTTAATTTTTAGTTTCTCAGCTGGTGTGCAGTACATCACGCAGGCTGCCCTCTCCTGCCTCTTGGCACCAAAAGGCTTCCATTACATCAGGGGTGGCCTTGTGAGTAGGTCTTAAACAGTTGGCACTTAATAAATGTTCTTGGCTGTCTTAGCTTTTTTGGTTTCTCTTAAGACTGTTCCAATAGTGCACTGGCAGGCTGTCTGAGCCAGTGTGCCCCTCTGTGCCCCATAGAAACTGACTTATTTTCTTTCCAGCTATCATTTACCTAGCTGAAAAACAAAAGTAGTTGTGCATGTGTGTAATAAAATGGTTAAAACTGCTTCTTGTTAGCTGTCAACCAGTATTGAAGGAGACAGTTATTTACATTTTCAGTTGCTTTTTGCGAAATGCAAAGATCAAAGACCTCTGCTGCAGTTTCCTCAACTAAAACCACAGCTTCCTTCCTCTGGATTAAAAGCCTCTGTAACATGCCTAAGTATTCGGTTTTTCTCACCCTGAGTGGCAAATAATAGTTTTATTGGACCAGGATGACATGTGGCCACTTCATCTGTGGGTGCCCGTGTATCTCTGAACGGAAGCCCTTGCAACACGCTTAGAGGTCTATTTAGAAGCATATTTTGTCTTTCTTTCTTACAGGAAAAAAAGACTGTGGGCGTGCTTCTCACTAGTTTTCAACTTTTTTTGGTTATGAACCCTTCTGAGCATCTGATGAAAGTTTGAGGGGGGTGAGGCGTGGTGACCCAGGATAGCCGTGGTTCATTCTAGCACATTCTCCGAAAGTGATACCCTTTCAAGGGTTGTTTAAATAATATGTTAACAAGATGGCTCCTCAGACTAATGAAAAGATAACAGTAGAGGAATTAGGGTAAGAGCAAGGGTGGGCAGTTCTACACCTGATTGAAGCATCAGTGCTCAGACTGTGGGAGGGGCAAAGGAGACCAAGTGGGGTCATTTGGTGACACCCCCCCCCAACAAAAGGCACAGCAGCACCCCAGTCTCAGGACATTCTGATGCCCCCAGAGCCCACTCGGGGGCTGCTAGGGATCTGCAGGCCTCAGGTTGGAAAGTTCTGCTCTCGGGCTTGATGGGAGTTATGTGTGGACCCAAGAAACCTAGGGTGGGCCATTACCTGAATTTCAGCTCTAATGCTTCACAGGTGTGAGGCCTTGCCTGTCAAGTTACTTCACTTCTTTTAAGTCATTGTTTTCCCACGGAAAGTGGAAAGAAAGAAAACCAGGCACACAGGATGGTGGGAGGCCTAACTGGGATGACATGAATAAAACACCTGGCATGTTCAGCAAATGGCTCTTCTTTTCCCTTTCTTTGTCCATCTTTGGCTTCTTTTGTGGGGAGACATTTTCTTCCCCAAGGAGATGGATTTCACAGAGTAACAGAAATCCCTAGCTGCACTGGGGCTAATTGTATCTCAGAACTCAGATGCCTTTGTAGAGGTTGGGAAATAGATGTCACTCCTCCACGCTCCTCTCCCCCAAGATGTCCCCGGGGGCACTGGAGCTGGCTCTGTCTCTGGTAGGCACTGCATGAAGACTGGAAAGGCAGGGGGCCCATCCTGGGAGGGCCCCGAGGGGAGGGAGCCTGGTGCTCACTCATGGAAATGGAACCTCTCCCTAGGACAGTAACCCCAGCAGAAGACACTCCACTGGGGAAGGCAAAGCAGGGCAGCGCCCCCTAGAGGATTCCAGCTCTCCACAGTAGAGAGGAGAAAGGTCTCAAAGCTTGGAGAACACAGAGAACCAAACCTGGCTGGGCTAAAGCCTAGTCTTAGAGCTGATGAAAATGCTCTGAGAGCAGGGGTTCACCCTTCCTTTCCTTCTCCTTTTCCTTCCCCTTCTCTTTTCTCCAAGATCCAAAAACACTATACTCCAAAGGCTTAAATATAACCAGCTTTGGTTGGTGTTTGTTTTAAAGGAAACAAAAGGAGTAAATGGCAACGTGAATTTTGAAAGGTAAAATGAGTATGAGTCTAGTGCACGAACCCTTTTATGTCAATAGAAGGGGAAAATAAGGTGATTAGCAAAAGTGCAGTAATATTAGTAAGAAGTGCTGATGCAGGGACCTTGTGGGTGTTGATTCAGGGAGGAGGAACAAAGCTCAGGTTTGTGGAGTTTGGGTATTAAGCAGAAGAATACAAGTATGTACAGACCTGTGGTCCTTTTGAGGTTCGGCAGACTGTTACATCTGTTGCTTCTCCAGGATGATTGCAAAGTACAGAACTGGCTTCCTCCTTGCAAAGTATTTCTTCATCCAGTTTCCATCATATCCTTGAAGTACCTCTCCTTCCCTCCAAAAGAATTCTCCTTCTTTTGCATCCTTTGTATTTCTTTCTTTCTTTTTTTCCCCTGAGCTCTTTTTGTCGTGCTGTTACAAAATAGATGTAGCATCATAATATGGACTATTGAAAATAGCACTAGCTGATAACCCTGTAATTATAACTCAGAATGAGTGTAAATGGAATTCTTATCTAGAACATTTTCAGTGGGAACCCAGGCATTATGTTTATCAAGGGCAAAATGTTGGCTAATGCAGAGCTGTACTAGATCTTTGTGCTTTGGGGTGTTACTTCCACTTTTCTGATAGGCAGAGTTTGATAAGGCCCAGGGTTGGGGGGAAAGTGGACAAACAGGGGCATTCTCAATCTCAAACACTATTGATAAGATTGCAAATTGGTGACTTTCTGGGGAGCAGTCTGGCAATATGTATCAAAATTTGAAACACATATATCTTTTGACCCTGCCATTCCACTTCTAGGAATTCATCCTCAGGTAATAATTGGACACATGCACGAATGTGTCATGCTCAAATGTATTCTTAGGATATCCACTGCAATATTACATGTAACAGAAAAGGATTGGAAACAGCCTAAATGATCATCAAGTTTAACCAAACCTAGATTAACTAAACTTAAATTAGTTATGACACTGCCCCATGGTGGACTAGTGTTGAGCCATGACAGGAAGAAAAAGACCTATATATTCACTTTGAACGTTGCTCATAATATATTATTGAATTCCAAACTAATGTGTGTAATATGATATTTTTTAGGTAAGAGTGAAGGCATTGAGACAAGGAGTAAGCATGCTTGTTTGATATTTAAAATTTTGGAAGAGGGAGGTGGGGGAAACTAGTGAAGGTGGTCAAAGGATACAAACTTCCAGTTATAAGATGAATAAATTCTGGGGATGTAAAGTACAGCATGCTTACTGTAGTCCACAATACAATATAGTATATCTGAAAGTTGCTAAGAGAGTAGATTTAAGAAGTTCCCACCATAAAAAAGAAAAAATTTGTAACTGTGAGGTGATGGAAGCGTTACGTAACCTTATTGTGGTAATCGTCTCGCAATCTGCACATTTATAAAATCACTGTGTTGTACACCTTAACCTAATACAATGTCTATATCAATTATATATCAATAAATCTGGGGAAAAACTTTGGAAGGAAAAAACCAACGTTATCAGTGATTCTAACTGGGGAAAGATTGGGAAGGATACTATAGTTTGACAGAGCAGCTTGAGCTAGAGTTTGTATTTGTTTTGTTTTGTTTTTTAAATTATTTTTTGTTTGAGCCAGGGTTTGGAAACGGAGATCTGGATTCAAATCCTGGCTCTGCTCCTTCCTAGTGTCATGACCTTGACATTTTGCTTAACCTCTCTTTCTCTGTGCAGTGGAACTCATCATGGCACTGACCTCATATTGTGAGGATTAAAATCAGAGTAAAAAATATAAGGTACTGGGCTTCCCTGGTGGCGCAGTGGTTGAGAGTCCGCCTGCCGATGCAGGGGACATGGGTTCGTGCCCGGGTCCGGGAAGATCCCACATGCCGCGGAGTGGCTGGACCCGTGAGCCATGGCCGCTGAGCCTGTGCGTCGGGAGCCTGTGCTCCGCAACGGGAGAGGCCGCAACAGTGAGAGCCCGTGTACCACAAAAAAAAAAAAAAAAAATATATATATATATATATATATATATATATATATAGTACTTAGTTCACTTGGCACACAGTAACTAGTAAGTGTTCAGCATACTGTAATGTTTATAAAGAAAATGTCTTACTTTTATCATTACAGAAAAAGGAAAGCTATTTCAGTGGGAAGTGGTGGTTTGGGTTAAGAAGCTTAAGTAACATTCTCAGGAGCTAAAAGTAATCGCCACAGGGAACAGATTTGTTAACAGGGAAGAGTAAGAACTTGTCAAGTTTGGGAAATAAGAATGTGAAAAAATATCAAAGGGCAGAGGGAACCTAAAGGCAAATGGGGTAAGTTAAAGTTCTGTAGATACTAAGCAGGATACAAATCTTTAAAGAGAAAATAAAGTTAATTGGGACAATCTGTACTTGGAAAAAAGGCTATTCAATAAAAACCAGGACAAATACTTGTTTTGATTGTAATTATAATCTTTATTTTGGCTTCAATATTAAAAGGGGTTAAATATATTGAAAGGATATTATATAAAGTAAAAATGATTGACAATACTCCAGGAACTTTCCAGAACAATTGGATAAGAGTGGAGAGCTTTGTATTTGTCATTTTTTGTCATAGTTAGTTCAAGGTCAATAATTTATGTTTGATTTCAAAGCTACTTAAAATTTCCAGAGAAAATTATTTTCTACTTATTTTAAAAGTCCACTTTTTGGAATCAACCAGTCTCAAAGGATTTTTCCGGAAACCTTAAAGACAATTGGAAGTCTGGCTGGGAGTGCTCAGTTTCTAAAAGGCACAAGGCTTGGAGCAGCTTCTTTCGGGGCCAGGGTGCGGGTGGAAAGAGAGAGGAGAGTGGGGAGACCACTATTGCCAGACCTGCCAGGGTGCTGAGGCTTCCTGAAGGATCCCATAGTAGGCACAGGTTTTACCATTTTGTTTTATTCTACAGGTGTCCTACAACAGGGGAGGGTGCAGCACTTGCTGAAGTTTAATACACTCTAGAATATGGGAGCTGCCTTATTAACCTGTGATTGATTTAATAGAATTCTCAGCACCTTTAATAACTTCATTAAAGTACAGACAATGTATGCTTCTTTTCTTTTTTTCCTAGTTTTATTGAGGTATATATGGTATCTAACATTGTGTGAGCTTAAGGTATTCAATGTAGTGATTTTATATACGTATATATTGCAAAACGTTTGCCACAATAAGCTTGGTTAATGCATCTATCACTTCATATAGTTATAATTTTTTTCATGTGGTGAGAACTTTTAAGATCCGCTGTCTCGAATATACAATACAGTATTGTTAAATTTAGTCACCATGCTGTATATCTCCATGATTTATTCATCTTATAATTGGAGGTTTATACCCTTTGATTACCTTCACCTATTCCCTCCTCCACCCCCTCCCCTCTGGCAACCACTCTCTGTTTCTGAGTTTGGGGTTTTTTGGATTCTATGCATAAGTGACATCATACAGTATTTGTCTTTCCCTGCCTGACTTATTTCATTAGCTTAAGGCCCTTGAGTTCCATTCCAGTTGTTGCAAATGGCAGGATTTTCTTTTTTATGGCTGAATCATTTTCTTTACCCATCATGCATTGATGGACACTTAGGTTGTTTCCATGTCTTGACTATTGTAGATAATGCTGCAGTGAACATGGGGGTGCAGATATCTCTCTGAGATAATTTCATTTCTTTTGATATAACCCAGAAGTGGAATTGCTTGGTCATATAGTAGTTCTGATTTTCATTTTTTGAGGAACCTTCATACCGTTTTCTACAGTGGCTGCACCAATTTACATTCCCACCAGCAGTGCACAAGCCTTCCCTTTTCTCCATATCCTGTCAGCAGTATCTTGTCTTTCTGATGATAGCCATTCTGACAGGTGGGAGGTGATCTCTCATTGTGGTTTTGATTTGCAATTTCCTGATGATTAGTGATATTGAGTACTTTTTTCATGTACCTGTTGGCTATTTAAATGTCTTCTTTGGAAAAATGTTTATTCAATTCCTTTTCCCATTTAAAAATCAGATTATTGGGACTTCCCTTGTGGTCCAGTGGTTAAGACTCTGCGCTTCCACTTCAGGGGGTATGGGTTCAATCCCTGGTCGGGGAACTAAAATCCCATGTGCCATGCAGTATGCCCCCCACTAAAAAAGTCAGATTATTGTTTTTATTAAGTTATATGAGTTCCATATATATATATATGGATATCAACAAAACTTATCAGATATGTGGTTTGCAAATATTTTCTTCCATTCCATAGATTGCCTTTTCATTTTTGTTGATCGTTTCTGTTGCCGTGCAGAAGCTTTTTAGTTTGATGTAGTCCCACTTGTTTATCTTTGCTTTCCTTGCTTGCGCTTTTGGTGTCATACCCATGAGATCATTGCTACGGCCAATGTTAAGGAGTTTTACTCTGTGTTTAGTTTTAAATCTTACATTTAATCCATTCTGTGAGTGGTGTCAGATAGGGGTCCAGTTTCATTCTTTTGCATGTGACTATCCAGTTTCCAGCACAATTTATTGCAGAGACTGTCTTTTCCCCATTGAATATTCTTGGCTCTCTTGTCAAATATTAGTTGACTATATATGCATGGGTTTATTTCTGGGCTGTCTATTCTGTTCCATTGATCTATGTGTCTGTTTTTATGCCACTATCATATTGTTTTGATTACTACAGCTTTGTAATATATTTTGAAACCAGGAAGTGTGATGCCTCCAGCTTTGTCTTCTTTCTCAGGACTGCTTTGGCAATTTGGATTTTTTTGTGGTTCCACATGAATTTTAGGATTGTTTTTTTCCTATTTCTGTAAAAAATGCCCCTGCAGTCTTTATAGGGATTGCATTGAATCTATAGATGGCTTTGGGTAATATGGAAATTTTAACAATTTTAATTCTTCCATTTTATGAGTGCAGGATATCTTGCCATTTACTTGCATCTTCTTCAGTTTCTTTCATCAGCGACTTATAGTTTTTAGTGTAAAGTTCTCTCACCTCTTTGGTTAAGTTTATTCCTAAGTATTTTATTTTTGATGATACTATAAAAATTTTCTTAATTTCTATTTTGTATAGTTCATGGTTAGTGTTTGGAAATGCAACTGATTTTTGCGTATTGACTATGTATCCTGCAACCTTACTGGGTTTATTAGTTCTAACAGTCTTTAGGTGGAATCTTTAGGATCTTCTGTATATAAGATCATGTCATGTACAGAGACATGTATGCTTCTTTTAAATTCTGAGATTGTATATTACGAAGCAGCCCTACGATGGGGTGGTTTTAGTTGGTACAAATAAACAGAACGTGATCCTTGTGCTTAAGAAGTTCATACTCTGGGGAGACAAAGCTAAAGCACATGAAACATTTTCATGCGTCTAGCTTGGCTGATTCATTTATTCAACAAATACTTGAGTGCTTACTATGTGCCAGGTATTTGTGTATCAGGTTGGAGTTAAGGGCAAAATCAAGTTAAATTTTCTACACTGTAGAATAATAATTACTCCACACTGTTGAAGAATTTGTTCAAATGTAATTAGCCTACAATACAGTAGTGGCAATTGTAGCATAATGGTTATGAATGGCCTGTGTTTGTTTTGTTCACCCATGGATCTCCAGCAAGTGGGACAGGATCTGTCTCATAGTAACCATTTAGTAACAGCTGTGGACTCAATTAATACTCATAGCAATAGTCCATGCCCTTTGGGAACTTACAAACTAGTGGTAAAGCAGTTTTTCTCAGGAGATATGTCCTATACAATTTTTTTTTTCCTTTTTCTCTCTCATGAACACAAACAGGTTTCTTTGACAAATAAGTGGTGCTCTATCATGTGGGACTTCTCATTTTCATTCCTCAAGAGGGGTGCTAGATATAGCACATAGCATTTCCTAAACTCATTTGAACATTAATGTATATGGTCCTGGCATCTTTGGGAGAGGTGGATTTGGCCATAAAAGTCCCAGGAAATCTGGAGAAGGAACATGCCAGGAGTACAGGGAACTTTATCTCTTAGACTCACTGATCTATCTCTAGCGCCAAAAACAATGCTTGGCACTGCTTAATAAATTTGGGGGGAGGAAGGGGAGCACCCCAGATTCAAAGATGAGAGGTCTCAGTAGGGTAGTTTTGCCTTAGACAATTTTTAACATCTATCTAGCTATCTAGCTATCTATCTATCTAACTATCTATGAATAAATAAATGCAATAAAGGATTCAAAGTGAGCGACATGGGTCTTGATTCAGACATGGAGAATGGGACTCTCAGATCCAGGTCACAGAGGTTAGTGTGAGCAGAGAGTGTTTGGGGGAGGTAGTGGAAGTTGGTCCGACTAGAGTTTTGAGGTTGTGTAGTGGGAAATAGTGAGGAGAATTCTGGATGACAGGAGCCTTCAGAGGTGTGCAGAAGAGTTGGGAGCGTCACAAAGAGGGAACTCTTGCAGATTTTTTAGCAGAAGAGGGACAACTTGAAAGCAGAACTGAAAGAAGATTTGACATCTGTGTGCAAGATGGGTTGCAGTTATGTGAGCTGTTTTGAGCCAGAGGCACTTGCAAATCCAAGAGTGAGAAATGAGAGAATCTGAGCAAGGACAATAGAGCATTAGGGAGAGACTTCAAAGAAGAATCAGTAAAGCATGGTGATTGTGAGGAGTCAAAGCTGAACTCCAGGATTAATTTTGGGCAAGTTCAAAGACATACACAGTGTCCTGTGGTCTTGTTGATGGAGTCTGGGATGAAACTGGATATCACACATCCTCTCTATATCTGGGAAACTTTCTCCTAACCTAGCATTTCCAACCCAAATCATTGAGAACTTCAAACACTTTTAATGGGTGGTGTTCAAGTCATTGATTTTGGTTCTTTTTGGAGAACCAGGGGAGGCAGCATTTTGTGGTGGTTAAGACCATGGGCTTTGGTGCCAGAGAGAAATGGGTCCAAGTCCTGGCTTTACCTTGGATAAGTTTCTTAAAGTGCATAAGCCTCAATAACCTTATGTACCAAATGGGGATAGTACTGACATCTCCTTTACAACTGTACACATTGTTAACACTCAGTATACAAATTGCTGGTTAGTGTCCTTCCTGAACTGGGAGAAGAATCACTATAATGTTTGTATGCATATGTCTACTTGCGTTTTTCCAAATTAAAGAACAGCAGTCAATCTGTTAGCACAGCCAGTAGGTTGGCACATGGTTGACAGGAAAGCCACAGCCAGAGACCAGGCAGTTAGGGGAATAGTGCCCTCCGGGGCAGTGCCATGCCATTCTCTGCAAAAATTGGAGCTAAGCCCAGTGTTGTGGAACATACTGAAGCTGGCAGAGGACACAGAGGTATAAGGGGAGGAGGGAAGAATTTGGGCTGTTCATGGCCTTGGAGTTTTTGCACAGGACTCAAACTTTGCTGTCAGCTCCAGGTAGGTCCCTGGTAATGTCATCTACTGCAAAGATGAGCCCCCCCCCCCGAGGAAGGGCTTGATTTCAGTTCCCCTGTGGGTTCTCTGAGTGTCTTTCCAGCCCACAGATGGTTTGTTTGCTTGTTTATTATTTTTAATGAACTCAGCATTTCTCCAAGGCCGGTTTACTGGTGCTCATTAAAGAGATGGCAGCTCCAAAGTTTCTTCATTGTACAGCTGGCGTTGTTACCCTGTGAGGACATAGTCCTGTTTTTCCTATCTGTGAAGCTTTGTTTCTAAATCACCCCAACTGCGGAGTATTGGCAGATACAGTGTCAAGATTCAAGTAAATGTTTATGCTGTAGTTCCTGTCCAGTCAAAAGGAAAAAGAAGTTGGCAGATCAGAGTTACAGTTAACCTTTTTCCATTTCCTCTACCTTTTTTTGGTTTACTGTAATTATGTAGATTCTAATACCAAGATAAGAATACTCTAATTTGGAGGAACATAATGCATTTTTGTGTTGCCTTAAATTGATTTAGGGACTTCCTTGATATCATTGATACACTCTAGGGCAGAGATTCTCACACTAGGCTGCATATTTTAGAATCTCCTGGCTTTCAAAAATTCAGATACCCAGCACCTAGCCCAAATGAATTAAATCAAAATCTTGGGAGGTAGGGGAGTGTAGGATAGGGTGAGACTTGGAATCAGTAGTTTTCAAAAGTCCTCAAGTCCTTCCAGTGTGTAGCCAAGAACCAGTGCTTTAGAACAGTGGTTCTCAACCAGGAGCAATTTTGCCCTCAACCTCCAGGGGACATTTAGCAATGTCTGGAGACTCTTTTGGTTGTCACAACTAGGGGAGGGGTGTCCTACTGGCATCTACTGGGTAGAAATCGGAGATGCAGCTAAACAACCTGTGGTGGAGCAATTCACAGGACAGCTCCACCATAACAAATAATCCCTGGGCTCTAAATGTCAATAGTACTGAGGTTGGGAGACAGTGCTCTAGAATAAACAGGCCTAAGAAATGAGATGTGCCAGAGCAGTGTATATACCCATTGTGAGGAAAGCATAGCACGTAGAAATTTACATTTTTGGCCTCCCAGCAAGATGAGGGGAGGGAAGTGCCTTAGTAAATGCCACTACCTCTTGAGTCTTCTGTGTCTGCCATCACAGGGGTCTGATAATGTGGTCCTGGCCTGTCCTTGTAGCTGGTGCATCTCCTGGTTCTGATTTTTTAGACAGACTGTCTTCCTGTGGTTCCATAAGTTTATTGCACTGGAATGACTTGGAATTTAACCTATGTAAACTAGCCAAAATAAATAATTTTTAAATAAGCTTTTTTAAAAAAAAATAAATTTATTTATTTATTTTTGGCTGCTTTGGGTCTTCGTTGATGAGCGCGGGCTTTCTCTAGTTGCGATGAGCAGGGGCTACTCTTCGTTGCGGTGCGTGGGCTTCTCACTGCAGTGGCTTCTCTTGTTGTGGAGCACAGGCTCTAGGCACGCGGGCTTCAGTAGTTGTGGCGTTTGGGCTCAGTGGTTGTGGCTCGCGGACTCTACAGCGCAGGTTCTGTAGCTGTGGCACACGGGCTTAGTTGCTCCGCAGCATGTGGGATCTTCTTGGACCAGGGCTCAAACCCGTGTCCCCTGCATTGGCAGGTGGATTCTTAACCACTGTGCCACCAGGGGAGTCCCTAAATAAGCTTTTGAGTTGCTTGTTTTTTTAAACAAAGTTTTCTAAAATTAAGGAGTGAACCATTTGAAAGTGATTATGTATGGGCTATAAGAAATATGATTTTATGTGCTGTAGAGCGTTCTTTCTTTTCTTTTGATTGGGTAAGAGGAGCCTAGGGAAGCCATTTTTAATTTAACTGCAGTATAGTTTTCTTTAATTTTGAGACATTCAGGAGTACTTTTATAGCAGGTTCTTTAACCTACATTTATTATATTGTGTAATTAATTTAATGAACTTGATCTCCCTCTGCACACACCCAGTTTTCCAGAGTGTAACACACATAAAAGATATTTGCCATAAACAAGTTGTCTTTTCCTGGGTACACTTGTCAGATTTCATTGATGTGGTGAAATTTAATGTTAGATATAAACATAACCTATTGAATATACTCAAAACTGTTTGTGTTTCCAAAAACCTATGAAAGTAGGTAGCTAAAGCTCTTCAAGTTGCTCTGAATTCATTGATCGTCATGCAAGTGGTTGATTACCAATTTTTCAAAGAAAATTTTTCCTTTAAAGAGATTTCAAGAGATTTTAAGCAGTACTTTTAATCCTCTACATCAACCTTTTGTACTAGAATTAAATTCATGTATATGAATCTGGGGTTATATCTATAATCGTTTTTCAGTTTTTTCCTTTTTGGGTGGGGTGTACCCTTTGACTCCAATGTAATGCAGTTTATTCATTCAGTAAATATTTCAGGGCCTACTATGAGCATTTTGCATTAATTAAAATAATGGCTTTAAAATTGTTTTACTCTAGTTTAGTGTGATTTGAGGCACTTTGCCAATACTCTTTTGTGCTGGGTCCCTTTTACACCTAGTGGTTGGAATGTTTTAAATTAAGACTAGAAGAATAACAGCTCATGTAATATTTGGCATGAATACTCCAAACTTCTCTGTTGGGATAACGTATCCCAGTTTTCACTGAGTTTTAGCAATGACTCCATAATCCAAGGGTTACTTTAATTTTAATCTAAGCCTGTTTTTTTGTAGCTGTGCTTTTAAATTAATTTATAATTGCATTTAAAAAATTTCTCTTTGGGTATATAAACATTTGGTTTTCTCTTTTGACTTTGGAGTTTTGTTGAATGAAGTTTGCAGAAAATTAATCCAAATTTATGATGTAGAACTTACTGAAAGCTTGACTGCCATGAGAACCATCACAAGGTGTGCTTAATAACAGGTGTGCTTAATAGTAAATGGTCAGTATTCTGCTGAGACTCTCAGTGTGCATATGTAGGGTGTGTGTATGTGTGTCGGGGGAGAGTGGGAGCTCTTCTCTACTGGGTTTGGGGGACAGGATGGAGAGGAGAAGAATTAAATTAGTGCTTAAGAATTAAATGGATCAAGCCCAAACCTAGAAGTAGAAATCACCCAGAGACATTCTGGTTTCTTGGAAATGAGGGTTATTGTGGATAATCTGTATATCTATGGGTGTAACTTTTACTGCAATATGCTTGTCTATACCTTCATCATATTAAAGAACAGCTGGGTTGATTGGTAGCCCCTGTCTAGATAGTTTCTAGAATAGGGACCTATTTTTCAGCACATGTAAAAAGAACAGATTTGGTTTGGGGCATATGGGATTACTAAGAGTGGAGAAAGAGTTAATTGTTTCCCAATGTTTGAAAGACATAGAAGAGGGATTAGACATGTTCTTTGTATCCGGAAGATATGGAACCAGAGCCAGTGGATTGAAATACAGGAAAATAGATTCTGTCTCAGCTCAAGGAGTATCCAAAGAGATCATAAACCATAGAGTTGTGAGGAGTTGTGAGGAGTAGGGTGGATGGAGTGAAGAGGTGTAGAAATTCCCTTTCAGTGGAGGTTGTCAGGAAGACCATGAATGGGAAAGGACACAGGGGATTTGGCAGTGGACTAATAGTGGACACTGGACAAGATGATCTTTATGTTCCATTCCTGTCTAGCCATTCTGTGATTTTTAGGGCATATTACCTCCCCTGAGCAATGAAAAATGAAGACACCTGGCATTTGAAGGAGAATTACAGTTTCATTAGTTTAGGGTCCTTAATGACTTTTCCTCTCCAACTTCTGCAAGTCCTCCTGCAACTATACCCCCTCTTCTATAACATCCTTTTCTTTCTCCATGTGGGAACATCCTCATCAACATCAGAATATGTCTTTTTGTCACTCATCTTAAAAAGCAAATGATGCAGAGAAGAATGCACTTGTGCAAAAAATGTCAGCACATTGAGACTCAGAGAGAAAAAGTAAAACAAATGAAAAAGAAACTTCCTAAATCCAAAGTAGCCTTCCAGCTCTCACCTTGCTTCTCTGCTCTTAGGTCCGGTGGAACTTTCCCAAGGACCTATCTCTGCATGTGATCTCCCCTTCTCACTGCCCTCCTCATCCCTCCCCTCCTCCAAAGCTGTTCCTGTCAAGGTCACCAGAGACCTCTATTTTAATGAACCCCGTGGCCACCTCTCCATCCTCATTGCCCTGAGCCTCAGCAAGATTCAGCATCGTTCATCCCTCCCTCCTCTTGAAACACTTTCTTGACTTGGCTTCCAGGGCGTCACACCCACCTTTTCTTCTATCTCCTTAATTCCTCTTTCCGAGGGCCTCTGCCATCTCCATACACTCTGGACAGTGTTTCTTTACCTGACTTGGGTAAAAAATTGAGAGAGAGGCCAGGTCTCACTCAAGTGTAATTAATTCAGAATCTCTAGGGAAGACTCGTGGGCATCAGTTTTTAAATTAAAAAAATTTTTTTTTATGGAAATGTAGTTGATTTACAGTGCTGTGTTGGTTTCTGGTGTACAGCAAAGTGGTTATAGGTTATTACAATATATTGAGTATAGCTCCCTGTGCTATACAATAGGCCCTTGTTGGTTATGTATTTTATAGATGATAGTAGTATGTATATTTTAGTCCCCAACTCCTAATTTATCCCTCTCCCCTTTCCCCTTTCATAACCATGCATTTATTTTCTATAGCTGTGTGTCTATTTCTGCTTTGTAAATAAGTTCTTTGCATCATTTTTTTTTATATTCCACACATAAGCAATATCATATGATATTTGTCTTTGACTTACTTCTCTTAGTATGATAATCTCTAGGTCCATCCGTGTTGCTACAAATGGAATTATTTCATTCTTTCATTATTTCATTCTTTTTTATGGCCGAGTAATATTCTATTGTCTATCTGTACCACATTTTCTTTATCCATTCATCTGTCGATGGACCCTCAAGTTGCTTTCATGTCTTGGCTGTTGTAAATAGAGCTGCTGTGAACATTGGGGTGCATGCATCTTTTCGAATTACAATTTTCTCCAGATATATGCTCAGGAATGGGATTGCTGGATCATATGGTAGCTCTCTTTTTAGTTTTTTAAGAAAACTCCATACTGTTCTCCATAGTGGCTGTACCAATTTACATTCCCACCAACAGTGTAGGAGGGTTCCTTTTTCTCCACATTTTGTTTTGCTTGTTTGTTTTTGTTTCTGTTACCTGGCTATACTAACGTGCAGCCAGGATTGAGAATCCAGGTGATTTCATCTAGTCCCACGGAATAAATACCAAATTCTAGCTAATGACTCCCAAGTTAACGTATGTCACACATCTTCTCCGAACTCCAGACGTGGTGATTCTGTTGTCTCTTTTAAATTTCCTCTAGGAATAGACTTCTTGATTCCACTGCCACCCTCCTTCTCCCCTCACCCAAACCTGCTCCTCTCCTGGGTTTGTCCTTCTCTGTCAGCACATTTGTATACAGAGCTCTCAGGCGAAAACCTTTGGCGGCATGTTGATCCCTCATCATTTCACAGTTAGTCCAACAGCCAGTCCTGTTCGTTTTTCTTCCAAAGAATATCCCACATCTCACCACTTCTCCTGCTACCACCGTTTCTCATCTCAATGGCCTCAGTAGCCTCCTAACGCCCCCTGTGCTCTTGCCTCCCCCTTCAGCCACTTTTCATGTAGTCAGAGTGCTCTTAGCCATCAGACCGTGTCACTCCTTTGCTCTAACCCCCCCTGTGCCTTCCCATCACAATCAATAAAGTCCACCCTCCTTACCCTGAGCTAGAGGGCTCCCTTGACCTGGCCTTGGCCTAACTCTCCAACCTCATCTCTTACCACCCCTGCTTCCTTCACTCCTCTTGGACCACATTACCTTGCTGGCTCCTCAAGCTCTTCCAAGCGTGTTCCTACCTCAGAACCTTTGCACCTACCCTTCCCTCTGCCTGGAAGGCCCTTCCTCTTAGCTCGTTCCTTGGCTCTCTCCCTCACTCTTCAGATACCACGCCATCCAAAATGTTCCTCTCCCCCCATTACCCTCTCCCTTTCTTCTAGTTTATTTTTTCCTTCCACAGCATTTATCTCTGCTTGACATCCTGTTTTTCTGGCTGTTTCACTAGAACTTTTGTCACTGCTCTGTCCCCAGCACTGTAAGCAGTGCCCATACACAGTAGATGACCAGTAAATACTTTTGACTGAACAACAGAATGCCACTTGTGTAACCTTGTGTTTTGTCACTTCTGTGGCCCTTGGCCCCTCTTCCAGCCGCTGAGCAGACCACGCTGGCTTATGGCCAGGATCTCCTGCCAGGTTGATCTCAGAACCTTCTCTCTTCTGCTGCCTCCCATTTGGGCCCTGCCTGCTCACAGACGACTCCAGAAATATCAAGGGGTGGGGAAGAAGTCAAGCAGCATCTGGCATTTAAATGGTGGGTGCATGGCCACCGTTCAGTTCCTTCTTGACGGCTCAGCACAAATCCCTACTGCTCCTGGTTTCTATATGCAGTCTTTTCCTTCACAATCCACCCTCCTGGTTTCTTTCTTTTCTCTCTCTGTCCCTTCTCAGTCTCCTCTGCAGGCTCCTTCCTCTTCTTTGTCCATCCCTTAAATGTCAGTATTTCTTAGGGCTGTGTCTGGGTTCTCTGCCCTTCTTATTCCACTCTGTCCCTTCATGATCCCTTCCATTCCTAGGTCTTCAGAGTCTCTACATGGTAATGACTTCCAAAGTTATATTTCAAGCCTAAGCTAGCCTTGTCTGTCCAGTTGTAAAGTGTTTATCAATACTTGGATATCTCACAGGCAACTCAAATTTGATGGGAAGTAAGCTGAACTTACTTTCTCTTTGAATTTTCCCCTCAGTAGAGGATCCAACTGACTATCCAGAAGCCTGGAGGGCACCTTCCTGTGCATCAATCAGTTGCCAATATTATAAGTTCTCCCATTAAATAGCTGTAGAATCTGTACGCTTCTTGTCACAGCCTACTGCCACCAACTAAGACCAGATCTCTTACCTAGATTCCCTTAAGGACAGTTGACATGCCACACGCCCCCCTACTCCCACCTCCATACCAGTCTGGCTCCCTGTGCTGCTCTTGGTCTTTATAAAATATCCATCTGATTGTGTCATCCCCCGCTTAAGATACCTTATTAGAGTTTTGATAAAGTCTAAAATTTTAAGTAGGGCTTATAAGATCTTTAATAACCTGTTCTCAAACTGACTGTAGCTGTTAGAGTATCTTGGAAGTATCTGGTTCCTTCCCTTCCTCCTTCATACCCCATCCTACCTCCCCAGGGGCTACCATTGAGTAAGGCCTCAATAAATAGTGTTGAATGAATGTGGGAAGGCAGAGGCCCTGGACTGTAATTGTGAGTGTCCTCAAATTCTGATTTAATTTGTCTTAAAATTTCTAAGGTTTCCAGAATAAAAAAAATTCGGTTTTTTTGTACAGTCCCCCGTATACATTTCCCTCAGCTCCGTGGCTTCCAGGGTTGTTAAAAACAGAACTAAAAGCAGTATGTGGGATTCTGCTGGCAAATCATTTCCAATCTGTGCTCTTTGAGTGGCCGTTAAGTGCTGAGCTTAGGAGGCTGCCAAACAGGACATGGGAACCAAACCGCATTTGTGAGCCAGTGGCCAGCAGGGAGGCACACTGGCTGAATGGGCCTCTGCGGCGAATGTTTTCAACTTGGGCCTGCGTAAGCCAGCATCAGAATACCTGAGACTTGTTGTGACTTGTTTGAATAGTTTATTACATTTTCAAACCTGTTTGGGAAGAAGGCTTACGCACAACAGATTGTTTGGGGCTTGCAAAGTAAATCTTATTTAAAAGAAATAGACAAAAATGTAATCATGTTTAACCTGTAATAATATAAGTGAGACTGTTGATCTCAGTTGTAATGAATCTAAAGAAGAACGGTAAAAGGCTTTTTCCTTAGAAGATCCAGTTTGGCATTTCAGACTTCAGCCCCAGGGCTGGGAGCTCCTGGGTGAGGTTTCCAAGTCTTCATCCTCTTCTATCTTCTAACTTCTTTAAAACGAGGATCCGAGGGGCCTAACAGTCAGTGCTGAGTCAGAGGGATCAGCGAGCAGCAAGAAAGGAATGACACACTTCCTGCCTCAAGTTCTAGGGAGGTTTTTGTTTGTTTGTTTTTCTGTTTTGCTCTGAAGATTCCCTAAAAAGACAGAAGATTGCCCTGGCCATCTCTTGATCAGCAGCCTTTATTATTTGGAGGAAATCTACCCTGCTATACCTTCTTGTTACTAACAGGTTTTTGAAAACCTTTTTCCCTTATTGCAAAAGCATCACATGGTAGTGTAGTGTATTTTATCTACTATAATTTGACAAAAAAGTGAAAAATGAAAAAAAATGTTACTCCTTAATTTCAGCACTGGGAAACAAACATTTTGTGAATATTACTCCAGGCTGTTTTGTGTATGCCTGTGGTTTTTCTCTACAAAGATTGTATAGTACTTAATATGATTTCTTTTATATATTGCTTTGTAGCCTTTGTGAAGAGTTTTCATGTTATTAATTACTCTACAAAATCATTTTTCAACGCTGTATTACATGCCATTGTATAGATATGCCATAATTCACTTAACCAGTCCCCTATTTGGACAGGTGAGCTGTTTTTAACCTTCACCATTGTCATAACACCACGCAACACCCTTGCTCTTAGCGGCTGTCCATACCTGTCTCTGTTTCATTGGATGTGTTCTTGGAAGTAGTTCAAAGGACACGTGGAGTTTGAAGGTTTTAGTTTTTTTTTTTTTTTTTTTTGTGGTAGGCGGGCCTCTCACTGTTGCGGCCTCTCCCGTTGCGGAGCACAGGCTCCAGACGCGCAGGCTCAGCGGCCATGGCTCACCGGCCCAGCCGCTCCGCAGCATGTGGGATCTTCCCGGACCGGGGCACGAACCCGTGTCCCCTGCATCGGCAGGTGGACCCTCAACCACTGCGCCACCAGGGAAGCCCCTGAAGGTTTTGATTTTTATTGCCACTTTGCCTTCCAGACATTTGTCCTGTTTTACATTCCCACCATATAATATAAACTTCTTACCATGCCCTGTGTGGCCCTACCTATTCTGGCCTTTGCCCGACTCCCAGCTGCTTCTTCCCTGTGCTTTTCCAACACTACAGCCACACTGGCCCCCTTTCCACTCCTCTCTCTGGAGTGGGCCAAGCTTGTCTTGTCTCAGGCTGGAGCACCTGTTCCTCTTGCTGCTTTTCCTGCTCTTCTTCTAGCTCTTGACATGTACCTCCGGTGCCACCTCTGCCAGAGTGGTCTCCATCGGAATCCCCTGTTCATGTCCATCCTCGCCCCTCTTGAAATCTGTCCTTTAGTTATTTATGTGTTTACTTGGCTGCCAGATCTCGCTCCCATTGAATGTCAGTTCATGTGTTTTATTTCCCACCATGTGCCCAGCGCCTAAGTCAGTGCCTGGCATGCAGGAAGTACCAGGTAAATGCAGGTTAATTTTGTTGAATGAATGAAGAAATCTCCCTGTTGCCTAGGGAAGTACAGTGTAACGGGATGATGAGATGTATATAGCAATGGCTCTCCCTTGGGACAAAATGGGCTAAATGTGGTAAAGGAGCTTTGAAGTTGCCTAGGAGACAGAGGAGTAGGAGGTAGCTGAAGGCATCATGACAGGCCTGCTGTGAGCTGAACCTTGGGAGGCTGGCAGTGTTTTGTAGCTCCTGATGGTGGGAAGGACCCCAGAGGCCAAGGAAAGCGGGTGAGCAGGGGCCCGGAAGTAGAACAGTGCTAAGCCTGGTGGGGGCAGGACTGGGGACCGCGTTAAATCCTGTGCTGCCAGAGTGGACTCTGGTCCATGAGCAGCTGGGAAGCACTGCACATTCCTCATCGGAGAGTGATGTCATAAAGTGAGGATGGGGAAACCCTTTTTCAACTCAGTTCTAGGCACAGATAGTGGCATCTTGGTGCTAGAGCTGTGCTTTGAGAAGATGTGCCATGAGGGCAAGTGAGTGAAAGGAAGCAGGAAGTTGAGGCCAACGGATGAGGCCTGAGGTAGGATAGGGCACTGGGGCTGGAGCAAGGGGGAGGCAGAGGGGCACTGCAAGGGTGGGGAAATGTGAGAACCTGGTGGCTGGCAGGGGGAGAGTGAGGTCCACGATGACACTGAGGTTTCAAGTCTGAGCGGCTGATGGGAAGATGGGTTACGGAGCCCAGAAGAGAAGCTCTTTTGGGGTAAGGAGGCATATGAATTGAGTTTCAGCCCATCCTTTTGCTGTATTTTTTCTTACATGTAAATTTATTTATTTATTTATTGGCTGCGTTGGGTCTTCGTTGATGCGTGCGGGCTTTCTCTAGTTGCGGTGAGCGGGGGCTACTCTTGGTTGTGGTACATGGGCTTCTCGTTGTGGTGGCTTCTCTTGTTGTGGAACACAGGCTCTAGGCGCGCGGGCTTCAGTAGTTGTGGCATGCGGGCTCAGTAGTTGTGGCTCGCGAGCTCTAGAGCTCAGGCTCAGCAGTTGTGGCGCACGGGCTTAGTTGCTCCACGGCATGTGGGATCTCCCCGGACCAGGGCTCGAACCCGTGTCCCCTGCATTGGCAGGCGGATTCTTAACCCCTGCGCCATCAGGGAAGCCCTCCCTTTGCTGTATTAGTGAGCATTTTCCAGATTAAACTAGCCCATGTGCTCTCCATTGTCCTGAAGGACTTTGGGTGACGAGAGGATAGAGGAGGGGAGACAGAAATGTATGACAGGATAGGAAACTCTGGGCTCCAGGGGCCCCTCCTCATCTGTAAGAGAGGACTGCTTAGTGGGAAGGGAAAATGGGGCTCCGACATCTCTCCAGGAGGTGATGGCAGTGTCTGCTCCTCAGTCACCACATGGAAGAAGCTTGTTTGATGTCAGCTAGTCGTTGGGTAAATTTGTTCAGCTGTAAATGGAGGAGGATGGGGTGGAAGACAAGTGCTGATGGTGGGTGCCTGAGCAGGGTGGCTCTGAGTACAAATGGGATGAGGCCCAGAACTGGGTGACACAATCATCCTTCCCCTGCAGATGGTCAAAACTGGTGTGTGTGGGCTTCCCTGGTGGCGCAGTGGTTGCGAATCCACCTGCCGATGCAGAGGACACGGGTTCGTGCCCAGGTCCGGGAAGATCCCACATGCCGCGGAGCGGCTGGGCCCGTGAGCCATGGCCGCTGCGCCTGCGCGTTCGGAGCCTGTGCTCCGCAACGGGAGAGGCCACAGCAGTGAGAGGCCCGCGTACCGCAAAACAAACAAACAAACAAACAAACAAAACTGGTGTGTGTGTTTCCTGGGGCAAAAATCAAGGAGAAACTTTACTCAAGGCATGCTGTAATTTCTAATGGCTCTCTAAATTGAAACATTTCTGAAAGTTGTTGTTGTTGTTTTTTTTAATTTAGCTTTCCATATAGCCACATGGGTAAAACTACAACATGAAATAGCTCTCTGTCCTCTAAAGGAGAATGGAGAGTAGAACTGCTTTGATGGCCTTCTCTGGAAAGTTGTCTTTTCAAGAAAGTAACCTTCTGCCACCTTGAAAGCAAAGGGTTTAACAGAATGCAAATGAGAACGGTGGAAGCACAGATGGAAAGACAGCAGAACTTGGTGAATGAGAGACCATCCAAACCAAGAGAGGAATCAGTGATGACTGGCTGACAGGGTGATGATGGGATCCACAGAGGTTAAAAGAGGGAGGGAAATGATCAAGTTTGGCCATGGAAGGAGGATGAGGAGTTCAGCTTGGGAAGTATACGTTGTATATTAACTAGAAATTCTAGAAATTTATAGAGAAATTAACTCTACCATTGGAGAGTTTTTCTTGATAAATTTAGAGTTTAATTAGTTTAGTATTTTATTACAAGGGATCGTGTTCAGTTTCACATGAAGATTTGCAATGGAAGAATGCTATAAAATGTCAGGACTCTGTTTATATTCAGCTCAGCAGAAAATAAACCACATTCAAGTGCAACAGGCGCTCGGTGTTTCTGTGCTCTGTAAAGGCTGATTTAGTGTCTTCATTGGTGGTGCGAGCGTGAAGAGAGATTGGAGCCTGCATCATAGGAAGACAGACATAAATGCTCCTTCTAGAGTCCTAAGGTCTAGCTCTGGCCACCACTGCACTGCTAACCAGCCAGGCGGTTATTTATTTATGTATTTATTTACTCATTTGTCTGTTTGCTTGCTTCTAAGTAACATTTTATAAAATTTATCCTTAAAACCTACAAACACGTGATAGAAAAGTCTGCCATCCCACACTTACATTTTATGCAGCCCATCTAGGAGGAGGCTGCAAATTGCAGTCAATGTGAGGATGGACTTGAGAAATCTCCACCCCCGCCCTGTCTCTGAAGCCAGGGCTGGCCCCCAGCAGCTCCCGTTCCCACTGTTGAACTCACTGCTCTGCCCAACCTTGAAAGGTGGGTGGCCAGCTGTTCTCTATATTTTCCAGACAGTCCCCTATTTGTGTTTTCTGTCTGGTGAACCAAGGACAATTTCGTGATATGATATGAAGAGAAAAAAGCCAACAGATTTGGAATGAGATCCTTATGTCCCTATCTTGGCATTGCACTGAGCGGGTATGTTAAATTTATGGAGCTTAGTTTCCTCGCCTGTAACCCGGGGATCATGGTGCCCACCTCCCAGGGTTTCGGTGAGGGCTGAGCGAACGTAGGGAAATCATGCACGCTGCTTGGCATCTAGCGGGATTTCCCGACCCTGGTCCAGGCAGGAACTGTGTGCTTCTGTGCTGGGGGAGAGAGGGTGAGTCTGACCATCCGCTGCCTCTGTGATAACATCCAGAAAACGCTTCTGGAGCACCTTACCAGTCTCAGGCACTGAGTCCCCTGGAGTAATTCCCCTTTAGAGTGCCTTCCTCCCTTGCCAATGACTCCTTCCTCCTTGAAGAAGAGCAGATGGGCAAAGGAAGCAAGTTGAATCAAGGAGGAGACCCTGCTCAGTTCTCTGGTTTTAGGGAGGCCATTGAGAGGGTTGAAGTGGCTGGGAGAAGGCCAGAAAGGAGGGTCCAGACAGAACTGATGGGGAAAGGGGAGGGTCGAAAGGAAAGAAAACAGCACTGCTCTTGGCTGTCACTAGATCATGCACTAGGGGCTGGAGAGCACATGGGAATGCCAAAGCATAAAGATCAAGGTGTTTTGCAGACATTTCCAGTTCTGACCCAGAGACTATAGAATCTGTTGAAATAAGTGAAATGCAAATGTTCATGCAGCCATGAGGATGTGGGTGGCCATAGAGGAAATGTTTTTCCTGGGGTGTGTAATAAGCAGTCAGTGAAACTAGGCCAGAGAGAGAGCATGTGTTCTGGAGGTCACCCTGGGTCTCATGGCTTAGATCTCATGGCTTCTTTTCTCAGCCCGGCCCCAACTTGCAGGGCCCTGTTGAATATGCTGCTTCACCTCTTTGAAATTGCGCTTGCCACCGGGGTGTGGAGACAGTGGATTGAAGTGATAGTGCCTTGCTCTGAGATGCCTAGATAATGTGGAGGGCATGCACACTCAGAAGCAGAATCTGGTTTTCTAAAAGCCACCGTCACGTGCTTGCTTGCAGATAGCTGGAGAAGAAATACCACGGCAGACGCACTCAGACTTCCCTAACGACGGCTTATTTAGTGTCGCTGCCAAGCTCTGGAGTGCCTCCATCACCAGCAATGCCAGTTGCACTCCCGGGGGTGTTGGGGTGCTGAGCGGTACCTTGCTTCAGCTGCGGAGCTGAGCTCACCAGAAAGAGAGCGAGCCCTGCGTTCTCCTGAGCACCGATCACCTTTGTGAGGCTGGATCCGGACAGAGACCTCGGCCACTAGGCCATCACGCAGGGTTTCCAGGGATGGAAGTTCCAGTTGCCTCCCGTCTCCCTGTCTCAGGGCACGGATGATGCTTCTGCACTGGGCAACTGTCACAACTGTTGATCCTTAGATCTGTCAGGAACGTCCTAATTGCAAGTCCTAGGGAAGCATAGGAGAGCTGTGTTTGTATCTCCAAAGGCAACTGAAGCGCGTTAGATACCTTGTTAGATTCTGTGAGTTTTGGGTGCTCCACAATCTCCCTGATCTTTAGCCTCTGTCTATGATTCTTCTTTCTTTCCAAATGGAGGATGAGCAGAATTTAAAATTACGACTGCTGGGACCGCTTTAAACGGCAAACTTTGAATAGCTCTGAATACGTAAGACCTCGGCATTCTGGTCTCAAGTAAGAGAGGAAGGAGGGATGTCTTAAGGACATGACCTCCTGCCTCACCTGTAGCCCAGCCAGATGTGTTGCTTTTCTTTGGCCGCACCGCGTGGCTTGCAGAATCTTAGTTCCCCGGCCAGGGATCGAACCCGGGCCCCAGCAGTGAAAGTGCCAAGTCCTAACCACTGAACTGCCAGGGGATTCCCTAGATTTGTTGCTTTTTATTCTCCCGTTGTTGGAGTGCTCTCTCCAAAATCAAGAATTGGTTCTCCTGGGTACGGAGGTGCCCAACTGATACATGAGACTCTAATGCTTGCAGCCTTCTCTGCCCTTGCCTCTCCCAGGCAGGACTTCCATGACTGTGTCTGGAGCATGTGTGAGGGCTGAGCTGCCATGTTGGCAGTTGTTTTCTGTGATGCTGTGCACCTCTCCCTCCTGCCTTCCCTTCCTGCAGCTTCACTGTGCTGCTCTATTCACAGCAGTGGACAGAGTGGCTCCTGGTAGCCACCTAGCCATGCAGCTACCCCCGAGACCACATTTTAAGGAAATGTGAGACCCTGCTTCCTCTGTTTAGAGGAAGCATTTCTGCTCTTTACATTTTGTAACTTACCCTTGGAATTGCCAGTGTACCGGGGTTTGAGAGGTCTTTCTGATTTGGAGTCCTTCGCTTCCAGGTGGAGTTTTCTCTTGGAGTCTTCTTTGACCCTTAGTCCCTGATGAAGTTGTCATAGCATCAAGGGGCCAGTCAGAATTTGGGGAGGTAACACAAAGGAACACAAAAGGGAGGTTTCTAAGGTATAAACTTCAAACCTCTGTGAGTTAGTCACATGATAATGCTGGCTGAAGGAAATGAGAAAAGCGTAATATGTTTGTCAGTTGGTGTTGATTTGGTATTTCTTTCAGCCTCCTCCCTGATTTAGTGGTAGGCATTTGATTTTTATTTATTTGTTTATTTTTTTGCTGGGCAGCTTGCGGGATCTTAGTTCCCTGACCAGGGGCCACGACAGTGAAAGTGCTCAGTCCTAACCACTAGACCGCCAGGGAATTCCCTATAGGCATTTCATTTTATTTCAGGCCAACAATAATGCTTATTGCTATTTGAGCATTTGCTGTGAATCGGGCAATATGTTATTTGCTTCACATTGTTCTTGATACAATCTTGATAGCAATTCTACGAGGTAGATGATGTTATTCTCATTTGACAGAGAACAAAATTGCTCAGAGAAGTGAAGTAACTTGCAAGTCTACAAAACCAGGAAGTGGCGCAGCAGGTATTTGAACCTGACCTAGCAGACTCCAGAGCATTTGTCCATTGCATTCCACTTGGGATCTTTTTTGCTGAGTACCTAGTAGGCTCAAGGCAGAGTGTTACTGCTGCAGAAGATAAAAGTAAAATCAACAAACTTGGGCTTCCCTGGTGGCACAGTGGTTAAGAATCCGCCTGCCAATGCAGGGGACACAGGTTCCAGCCCTGGTCTGGGAAGATCTCACATGTCGCGGAGCAACTAAGCCCGTGTGCCACAACTACTGAGCCTGTGCTCTAGAGCCCACGAGCCACAACTACTTAAGCCCACACACCTAGAGCCCGTAGCAATGTTGTCCAAACTCTATTCTCTAGTTTTCCTGAGAACCAGAACACCTTTAAGCAATACTTACTATTAATAGACATTCATGTTTATACTGGCCAGGTAGGAATGAGGTTTTTTTTTAATTTTCTTTTTTCTAGGCGTCTATGACTAGGGCTACTTCTTTTTTTTTTTAAAGTATCTGCTCCTCTTTCCTAACATGTTGAAACGTTAGACTTCCTGTTTCTGCTTGATTTTGAAACTATCCCCCGTTCACCTATCACAGGTAATCCCTGTGTCTCTGTGTAGTCGTAGTTTACGGGTAGCAAGTGCAGGCAGCAACCAGTCCGTCCCACTGTGGATGCGGAGACCTCTCTGGAGTCACAACTAAAGGCTGCATAATGTATTCCACTACAGGTGACGAAACCCACGTCCCAGAATAACAAGCAAAACAACTTTTGAAGTGACTGTTGTTGACCACTGTCTTCTGTGCATTGGTTTGATAAACTTATGGTTGATTTTTCAAAAGGACGGTATAAATTCTGTTGAATTATTCTCAGGGAGGACTGACTTTCCCTGAAGGCGATACGGATGCCAGAGAATACACATCAACAGTGTGGCTGTGTATGTTTCCTCTGGTCTGTGTGACTCTACCAAGACTCCGTGAAGCTCTCCTCTGATTGATACGGGGGAATATGCTGAAACTACGTGAGTTAACCGTAGCCTCAGACTAACTTCGATGTAACATCTTTGTCAGAATCTGGCAGAATGTTCAGATGACTAAATACCGTGGTGTTGCTGTCTACAGGGAAATAATCTTTGGTCACGGCTTTAAAGTGGTTGTGTTCACTGTTTTGTTTTGTTTTTTTTTGCTATGACTCTGGGTGTGGAGAACCGGTATTAAGCTGAGGGACGTTTGAGTACTGTGGGTGGAAAAAATGGCATCTGAAGTTTGCATGTAGACAGTTTCATTTGTACACAAATGAAGGATTGAAATGTTTCAGAAATGGGGCTCTGAACCCATCGAGAACTTTTTCACATAAAGTTTCTCCTTTTGACAATTTATATGTGTTTACTAACTCTCAGACATCTCTGGATCCCAGCGGTCTGGTAGTGGCGGTGACACCTTGAGAACTGCAAACACAAGGGTGTTTATTTCTGTTCTCGCATTATGTAGGGGTTTGTCAGAATATCGCTGCTACCATTTCCTCTAACAGCCAATAAGGGATTTAACCCCACACATGAGGCCTTTCGTACTTTAAAAATAGACCTTAGGCTTGTTTTCAGCCTTACTTAATGCTTCTGTAAGTAAACTTAATTTTAAGATAAATTGGAAACGTTTTCAAGGATTGAAATAAAGAGAGCCTTTTAAAATAGCCCTTAAGTTATATTGGTATTTACACACTCTTGTTCAAGTCTATACATAATATTTGTTGGGGTTTATCTAAAATTTTTCTGCTCAAAAGACTTTCTGGACCTTAAATTGAATACTAGGAAGGAACTAGAAATTGGAAGACATAGATGAGTGTTAACATATCTAGTTTCTTGGCCCATGATTTATTTTTTTTTACATCTTTATTGGAGTATAATTGCTTTACAATGGTGTGTAGTTTCTGCTTTACAACAAAGAGAATCAGTCATACATACACATATGTTCCCATATCTCTTCCCTCTTGCGTCTGCCTCCCTCCCACCCTCCCTATCCCACCCCTCTAGGTGGTCACAAAGCACGGAGCTGATCTCCCCATGCCATGTGGCTGCTTCCCACTAGCTATCGATTTTGCTTTTGGTAGTATATATATGTCCATGCCAATTGAACCTCTCGCAGCCAATGCTATTTCGTAGAGCCGTGACTACTTCTGTTATGTGGAATGTGGTCACCTGCACATCATTTATATGAAATGTACATTTGCCTACCAGATGCCCAGAGCTGTGTGTGTGATTGTCTGTCAGCTTTCTTTATATATGTATATAGGCACATTCTATCCAATATATAAAACTGGTTATGTGTCTGTGACTGTATATCATGGCATATATACAGTTGGAATCAGAGCCAGGTTTGCTTGGGCAGGTTTTGTGGGAGAAGTGAATTTTGGGTAGAGTTCTACAGCAGGGGTTAGGGTAAGTAATGTACTTTGGCAGAAAGAAGCGGACATAAAACTTCCAAGGCTGGAGCGATTATATTAAATGCATTCATGAGTAAGCACGAACAATTTAGGAGCAAACGTAAATTATTGGTTGAAAACAGCCAGGCGAAAAGTGAAGAGGAGGCAAGGAGATAAGTGTATCAGAGAACAGGAGGGGTGTGTGGGAGCTTCTCTCTTCTGTGTGGCTGGTAAATGTCAGCGGTGGATACCAGCACACCCAGACCATGTTGCCATCTAGTGGAACTGGCTGAACTGCACGGGGAGCATCACCACCTCTTCTCATTGCAGGTTAAATTAATAGCGTGGTCATCTTGGCAATAGAGAAGCTTACTTCTCTTTCCCCTGGGGATTTTAGATGCAGAGTTTGTGAAAGGAGTTGGATGTAACTGTGCTCCCCCCAAAAGTATTAATTTCGACTCTAGAAAATGGAGCTGAGCACCAATATAAAGAATCTCCTGTAGACAACGTTTGGAGGCCGTGGTCTTGCTGAGACTGTAGGGTGTATGTGGCCCTTCAGCAGCTCAGAGCATGGAACGTGCCGGAAGCAGTACTTGAGAGGGTCTGCAGCAGAGTGAAAGCCCACCACGTACGTCTCTGTGTTGGCTTGTTGTTTCATGTGGTTATGGAGTCCAACCTGTACAGTGGTGGCAGAGGACAGCCCTTCCTTCGGCCATGGACACCGCAGCCCACAGACCTCAGAGCTGGAAGTCACGGTAGAGAGCTGTACTCTTCCTGCCCTCCCTTCCACCCACCCGTGCATGCATCCATTCAGCAAAACTTAATGAGTTCCTTTTCTGTATCAGGGACTCTTCCAGGTACCAGGGATACACCAGTGAACAAAACAGAGAGAAATCCCTGCCCTTGGAGAGTAGACATTCTACTAGGGGATATAGACAATAAAATAAATAAGTAAAATATATAGTAGGTGGGATACTATTAAGTGCTAAGGAGGAAAAAAAATTTTTCTAAGCTGAATTGGAGGATAAAGATGTGTGTGTGTGTGTGTGTGTGTGTGTGTGTGTGTGTAGGATTTGTAATTGTGTGTCCTCACAGAGAATGTGATATTAGACTCACCTGAAATATGTGAGGAAGCCACACCTGTGAATAGCCTGGGGAAGAACATTACAGGCAGAAGGGAAGCAGATGCAAAGGTCCTGAGGTGGGAGTGGACACGGTATTCCAGAAACAGCCCTAGTACTGATAAGAAAGAGGACAGGGAATGAACCAGAGAGGTGGTGAGGGGCCCGATAAGGTGGCACGTTGTGGACAATTATGATGAATTTGACTTTCACTAGGCATGAGATGAGAAGCTGTTTGATTTAGTCTAATATTCTCATTTTACAGATGAAATTTAGGACAGAGAAATCAAATCAGGCGTCCATGGTTATTCAGCATGATAGTGCCAGAGCTGGGATGGGAACCTGCCTCCTAACGGCCCACTGCCTGCCCGGGTGGGGTGCACAACCACACACAGGCCCAGACTTCCACGTGCAGTGGTTTAAGAGGAAGCCAAGTGCTGGGGGCTCCTCCAGCAGCTGTTTGGTTGTTCCCCCAGCGTGAACTACCTACCTATAGAGGCCCCACAGCAAACACAAGAAAGGATCAGACCCCTGAGCTCAGAGGAGTCCTCTACCCAAAATGCCTTCCTTTGTTTGAGTATAGACATAAATCCTTGGATTTTCCCAGTGGTTACACGCAAGAATCTACAATCTTGTAAAGCCTCCCTACGTTCATTTCTAAGTTAATTGGGTATAGTTAACATTGGGTATAGTTAACATCCAATTCCTATAGTCCTATCCAATTCCTATAGTCCCAAATGTTTTCAGTATCACACATCTCCATAAAATTTAATAAGATGACGTATTACATGTTACTTAAAATGAACTTGAAACAGAATTACCAGCTGAGGAGAGAGCAAATGGTTACCATAAAATACAGTTTGACTTGGACAAATTTTGCCCAACATTCTTGCTTTACTGTGAGCCAATTCAAGCTTTTTTTTTTTTTTTTTTTCTGTCTATCTCCTTTAGATCTCATGACAGATGTCCTCTGGACACAGGCCAAACCCTCTAATCTCACTTTCTGATGAAGGTCAGACTAGTGCTAAGTCTAGAGGAGAATGGCTTTGTGCTGTGGTCCGCATCACCTCATGTCCTTTAATCACCTCATGGTGGCCTGTATCTTGTGCACAAAGCAACATGAGGTCTTTGCATAAGGTTGTCCCATCTTGTGGAGAGAACTAATTCATCCCTATCTCTTGCCCTTTCTTTTCTTTCCTTTCCCCCTAAAGCAAAGCTCCCACTATAGGTAATGTGAGATTTATATCATCATCTTATTTTGCATTTATATTTGTTTGCATAGTACTTTCTCTCTCACTTTCTCTCCCTCTCTCTCTGGGTTTTTTCGTTTGTTTGTGTGTTTTTTGCCAAACAAGGTAATTTCATGTGTTCATTTGTGTACATTGTCTTTAAATGAGCTCTGAAACCCCACTGCCATTAGCGTTGCATTCTTTGGAATCCTTTCGGTGGTTAAAGTCTTTGTCTCCCCCTGGAGCCAGAGGGCACGGACCCCTGTGGTCCTTTGATTCCTGGTCTTGAGGAGAATAATGCTCCTGGTGGAGCTGGCTTTGGTGAGAACCTGAGAAGGAGTGCTTGCTGGAGGAGATTCCATTATCAAAACTCAGGACAACAAAGCAAATGCAGAAATGCAGGTGTTTTTGTGGAGGTTGCTAGGAGCAGTAAGTGGGCCTTAAGAAAACTTGACAAGAACCATTTCTACATTTCTGGCTTATGAACAAGTATTTGCTGCACGTGGGTGACAGACAATGAGAGCGCTGCGTCAAAGGTGCCTCGAAAGACAACCTAATTAAAAACTTAGCTGATTTCTCCAGTTTCCAGAAAGTCCTTCTGTTGGAATTTAGTGTTTCAGCTGTAAGACTGCAGTGGAAAGCTAAGCGTTTTAGCTGTGTGCTGTGTGTGTTTGTAACAAGCAGCCCCAAAGGGACTTTGAGCACATCCGAAGGCAAAAATCTGGCCTGACCTTATTAGGCCAGTGTTTTCCATTGTTGATCTGCCCCTTCTCTGCTATTTAACAACTTCTTAGCCTTCAAGGAATGTGTCCCTGAGCTTCTCACCATACCCTTAGCTCCTGGGAGAAATTCCAAAGTAGGCCTGACCTGACTCTAGATTGGGATCTGGAGGTTTTATACACACACCTTCCCAGTTCCTTGTCCTGCCTGCCTTCCAAGTCTCGCTCTTTCAGCCCCTGTGAGGAAGGCAGCCACCCCACCGGGGCAGGGATGTCCTCACACAAGGCCCATCAAGATGTCCCATCAGGGATGGCGGGGCAGGGCCATGCTGGGAGTGGAGGAGGATGCCCAGGGACCCAGGTCCTACCTCTCATGCTCCCCTCCCTCTGTGTGCCACTAAGGTATCTCAGCATCTCCTCCCCGCCGCCCCCCACCCCCCAGGTTTCTGCTCTCAGCTACCACTGCCATCAGGTAGACAGGACTTAGCCCTGCAGGAGGCGGGGCATCCAGGCTGCACTCTGGCCTTTGTTAGGCAGCAAGCTTGAGGAAAGGGGAGAGAATGGTTTGGTCAGCTGTGCATCCTCAGCCTCCATTACCCACTGTCCTTTAGGGACCGGGCACACGGTAAGGCTGGCAGCAAGGTTAGAAGTCCTCAAGCACGCTCCTCATCTGTGGCCCACGATGTTGTATCAGTTACGGCTCTTCTTGTGCAAGAAAGGAACCCTAGTTTAGACTGGCTTATACAAAAGTGGATTTTTCATGAGTTGCATAAGTAGAATGAGATTTGATTTAGCAGTGCAGTGATGTCAAGGACCCACTTTTTTTCCAGTCTGCCTTCTGTGGTTAACTTTCTTCCTCAGCTGGCTTCTTTCATGCTGGTTAAATGTCTGCAGCAATTCTAACTTCACACCCACAATACAGTGTCCAGAGGAGAGAGAACTGGCTTTTGGTAATTCTATCAGAGGAGTGAGTGACCTTTTCCAGAAGCCCCCAGCACATTTCTGATGTCTCACTGACCCAGATTGGGCCACGTGCCCAATCTTAAGCCAGTTTGTTGAGTAAAGAATGTGCTGTGTTGATTGGCTTAGGCTTGGGTTGCCTAAACCAGTCACTCTAGGGCGAGGGGGACGGGATTACTATGACTGTGCGGAAATGCTCAGGGCTGAACCTGAGAGCTGGAGGCTGGGGTCAGTTTCTCCCTCAAACAGCATGCTGCTCCACAAGGAGCAGGCAGGCGGGCGGAAGGAAGTGATGGGAAGTCGGCCACGGTGTCTCCTACACAGGCTTCCTTTCACCGTGTTTTTTTTCTTTCCCTGTTGCTTCTTATTTGGTGTCTGGCTATGGTCTAATACAGCAAATGGAGCCCGGCATATTGGATTACCAATCCCTCTCCCCGCCCAGTGACAAATGACACAGATGCTATCAGGGAGAACAAGGATACAGAGTCCATGAACCACAACAGTACTGCAGATCAGAGAGGGAAATTCTCAAACACAGACCTGGTCTGGTAAGCACTGAGCGATGAGAATAAGAACTAGAGAAGATTAATTACAGGCAGGCTCTTCAACCTATGGTAATTATACACCCCCATAGAACACTGGAGTCCAATATAAAAATTTTTTTAAAAATCTGTGTAAGAAGTCCATACGTCCCTGTAAAGAATGCCCTTACACTTTCTATATATGCGCTTAATTGCCATATTTGATTATTTTATCTATTTTAATGGATATTACTGAACTCTGGATAATGTAAAGACCTTGAAGCTGCACACAAATAAACAAAACAGGGCAATTAGTCATAAGGAGTTTCAGGTAGTTGATGCTAGATGAGACCTCCAGGAGGATGGCTGTCTAGGACAGGGGATGGGGCTGGAGCAACATTCAGAGAGCTCTTGAGGGAGTGAAAGGCACGGTGATATAAAGAAAACACTGCTTTTGTGATGAGTAAATTGGGATAGAAGAGGTGCCCGTTTATCTTTGTAGATGAAATCCATGGCTAGGGTATAGGATTCCAAACTCCCAAACCTTGTCCCCAGCCAGCCGGTATTCCCTGCCACATCCCCAAGGGAATACATGCACAGAAGGCCAACCAAAGCAGAGGAACCCCTTTATTATCAGTGGGCTTTGACCCAAACCCCAGTGACGACTTCGAACCTGGATGCCCATGTGGGTCACAGAAATCAAGTCCAGGAACACTGGGCCAGGCTGCAGAAGGACACGGAGGCTGCCCTGAGGGGCTGGTCACAGAGAGGACAACCTCCACTGTGGAGGTCTCAGAGATCTATGTTCTAGTCCCCCTTAAGACGCTTGTGTGATGAGCCTTTGGACTGGTCATATCAGCTTGCTGGACCTAATTTCTCATCTGTGAACAAGTCGGAATGAGGAGATTGACAGGACCTCAAAGACTTCTTTAAGCACTAGCTTTCTGATTCTTGGATTCTATGCGTAGTGCGATAGGAAGTGTCATTTGGAACTGAGATGAGCTTCGGTGTGAGGACCTAAATCCTCTTTGCCAGCACTTAACGGACAGACAGGTGATGGCCCAGTTTCTGTATTATTATTAAAATTTATTATTATTATTAAAATTATTAAAATTATGGCATAATACAGAAATTATTAAAAATTTCTGTATTATGCCATAAATGTCTCAAATAGCCATCAAGTGGCTTGACTGTCTGAGCACCGGGTGTGAATTGCTCCAAATTGAGTGCTGTTAGTTGGATCCTACAGATGCTGTGGTATAGCCACAGCTCACTGAATAGAGGGATTGTTTCCTTTGCCAAGACAGGCTTGGAGTTTGGCTGCCAGCCTTCTGTTCTGGGCCATCCAGATGTCAGGGATCTTGTGGGAGCAGTGAGATCAGTCGGTGACTCGTGGCAGATGCTTCTGTTCAAAAGTGGTTTCAAAGCCATGGTCACGTGGCTTATCCTGGGACAAGTGAGTCCCACTGGTGTTTTCAGTCTCCTGTTTTGTTAAGAGTCTGATTGCAAGTGGTGCTGCACACTGTTGTGGTTTATTGTTTTTGTTTGTTTGTTTGTTTGTTTTGCGGAGCACAGGCTCCAGACGCGCAGGCCCAGCGGCCATGGCCCACGGGCCCAGCCGCTCCGCGGCATGTGGGATCCTCCCAGGCCGGGGCACGAACCTGCATCCCCCGCATCGGCAGGTGGACTCTCAACCACTGCGCCACCAGGGAAGCCCGGTTTATTGTTTTTTAGCGATCCTATTACTCAACAACCCACACGTGCTCCGCTCTGAAACGTTAGCCCTACCTTAGTAGGAGAGGTTGTTTGTTTTTAACATCCGTCTGTTAAAACGGTGGTCCCAAACTCAAATGTCTACAAGAACCAGGCAAGAAATATCAGTGCATAAGTAGTGCTTTATATGAACAGTTGCAAGTCTTGAGACCTGTGGCAAACTTGCAGAGAACAGTTCTCATCTAAAGGCATTGAAGTTCAGATGAAAAATAAAACTTATGTGGCCCAAGAAAACTCTGAGCTGGATTCAGTCCTAAGGCTATCAGTGTGTGATTCTTGGGCTATAAGCCTGCTACCTTCAGCTATCATTGATATGTTTGCTCAGCGTCAGAGATGCCAGATTTTATCGATGTGAGCTCTTTGTATTTTTGTTTTTATAGTAGATTTTAGCTTTTTACCTTAGGTTAGAAAACTGGCTATCACTGGGGTAAGTGGGCCACCATAATTTTTACCCACAAATTGCAAATACTTGAAAAGAAATCATGTCCTCAGTGAAAATCATTTCTTTGGTTCAGTGGCCTTTGGAGGCAGAATCAATTTAGAGAAGCAGAGATGGAAATCTCGTCAAAACAATTCTGAGTATTTTACATCATTAGAAAAATTTACATCACTAAAGATAAGGAACCCCAAGCATTTGAAACTCACCCACCTGCCTGGCAAGTTGTCCACTGGGTTTGTTTACTCCTCTTTGCCTTTTCTTGGTGTGAGGCAGGCAGGAGATTAGTGAGCAGGGTGGAGTTGGGGATGGGATAAACTTGCATTTATTCTTTTCCCAGCCCCCCCTCCCCCACCCTCTGCTCCCCTCCCCCCACCCCTTCCCCCACTCCCCACACTCTTAATTTCTGCATTCCTGCTACCACCTGGGATGCCCAGTGAAGGAACAAAGAAACCAGTGAGTTCATTTACTCTTAGATGTTAGTCATTCACAGGCCTCTCCAAGATATGCTTGTATTTTTAAAAGAACCTGATGGTAGAACAGAAAATAGGGCAAAGTTTAGCCCAAAGTACCGCCTCTCTAATGAGAGTATTTCCTGTAGTGCTAAGAGGGTAATTTGGGGCTTGGGAGCCTCCCAGGTGCCTTAGAGATAACACCTTGTGTTGCCCTGTTTCAGGTAAGACCTGCTGGGCTAGCAACAGCCACTGAGCTTGGAGAAGGGGCTTCGACTTCATTTTTTTTTTTAATATAATTTAAACTTGTGTGAGAGTCCATGCAAATTATTGCAAATGTGTTTTTGTAAGAGATTGACGGTACCAGCTTCCCTGTGTCTGGTATTGGCCAGTGGGAGAGCTTTGTGAATTTAAATATTCCTTCAGCAAAGTCACTCAATTCAAGCTGTGCTAAAGTTGTGTTCTCTTGACACTGCTTTCTCCTCAGAGTACTCTTCCAACTTACTCTTCTCAGTGAGATTCCATAAGTGAATAGTCCACCAGTCCTTTTTCTACTACCTTAATACCAGTTTATTCTGCAACCCCTTGCAATTTGGCTTTTATCTCTAGTTCTGTTACTCTATCGTCTTTCTCAAAGATCCCCAGTGGCCAGTTGATTTTCATATCCATTGGCTTTTTCTTTAATCTTCCTTTCAGTTATTCTTTCACCTGTGGACTGTTAAACATGCTGTTAACTCTACCTGAAACCATTCTTCCTTCTTTTCTCTCCCATCTCCTCTTCCTTGGCTAATTCCTTGACTCTCAAGTTTTAGCTTAGGCATCACTTTTTTCAGGAAGCCTTCCTTGATGACTCCCTCCCCCAGGTCCGATTTAGGTACTTGTCCTTTGAGTCTTCATAACACCCCCTACTTTCGTGCTATTGCACTTATCATACTGTATTTTAATTAGTGTTCTTCACCCTCCCCCACTGTACTGCGGGCCTTGTGAGAGCAGGTACCATGGTTGTTTTATCTACACCATTTGCCTTGTACCTGTACACGGTGGATGCTCAATAAATATTTGTAGAATGAAGAACTACATAAATGAAGATGACGTCTGAACAGTGACGTCTTCAGCTTTGTCTAGAACAGATGATGAACCCCTGACTTCTTCCATCAACCTTTGGTTCTCCCTAAGTCCCTTGGACCTCCAATTAGAAGATGTAGAGCGGTTGGTTGTTAGATACTGTCAATAAGAAGTGACATCTGACTCTGAAGAAGAAGACAGGTGTCAGGAAATCCTGACCGTTCCCATTCAGCCACTCATGACCAAGCAGAAGCCCTCTGCATTGCTTATGTTGAACAAGTCAGGGTCACCTATGGATGAAACCAATGGAACATATGAGTTTTAAGGGTTCTGACCACCAACAGAATGGAAAACACGTTGTTCAGGAGAACAGGCAAGTTGGTGGTGATGATTTTATCATCATTATGGAGGAAGAACTTAACGTCTGACTGGCAACTGTAGAGAAACATAGCCTAAGAGAGGAATTGATAAGTACTGTGTAGATACAAAACTGTGTAGATGGTACTATGCTTTGCAGGCCATTTAAGAAATTTTCAAGATAATTTTAACCATTTGCAATTTCATTTTACTGATTTTAGAACCCAATGTCCCTCCTCTCACCTGTGAAACATTACTCTCCTGTATTAAGAGAGTTAGATCTGTCTGTAGATCTATGTATTAGGACAGGCTTTATAGAGCAGTTAAAAAGAATGTGAAATGTTGATCACATGCTTCTTCTTGTCTCTTGAGATTGGGTAGGAATTGTTGACCGGGTGTAAAGACAATGAAAAAGGACACATTTGGGCTTCCCTGATGGCGCAGTGGTTGAGAGTCCGCCTGCCGATGCAGGGGACACGGGTTCGTGCCCTGGTCCGGGAAGATCCCACATGCCGCAGAGCGGCTGGGCCCGTGAGCCATGGCCGCTGAGCCTGCGCGTCCGGAGCCTGTGCTCCGCAATGGGAGAGGCCACAACAGTGAGAGGCCTGCAAAAAAAAAAAAAAAACGATATATTTATTAGGCAAGGCTTAGTGAAAAATGTAGGTCCATATATATATTAGAGAATAGTGTAATTAACAACAGTAGTCTATTTTGTAGGAAAACAATAAAGTATGTTCCACAGCCTTTGTTTAGTGAAGAGGAGATATCCTATGCAATGTGTTGTAGAAATATTTTCATCAAAGGCTGTGAGGCCTGTAGAAACAGCAGGACTCCCTGAAGGGCCCTGGCTGTCTGGGAAATTGGTCTGGTAGAAGAACACATCCCCACACTGGTTGTCCTGCTCTGACTCAGACTCAGATGTGTGAGTGGAACCACATTCCCCCTGCCACATCTGTTCCTCCTCTGGACTTGCCCTTTTCTATTCATGTCTGGCTCCCTCTTCCTCCAAGTCAGCCAGGCTCAGAGCCTCCGGGTTGGCTTTGCTGTCTGACCTCTCTTACTGCACTATATTCCTCTTCTTTTGGAGCGTATGGCGCAGTTGCCTTGAATTAAAATGATCTGTGCTCTGCTTATTCAGACACATCCTAAGGTGTAGGAAAGTAGCATGGAATGAGGTCAGAGGGACCCGCACTCCAGTCTCAGTTCACATTCAGTCCTAGCTAAGTGACCTTGGGCCAGCCACTTATTTCTCTGAGGATCCGTATCATCTTCAGAAGCAGATGGAGCCAGTAATACCCAAGATTCCTTCCTTACAGGATTATCATGAGGATCAGTGGTGATGTGTACAGAAGCACTGCAAGAGCTAGAAAATACCACCTTGCTGAGATATCGTAAGAGTGGAGATACGTTCTGTAATGTGTGTGGCATAATACCTAGCACATAGTAGGTGTTTGATAAATTATACTTATTATTGCTGATGATATTAAGACATAGCTTAATTGAAACACATAAGTTGTTTGGTACTAAACTGGGTTGCTGGTTCAGAATTTGGGGCTATGGCCAAGTGGGATACTTTTTCCTTCCTCTGGTCCAGATAACAGGATGTTTGGGACAACAAAAGTGCTGCCTTTCTACATTCACAGGTTAATTCCATCCGTCAAGAAAACAGATGGCAAAATTAATTACATGTTGTGCAACAGTGGATCCCAAATTGGCCTCAGAAAACAGAGCATGTTGTAAGTGCAAACAGCCTCTGAGAGAAAACTTGCTCCTAAGAGACTTGCTTAATAGAATGTTTATCACCTCAGAGGAGGTCATGCCTTGAGTAAAAGAGGTGTCTGGAATTCTCCTCTGGGATTTATTAGTATATATTATTCAGGTGGCCCAGTGCCGGATGTTAGTTCTTAATTTAAAGGAAACAGCATTCCCACTCTGAGGAAGGTGAGGCCGCTGCTCTTTTAAAGTGGGCAGCTTCTGCTGGTACCTTGCTGGCCCTGGAAATTCCATCAACTGAAATGAAATTTTGTTCAATCCATCTTATTCATGTCTCCTAGGACAACTGTGGTGGGTTTGCTAGGGGGCTGGCGAGGTTGCCTCTATAAAGATAAGCACAATCCATTAGTTGAAGCCTAGACTCCAGTGTCTTCTACTGGGGCTGTTTGCATTTGCTCAGCACTCTGTTTATGAGGATGTTAAGAGGAAATGCCTCCATTCTGTGCATGTTGTAAAACAGAAGGTTTGCAGCTGTCAGAATTATTTACTTCTTGGCTTTTTATCCGATAGAGTTTTGGATTGTTGTAGATTACCAGCCTCAGTTCTCCAGATGCAATGCAAATTTTCTTGTTTTCTGTCTTTGAAGATAACAGATATTTATGTACACAGTTCCTTGTAACATACTTTTGGAGTAAGGAGAAATTAGGCTTATTCTTACATGTTGTCATAATTCAATATTATGAAATGATTGAATGATTGTTTTATTAGTTATATAGTGCCTTCACAGTATCCAGTGTGTTCTACTCTCTAGAAAGGAGAAAAAAAAACCCACAAGATATAATCTTATGTTCCAAATAGCTTACAAATCTGCCTCAGAAGACAGCTAACATCCAGAGTATCAGCTTTAAGTGTGTTGGAAGTTCACAGTGGAAGTTAAGTTCACTGTGGGCTTCAGTAGGCTTTATGGAGGAGTTGAGACCTGAACTAGGCTTTGGGGTTAAAAAAAAAAAAAAAAAAAAAAAAAGCGTAACAGCAGAAAAAATAGACTGCAGCCTGTTCCAACAGTGTGGCTGCACAAGATGTGTCATAAGGTTTGTTTCCAGTAATTTCCAGTTAATGGAAACAATTGTCAAAGTTTCTGAATGATTACTTGCTTTTCAAATCATTCATGTGTACTTGTGTATGGAGTGGGGAGCAGTCATGATTTTGCCACTAGTAGCGTCATTTACACTCACTTGCATTGCCAGCGCTTTCTTTGGGAGAGAGAGGTTGTTGTTCCAGCTGGCATCCTGGGCACCTGGCCCATAGCCTGCTTAGCTCAGCTGCTTTCGTGTGTGCAGGGACTGTGGCAGGTACGAATCATTGTATTTCTAGCCTCAGTGGGCATTTGAATTTTCAACCCATGGTCTCATTTAAGGGAAATCAGCTTGAATCTGTTAGATAATACCAGCTAGCGATGATAGTTAGACTAACAGCTGTGGGAACGGAGGGGAAAAAGGCCTATTTGGGAAACATTTTGACTGTGGGACTTAGATTAGAAATAAGGGGACACAAAGCAGCCTGAGTCAATGATAATCATAAGTTTCCAGCCATCATTGCCCGAGTAAGAACGAATTTAATATTATGAAGAAAACCAAGATGCTGGGGGTGGGGGAGGGATCTATCTGTGCCTTCAAGTATAAGGATACTCCCTAGGTGAGTGTCCCTCCAAGGTGAGCCTAAGGAACCTTCCAAGCAGACTTGTCCCAAGGGCAGCTGGAAACATATAGGCCGGAGCAAAGGTTCCCAACATCTTTACTCATGGAACCCTTAGTGTCTCAGTAATTTTTTCATATTATTTCTAGGATACAAGAAGTACCTAGCAGTTTCACTTATGAAGTGCTTAGGTCCCAATAACTTAATAAGTAGTTATGTACTATTAACTTTGTAGCCATGTGAAAAAATAATACACATAAATCGAAAGGTTAAAAAGTAATGTTTTTATTTCATTCTTCACCAGTTACTTACTAATGGAATGGGTGCATCTGTTGGGCCTTGCATGTTTCAGTCAGGATCCAATCAGGAGATAAAGCACATGATAATTTGAACAGGAAAGTTTAATATAAAGAAATATTCGCTAGCAAACAGTATGGCGGCTCCTAAAAACTTAAAAGTAGAATTACCATTTGACCTAGCAATTCCACTTCTGGGTATATACCCAAAAGAGTTGAAAACAGGGACTTGAACATGTATTTGTATACCTATGTTTATAGCAGCATTATTCATGATAGCCAAAACGTAGAGGCAACCCAAATGTCCATTGATGGAGGAAGGGAAGAAACAAAATGTGGTATATACACACAGTGGAATATCATTCAGCTTTAAAAAGGAAGGAAATTCTGATACATGCTCCAACATGGATGAACCTTGAGGTCGTTAACTAAGTGAAATAAACCAGTCACAAAAAAGACAAATACTGAGTAATTGCACGTACATGAAGTACCTAGAGTAGTCAAATTCAGAGAGAGAGTGTAGGATGGTGGTTGCCAGGGGCTGAGGGGAGGGAAGAATGGAGAGTTAGTGTTAATGAGTATAGAGTTTCAGTTTTGCAAGATGAAAAGAGTTCTGGAGGTGGATGGTGGTGAGGCTCGCACAACAATGTAGGTGTGCTTAATACTACTGAGCTGTACACTTAAAAACGTCTAAGATGGTGCATTTTATGTGATGTGCATCTCACCACAATTGAAAACAGTAGTAAGAAAGAAAATAATTTTTTAAAGAAATATTCATTTTGATGAGGGTTGGCTGTTAGGAAGTAAAGAGAATTCTGAAGAACAGAGGAATAACAAATATAAAGAGCAGCCTCTTCCCCTGGGTTTGAAACAAGGCACCAAACCCAAACTTGCTCTCTCTTCTACTGTGGACCTTGTTGGGGAGAGGATGGCTAGCCTTGGCACCTTGGATGGCAGAGAAGTCACAGTAGCGCTGTGCTGGTAGAACTTGCTGGAAATCCATCCTCTAGGATGCCGAGGAAATCTGTTCATGGGGAGGTTTCCCACTGGAGGGGCTCTGCTACAAAACCACCTAAGGGGGACGCCAGCAGAAGCTGCTGGAGGCTGGTTGGTGCTGACCACCATGTACAGCAGGGGCCAGTTGCTGAAGAAGGTACCTGCATTGCAGGAACTGGGGGCTGGAGAAGCCATGTATGCTTGTGGCAGCTTGCAGCGAGAGCACGCCAGAACCAGGAACCAAAAGTTCCTCTTCCTGTAATGTCTCTCCATGGCACTCCACTGACAAAGCTTAGGGTAGAACCAGCTGGCGAGAGAAAAAATATGTAAAGTTCCATCTTTATTTTTGCAGAGGGTGAATTGGAGCTGTGAGGCAATAAATTGATCACTGGCCACCTCACAACTTCTTAAAACCTTGAAATCAGATTGTATTCCACTATCCTAATTTCCTGGTTCACGTTACTCTTCACATAATATTTGCTTTTTAGTACAGCAACTGCCTACAACCCAGCTTTGCAAAGTAATGCTCTCATCCAAAGAAATGTAACAGTCTAATGTTACACTGTGAACTGGCTTGAACTACTAGTTCACGCAGTGTCTGAGAGATGTTGAATAATGCTATGTCTTCCTCAAAAATTTAAAATATCCTGCAGCACCCCCTCGAGTTTGCTGTAGTGCTGTCAGGCACCATGGCACACAATTTGAGGATCTCAGGGCTCAAATTGTGAGTCTCTTTCACCAACTCTGACCACATCATTCTAACATACGAGAATCTAAGGTACCGATTTGGTTAAGAGTACAGAAGAGTCAGGTGTAATGTAAAAATTGTATAGGGTCAATATTGTTTCTGAAAATCTTTTAGGAAGTTACCAGATTGGAGAATAACATACCATCTTCCAGTAAGTATAGGACTTATTGTAAGTGTTTCCTCCAGCATTGGAACAAGTTCCTGTTTCTTTCGGACTAGATTGGATAGTTGCCTTGTCTTTAGAGGTACTTTGACATTAAAAAAAACATGCATAGCCTTAACCACGACATTCACCATCAGTGTCTGAGATGCCCCCAGCGTGAGACGCAATGCAGAGACAAGGGTCAGAGAGGGACCAGCAAAGCCCCAGCTCCATCTCATGCTTACTCTTCAGCATAAAATCATTTCATGGTGGCTGATGCACCATTTAGGTTATTATTTTTCTCTCTCTTTCTGTCTGTTTTGGGCGGATGGTACATAATTGAATTTGAGAAAGTTGAATGGCATGCGATGGGGCTTTGCTGAATTCAGTAGTAAAAATTCTACTGAAATAGTTTTCAAATTTAAAAAGTTAGTGATTTGTAGCTTTCTTCTGTTTCTATGAGGAAAGGAATGGACTTAATAAGACCTTTTTTAGGTAGGTAGGCAGGTATACTGTTCACGTCACCACTTTCCCAGAAAATACATTCATTTTGGTGATGTTTACAATTTTGTGAATCATAACTGTTACATATTTCTATAGCTCTTTAAGGAGAAGCTGAATAACTTAAGTTTTGTAATCTGACCTATTCTAAAGGAAAAACTTCTGATCCATGCCTTTCAGTGCTACCTGCAAAACAACCTCCCTCTTCCTCCTGAAACCCTGTTTGGATAAGTTCTGCTTTGGTTCACATTTTTATCACCTGCTGAGTTTGTCTGCTGAGTTTCAGCCTTGGCTACTTTCACCTGGTAAGCCTGTCTAGCCCTGTAGCTTCACCTCCCAGCGTTTTCTGTCTCTTAAACAGTGACGAGTTGGCACGAATATTAACTTAATAGAGAATCTACCCATGTCAGAAACTCAATGTTAAAATCCAAATATGACAACTTGGAATGGATTAGACTTTCAAACAGATCTCAGACCAGGAGTCTATGGTCCAAATTCCACATATGAGCACTACTTCCGTTTTCTTATGGATTTCAAAATTTGGTCAGAAACCCCGATAAAGATCTTAACTGCTCAGATGTGATCAAGTAGGGACACTACCCAACCTGTCTTGGCATCCTTTTCTACCCCCTTAGAGTGAACACACGGAAGAGAAAGAGGTTGTCACTGCTGCCGCCTCAAGCAAAGCTGCTTGCTTCTGAATACTTCATGATAATCAATAGCAGATGTGTGGCCAGCCCTGGAAAGTTGCATAACTGTCTCACATTGCATTCTACTGCAATTACTAGCCAATACGAGGGGGTCTCCAGTAGGCTGTTGAAAGAGAAAATTCAGTTAAAAAAATCTTTGTTTATCTCCTCATAAAATTATTTCCTTGCAGTAAGCAGTAAAGGTAGTGGTTAGAGTGGAAGTAGTTTGAATGGTACTGCCCTTAAACTTGAATTTCAGTTCATTATAAGGAGGAACTTTCTAATGATTAGAGAGGAAGTGGGACCCTGTTAAAGGAGTGAGTCTCTGTTAATAGAAGTAATCAAGGAGATTCTGGATGAATGCTTGCTGCCTGTGACGTGTCTAGGAGAGTGCTTCACAGCCAGGTAGAGGATTAGAGTAAATGACCTCTAAGGTCAATTCCAAGCCTGAGTTTCTGTGACTATGATCACTGATCACGTTTTCCTCCTGCTCCTTTTCTGAAGATAAGCCAGGGATGCATGGGTCAGGTGTGGCACGGCCTTCTGGGTCCAGTCTCAGCCCTGCCCCTTTTCTTCCTGGCGAATCCCTTCTGTAGCCCCTCTCAGGTTATCCCGTGTTGACCCCATTAACCTGGGCACAGTGAGGTTCGGCCCTTTTATTTTCACTTTCCATCGCTGGACCACACACATTAAATTGCCACACCTATCTGGAACTTCTGTAGGGCCAGCATCTAGGGCTTCCAAATAGATGCTCCACAACCTAAAATAATCTGGCCTTATTCATGAAAGTATTTGCAACAGGGATGAGGGGGACTTCATAATTTTCAGTGCTTCATCACATTCTTGACTCATATTTTTATCGTTGCTACCTTGTGAAATAAGTGGCATTATCCCCATTTTACAGATGTGCAAACAGAAGCCCAGAGAGCTTAAATGGCTTGCCGAGTTTTAGAAGAAAAGTGATAGAAGAATGAATAGAAAAATAAAGTCCTAATGTAAATGAGGCAGTGCTTACTGAGTTCGTGGTAATTAGGCCCAGTTCTCCCACATTGAGTCTGGTGTTCTCTTCTCTGCTCCTGGCAGCCTCACATCCAAGGAGGTTTAGTCAGGGTCCTGAGCGAACTTTTACTTTAAAAAAGAAAAAAAAGAGCTTCCCTGGTGGCGCAGTGGTTGAGAGTCCGCCTGCCGATGCAGGGGACACGGGTTCGTGCCCCGGTCCGGGAGGATCCCACATGCCGCGGAGCGGCTGGGCCCTGTGAGCCATGGACTCTGAGCCTGTGCGTCCGGAGCCTGTGCTCCGCAACGGGAGAGGCCACAACAGTGAGAGGCCCGCGTACCACAAAAACAAAACAAGACAAAAAGACCTGTAGTTTCCTCTGGCTGAATAAATAGGCGCTGTTAAACTTATGGTTTATTTAAAGCATTGAATATCAGGAATGGAATAGCTTTGATTTGAGGCTGTGATCTAAGCATTTGAACAGAGTGATCTGAGCATTCCATCCTAGAATCATGACCAGCTCACACTTTCTGAGAATCTTCCAGTATAGCAATCTTTGAATTATTCTTCTGCAAAATAAAGGACTTGAATTTTACGTGAGTAGTTTAATAGAGTGAGAAAGTCTGGGTATAGGAAACAGGAGGCCTGGTTTGCATTTACTGTAGTCTCAAAAACATTATTACTTAGTTTTGTGACCTTGAGCAAATTTTATAACCTCCCTTTCTTTAATTACATATCTGTAAAATGAGTATAGTGACCCAAGGGAACTAACTGAGAAGTCTGAATAAAACATATATAAATGCAAGGCATCGTAGCTAAGTATTACAAAAGAAAGACCCAAAGACATAAATTCTTCAGATAGTATTTTCGGACCTGATTTTGAGTGTGTGTGTGTGTGTGTGTGTGTGTGTGTGTGTGTGTGTTTCATCATCTGCTAAAAGTTTTTAGCAAGGAAGATTTCTTAGGAGAGAAATAAAAGCAAACACTGATAGTCTAGGAAATAAAAGCAAACACTGATAGTCTAGGAAATAAAAGCAAACACTGATAGTCTAGGAAACAAGTGTCTCCCAGATGTATTGTTGTCTCCCTGTGTGCGCTCACTTCAGATGTCAGCACTTCTTCCCATTCCCTCAGAATTAACCGCTCACATCCAGAGCATTAGTGAGCCTGGAGGATACACTGAAAATGCCGTAGGGAAGAATGAGGAGAGGGTTTACCCAGAACAAGCTTCAGACTCCCAGGCAGGGCCCTGGGAGGCAGCTTTCCCCATCCTCCGTCTCCACACTTATCCTCAGCCTTCTTCCTTGATTCACAGCAGTTCTGTCCCTGCCTCCCAGTCTCCTCCACCTCATCCCAGTACCAGCAGTGCATAAGCAGGAGGCCACTTGAGGCTCAGGGCTTGGCCTCCTGAGAAGGTGTGTAAGGAACCTCCACTGTCATTTGCAGGGCCCTTTCTCCACTTTTGGTAAATAAAACTTTCTTAAGGAAGGAGAGTGAGATCACCTGGGCCAGGCGGGGGCTCTGGCGAGACACCCATTTAGCCCCACCCCTCTTTTGGAAGGTTAAATACAAGAGAATGTCTGGGGAGGAGAAGAAGGATGCAAAGCCTGCAGCCCTAACCAGGTGAGACCAAGAACACAGATCCTTCTGTGAGGAGAGGGATTGAAAGCCAAGTTTATACATAGATCATGAAAGCCTTTAAAGACTCTCAAGGGTGTAGACATAAATAACAGAAGAAAAGGCGAGGAAAGCCTCAAAGTCAAATAGAAGAAAAACACTTTTTTTTTTTTTTTTTGCGGTACGCGGGCTTCTCACCGCTGTGGCCCCTCCCGTCGCGGAGCACAGGCTCCAGAAGCGCAGGCCTAGCGGTCATGGCCTACGGGCCCAGCCGCTCCGCAGCATGCAGGATCCTCCCGGACCGGGGCTCGAACCCGCATCCCCTGCATGGGCAGGCGGACTCTCAACCACTGCGCCACCAGGGAAGCCCAGAAAGCCACTTTTTATACCAAGTAAACAACTCTTTTTTTCCCCCTGACCTAAAATGTTGTTTATACAGATTCAACCTCTTGTCAGCAGGGTAGAAATAAAAATATTGATGGAATGACCATTTCTGCAGCATGGTATTCTTATGACCTAGAAGCCATTAAGTCTATAACAAATTGACAGAGATGCTTAGTCTTTTTCACTGCAGAGAACTTACAACATTCTTGAATGGGAGCAGAGTATGTGGTACCTCCTGAATGAACTGAACCTTCTCTTCCCAATTCTGCTGGCTTCTCTTCTGTGTAAATCTGAACACTTGCTGCCCTCCCCTGTTCTTAGCAGACATCTGGGCCACTGTAAGCAAAAGGTCCAAAGCCCAGGCATTTTCCCAACAGCTTTATTGAGGTATAATTTAAGAGGAGATGTTTCTGCTGTTCTGTATAAAGTTCAGTTGAGAGGTGGTGTTAATAAACCTTTCTTAGAGCCAAGATCACTTGGAAGGTTGAACTCTTTAAGTCTCTGGTCAAAATTACCAAAATTATGCCAGTAAGCTCCATGTGAGCAGAGCCCTTTACATGTGACACATGTAAATATTCGATAATGACTGACTGAATGAAAAAAAACCAACCAAACAAAAAACAGAATCTTAGCCAGCACTGTAACTCTCCCGTCTTGATACAGAAGGTGGGAGAGCCACTGTTGGACATGGGTAGAAGTTCAACATAGTATTTAAAAGCAGTTTGGTATTAAATGAGAAGTGCTGCTAACTTAGTTGCTATTTTGTATCAGGTGGTCTGTAAGAGATTGTTGTTGTGACTTCAGAGCGTATTCCAAGCCACACTAAGAGGTGGTGGAGTGTTTCTTAAACATACAGAAGTGAACAGGTTGCACTTACACCAGACAACAAATCATTATGATGTACCGGAGCATATTTACTAGGGCTAAAAAGTAATCTCCTTTTGAAAACAGAGCAAAATCAAGACGAAGTGACTGACCTAGTATCTGTCTGTTGCCGTAGACAACCAGGGAAACCCCAGAGAATCAGCTGCCCTTTGTCACCATTCTTTGGTGGGAGGGGGGCAGTGTAGCTTCAAGTTGTACAGGTGACTGAGGCGCATCCTTATCCACACAATATCTTTTTTCTCTTATTCAGTGAATATTTATTGAATAGATACTATTTTTAGGCTAGTATACAGAGAGTGTTGTGGAAAAAATAAACATAGAAACCCTTGGGTAGTTTTTTTGATGATTTCATAGAACACATACAAAATATATACACCATTTTAACCGACATCCTCGTGTCATATATTATACAGTTGTAGTTCAGAGGAGTGAAATAAGAAGTTGGAAAGAGCTAATTAGAGGCAGACACTGAACTAATACCTTATTTTGCTAACACAGTCAGCTGGTTTCTTAGGCGGTTAAGGAGATTTAGATAAATTTACAGTTAACCACAAAACAAAGAAATAAATGCTTACAAACAGTGAAACACACTTCTGTAGAACTTCTGAGAAGGACATGGACACTTTCTTATGGAGAGGTCCTAGAATATCTGGAATTTTGGATCCTAAAGAAGAGTGGTTTTGGGGGAGTGGGGTGGGGGGGAGGGTAGGACAAGGTGGAGAGAGGCTGTGATACAATCTTTTAAAATAGACTGAGCATGCCTTGCACTTGAGCTATATCAGGACATTGTTCCCCAAGGTGACTTCTGGACTGCATTTAAATACAAAAGTTTTTTGCCAGGTTTCCTGAGGATCCCAGCGAAAGTTCAAAGATCAACCTAGCTGCTAAAATGACTCTAAATTGAATTAGGAGGCTGACACAGCAGCGCTTGAACTGCTCATTCAGCAGTTGTTCTCCTCTGCTACACTGAGTGGAGCTGAAGGCCTTTTTGTGAACCCGGTGTAAAACAAGTCGGACATTAGGATGTGTACTTTAACACACCTTATGTGGTTTGTACGTAATTGGACTTGCAGGAGGACATTTCGTAAATCATTCTTATGGGGGCACTTTCTGAAGGAAGAAGGTAAAAGTGAGTCTTTCCTGTGGCTGATGGGGCCCGGACTTTGGGTTGCGTGAATCTGCGTAATCATCACCTTGAAAAGGTGTTGCATCTTACTCCAATTATAGATGAATGGGAACTATCTTTATGTAGTTCACAGCCCTGGTGAGATCCTGCAGGGCTCCTGGCTGACATCTGTGGAAGTCTGGGCTGCCATGGGGGAGGGCAAGGACAGATGGCTGGTGTGGGGTGAGGTGGGGAGGCTTCCAGAATGATTCCTTGGATGAGACAGGAAAGGTCGCTTCTGACCGGTAAGGGAGCTTTTCTTTGGGTTCAGAATGACCTTCATATCTCCTCCGTAAGTCTGAAGTTACAGAGTGAAGGTATGCATCCTAGCAGCTCAGGATGTGTGGCAGGGGGGACCTCGCATTTAACTGCGATTTTTGGAAGGGTGCAGCCTGTTACCCTTTTGGTGGTGAGGTCAGTTTCCGGGAGGCTCCACAATACTGATATTTTCCAGATGTTTCTCCTCTTTTCTCCTTTCTGACTGGCTATGTCTTCCTCTCATCATCCTGCCCTTTTAGTAGAATTGAGATAAAATTCTTCTTGGTGTCTTAAGCATGTTAGAATCACTCAGCAGTAGGAACTGATTTAATATCTAGGTCTTATATTAATATTTATAATAGCCTTCACTGCTTGTGAACAGCATAAACACTTCTTTTCTGTTCAAACCCAATACTGAAATAAAACCCAAGAATATCTTTTACAAAAATTTACTTTTAATAGTGGTGGTAGTTTGTAATAATCTGTGTAGGATTTTATGGTTTTCATATCACTTTTTGCTTATATTACCTTCTTCAATACCAAACATAAATTTGTGAAGTAAATAAAATTGATTAATCCTCATTTTCCAGATGAGGAAGGGGAGGCCCAGGGAAGTTAAATAATTTGCTCAAGGTCATACAAATAATAAATGGCAGAACTAAATCTTAATTCAGATTCTTTACATCTGTTGTATATTCTTTTCATTAAATTTACTATAGGGCCTCTCTTCTTGTTTTTTGCCCATATTAAAAAAAAGAAGGGAAATGAAGAAAAAGAAAGCAGCTGGAAAATATATTTATTAAAAGAATGTAACTTTTCTCACAGTTTCCTATTGGATCTTTCAGGTATGTTATTTGAGGGCCTGTTGCCTTAGATTGGTAATAAAACTAATGCTCTGCAAAATACCTCATTAAGACAGGTATGTCGGTGGCAGCTCTGGTCTCCCATTCTCCGAAGGAAAAATTAAGGTTTCACAAAGCTAAGACGTCTTCCTCTCAGCCGGTTGTAGGAGCTTGTGGACCCGACCAGGGGGCAGAATTGAGATCTGTCCTCCAGGCTCTCCAGCCTCTTTATTCTATCAGCATTTCAAAAGCCTGACTACCTCCCCACCCACGCCTCCTCTTTCGGCTTTTTGGAAGGAATTTATCCCTGGTAGTTGCTATTAGCGCGGGGAGGGAATCGCCCCCTCAGTCTGGGGGATGGCCCTTGCGTAACTGCAGAGGAGTTAGTTCTCCCGGGTTGGGGTTTGAGTACGAGTGCTCGCCCGGGTTATACGGAATGAGAAAGCCGCTTTGTCTCCTTTTCCTGCGCAAAGGTAAGGGGTGGAGGCTACACCCCACTTTCTGATAAAGGCCCCCCCTCTTGGGCTTGTGAAGCAGGTACCTTCCAGGCACATGGATCAATATCCACGTTACTTTCCTACAAAAATAACGTGTAAAACCGAGCAGCTTTAAAATCCTTCATTTTGGGCGTATAAAGCCCCAAGACACAGAAAGTTAAATGGGCGTCGAAAAATGTAACCTAAAGATGGAGAAGCATTCTTTGGACTGCGTCTGCGTTTATGCCTTATGTAAAACAGCAGCGCGCGCCGAGATGGGCCTTTTTTCTTCCCTGCACATTGATTTACCAGGCATGGCCCGTCCGGGGTCTTGGCGGCCGCCACCCCTCTGCCCGGCCCCTCCACAAAGTCAGCCCCACCTGCGTGCGCCCGGCCACCAGCCGCCAGGTCGCCGGCGACGGGCTGGGGCGCGCGCCCCGGGGGCGGACTCCCGCCGCCCAGCTGAGACGCGATTCGTCACTCTTGCAGAACTTTCCCCCTGAAAATCCCTGCACCAGAACCAGCCCTCCCGCCCCGAAGAGGTTTTGATTTTAGTGGCTTTCCTTCCTTTTATTTTCCGTTGTGTGCGGGTTTGGGCTGCCGAGCAAATTTGCAGCTCGTCCATGTCAGCGGCAGTCGCTTCTGCTACCGCTTACCCTGACACCATGCACTCCGAAGCAGAAGAATCGAAGGAAGGTACGAGTTTGATTTTGCTGGGGGCCCCCGCCAGATTCTGCGGAGGAATGTGGAAGTAAGGCGGAGTAGGGGAGCAGATGGGAGTTTAAAAGTGCGCGATGGGTACTTTGTCAGCTCTCCCTGCGCATTCGCTGCTCAGTTAGAGCCGAATGTGCCGAATCCTGGACCCTTCTCACCCCGCGGCCGTTCAAAGGGGAGGGGAGGAAGAGTCGGACCTAGCTCAGCCAGCCCACTAAAAGCTGCTTTCTAGATTTCTCTGGAAACGAAACAGCCCCAGTATTGACTCCAAGAACGCAAAATGTACTTGGAAGAGCGCTGCCTGCCTGCATCAGGACAGCCGAAAGCCGGATCCCCTGGAAGAGCCTTAAGAGTCAAGGGTCTCTTGAAAAAGGGGTTTAGAAATTGGAAACGTGGTGTGTTTCCGGCTAAAAGGGGAAGCTGCGTGGGGGGGGGGGAGAAGTGAAAGATCTTTATTTGGGGAATAGGTTGGTTTTTTGTTTTAATTTTCTTGTTGGCTGTTAAGCAGTGAATTTATTTTGTTGGAGGCTTTAAGGGGGCTGAGAGATGAGGGAGGCCTTGTGCAGCTTGAAACTGAGGAGAGTTTGTCCGTTTCCAACTTTGCCAAAGCAGAGGGTTTCATTTACTCCTAACAGAGAGCGGGTGACAGGGCTGGAAAAGCTCCAACCAAAACACAATTATACGCTGCTGTTAGTTCGGGGAGTTTATTTGTGTGTGAGTGTTTGTATGCTTTGTTTCCTGAAACTTTATGTATACAAAAGTCCTCTTGTAAGTTGAGGTAGGAGTAGGGATAGTTGGGGGACTGTTCAAGATTGTGAAATTTCTTTTCTTTTCAAGTGGCCTCTTGGGAAACTGGTAAATTTCAAGTCAATCACAGCAGCTCTGGGAGCTTGAGGAACAGAAAGGAGCCCCATCGTTTCCCCATTTGGTAGATACCAGTCAGGGAGAGCCTTTGAAACTTGTCCTCTTCTTTTACTGAGTCCCATCCCCAGAGTAAAGCCCTGAGTTTCAAGATGTAGTCTGTGTGGGCTGACGTCTACTTGATTATGCTGTGTGAAGGAAGCAGTCAATAAAAACAGGCTTGTTTAATAGAAATATGGGGCTGGTGTGAATGAAAAATGACAGCCAGGAGCATTGTTTTTCAGCTTGATGTGGAGTTTGGGGGGTTAATGTTTCCTTGCTGCCGCGGAGTCTGTCCTGATGGAGGCTTTTCCGTTCTGTCTTTTAGACAGCAATTTACATAAGTCACAAGTAGTCGGAGGCAAATAGGAAACGGGCTGAGCGAATCCAGTGGTGAGCTTTTCTATGAATGACGAGTAGCACTTACATTGGTATTTTTCTCCCAGGTGTGTTTTTTTTTCTTTTGAAAAAAAGGGAGTGGGGAGAAAGTGGAAAACAGTATCCCAAAGCATATGATACATTCTTCTAACAGCACCCACATTCTTCTCTCCTTCCTAGCTCACCCATTGCAAGCCTGAAAACTGGAGTGTGAAGAGGTCTTGTAATGTGCACCCCACCTTACCTTATCCCTCCACTTGCCATCATTTACATTCTACAGATCTGTAGCAAATTATCCTGCCTCTGCTTTTTACAGAAAGCTCAGAATGTTTCTTTTAAAATAATATGAGGTGCTAGAGTTTTAAATTGATGGCAGTTAGGGTAGGATATGGAATAACTCTTGAGGGAGATTGAATAAATACTTCATTAACAAATGGAATCATGGTAGCTTCTGCCTGGAAATAAAGGATGAGTGTCTGTGTATATATGTGTGTTGTGTGTGTGTGTGTGTGTGTGTGTGTGTGTGTGTGTCCCTGGCAGTTCTGGCAAGACTGGTTGTTGGCTGTGATCTAGAACCCTCCATTTAGCTACCACCACTCAGAAAGGAACAATGCTGTTTAAATAGCTCCAGTTATCTTTATTCTCTATCCTTACTAATCCTGTCCCCACTCCTTAGCTTTTTTTTTTTCTCCTTGTGGACGTAATGTGTCCCGTTTAGTATGAGATCACCACAAACTCTTCACAATGTCTGCATTACAAGAAAACTGCCATTGGATGTTTCATGCCTGATTTGCTGTAATGAGAGATACTTTTAAGTCATTATTCTGAACCACAGTTTGAGACTAGTATACTTCGTTTGGGGTTGAATCTGAAAAAAATATCAAGTCGGATTCAGAAATCCTTGGAGGCCAACATATTTGTGTATGTGAGTGAATGTAGAAGCAAATGACTGGGGATATTGTTAAGGCATCATAGCTTAGGACGTACTTGACTCTGTGCCAGGAGTGCTGAACCTGCATCCTCGGTCAATAGCCACCTCCTAAAGAATTGATTTAATTTTGCCTTACAAATGAATAGGTGATTGTGCTTGAGTATTAAACAGAGAAAAAAAAACCAGACCTCACTTTATTGAAAGCTGAATGAGTTTAAGATATCCAGACATAATATGAATAGGAAAGCAAGAGAAAGGAAGGAAGAAGCCTACTTTATTAAATTGGGGAAGGCCATTGAAAGAAGGATATCAACAGTTTCCAGTGGATGGAGGCTTCCTGAGGAGATGGGCTGATGGCCATATTTTTGGTATTTAATTGATTCCTGTTGAGTAAATTACTTAATTATAAAGTAGGGGAAATGAATGGCAGTTAAGATCTCAGAAGCTTTTTCTAGTGTCAGGCATCAAGGAATCCGGGGCTCCTCTGTCCTGGTTATTGAAGCTTTGGTACCAGAAAGCAAGGAAGCCATTATTAAGGAGGGGTTGCTTTGGGAGGGTTGAGCTGTGAGTGAGCCCAGGTCCCCTCCTCTGTTGCCCATAATAGCACTTCCTGCCACCACCTCTCTCATGCCTCACCAGGCCTGCTATTTCACAAAGAAAACAGTAGCCATTAGACAACCCCCTCCCAACTTCCTGCTTCCAAACTGACAGACTCACCTTCACCCACACCCACCCTCCCGGTGTCTGTGGAACAGGTGTGGTTCCTGCTGCGGAGGCCACTCCTTCCACCATGGGCACCTAACTGCATCAGTTGGCCCCATGTCTTTCCTGGCTCCTTCCCTTCTGTGTATAGATGGGCTCAAGCTCCCTACTTTGGGGTGTTGGCACTTGATGGTCTTTCTTCCCGAAATCCTTCTCCCCACCTGACCCTCTTTTCCTGGTCAGGTCTTTGGAGAGGCTCTTTCTGAACCTGCATCTTAAATTAAGATCCCCGGACTTCCCTGGTGGCGCAGTGGTTGAGAGTCCGCCTGCCGATGCAGGGGACACGGGTTCGTGCCCCGGTCCGGGAAGATCCCACGTGCCGCGGAGCGACTGGGCCCGTGAGCCATGGCCGCTGAGCCTGCGTGTCCGGAGCCTGTGCTCCGCAAGGGGAGAGGCCACAACAGTGAGAGGCCCCCATATCGGAAAAAAAAATTAAGATCCCCTTACTGCCGACTCTCAGGACACCTAATCTTTTCCTCACTGGTACTCACCACGTTGTTTAGCATCTTTCTCTAGACCACAAGCTCTTGAGGGCAAGACCCTGTCTGTTTTATTCCCCCCACTATGTCTCCAAGACCTATACAGTGAGAGGTGATCATTCAGTATTTATAAAATGAATGAATGATCTTCATTTTTTAAAGGTAATCCTCAGTACTTTGTTAATTTTAGGCACTTATTTCTCCTTTAAAATGAACCTGCTTTTCTTTTTCTTTTTTTTTTTTAACCTTTTGCATGGTTCCTACTTTCTCACTCTTTGTCATCCGTCATCCACTGAAATCTGTCTTTTTCTCCACTACTCCACTGAAGTTGCCCAAGTCACCAGTGATTTCCGAGGTGCTGGGTGACCAGTGACCCAGCATTCATATTTTCATCCTGATCTTGACCTTTTTTTGCAGCATTTGACACTAGAAGACCAGTGTCCCTGCAGTCCTAAACTCCTTCCTTAGTTCCTATGCCTCTACACTCTCCTGATTTCCCTTCCTTTTTCTAGCTGTTTCTTTCTAATCTCCTAGACCTCCAGCCTGGGCTTTTCTAAGAGCCATCTGTACAGCCAGCTGCCTGGTAAACACCATGCTTTTTTTTTTTAATTGAAGTATAGTTGGTTTACAATGTTGTGTTAGTCTCTGGTGTACAGCAAAGTGATTCAGTATGCATATATATTTCACATTCTTTCCCATTATAGTTTATTATAAGGTATTGAATATAGCTCCCTGTGCTATACAATAGGACCTTGTTGGTTATCTATTTTATATATAGTAGTTCATCCCAAGCTTCTAATTTAACCCTCCCACCCACTTTCCCCTTTGGTAACCATAAGTTTGTTTTCTATGTCTGTGAGTCCAGGTAAACACCATGCTTTAGTGAATGTCAAATAGGTATCCCATTCAACAGGTCTACACTGAGCCCATCATTTCCTACTCTTCACAGATCTGATCCTCCTTTTGTGTCATCACTGAATATCACTGCACTCTTTGGCTTCCAAACTACAAATCTGCAAGTTGTCCTTGACCCTACGCTCTCCTTTATCTTCAGCTTCCACCTGGCACTTCATCCTCCTCATTACCTGTTGAACGCATCTCCTTCTCTTCATCTTCCTGGCCCCTGCCTTGGTTCAAGCCCTCAGCGTTTGTACCCTCCTGATTACAATAACTACTTCTGTCATCAGGGTTCTTGGTTGAAAGGGATGGAAGTTGATTCCTGCTGTTATGAGCTGAAGAAGGTATTGAAAGTATATCGGATAGCTCACAGATCCACAAAAAGAATTAGCCTCTGAAAAATGCATCAGGAAATGCAGCTAAGCATCTCCTGATTAGGACCTCACTGTGGCCTTGGCCTCCTGTATATTTTTCAGTTCTATCACTGATGGGACTCCAGATGTGATTGAATATTTGGTCATCCTCGACATTTAAAAATCTCAGAAATAAGCCAGCTGATTTGTCAGTGCTAGATTGTGTCCTTGCCCCTTGCTGCCTGTGGGAGAGGGGACTTCTGGTTCCAGCTTTGGGAGTGAGAGGTAGGGGTGTGACTCCTCCAATCACTTGCAAAATGAGCGTTTCTTCAGAAATAGAAAGGGACTTCTGACATGGATCACCAAAACAGCAACAGACATCTACAACACCACTGGACTGGTTCATCCAACCCTGGTGTTGCCCTGTTTATTTACTTCCTTGTTCCCTCAACAAATGTCGTTTCTTTTTTGGGGATCATTCTCTTGCCCCTCCTCAAGTGGGTAATGTCTCACTTACCTAGTGGACCCAGTTTGGAGTAGGTGATCTTTCATGGCATTCCCATAATACCCTGTATTTCCCTCAGTAGTACCATGTTTTCATGTATTATGGCTGTTAATTTTCTTTTCCTTTGCCTCCACTTTGTTATAAGTTTTTTTGGAAAGCAACATGTGTGCATGTTTTGTTTTGTTTTTGCTTGCCCTAGGGCCTCTCTTATATAGTAGGGCCTAATAAAGCATTGTCAAATTAATCAATTTAAAATGAGATTACAGAATATGATGAAACTTATCATATGCTGAGAAGTTGCTGAGAAGTTGCAATGCTGAGAAGTTGTCTAGCCTCACTTTTACAGGAATAGTGCCTTCCAAAACTAGAGGACAAATCTATTTAGTATTTCTTAGAGTCTCCACTAAAGTACTTTTTTTTTGCTGTACGCGGGCCTCTCACTGTTGTGACCTCTCCCATTGCGGAGCACAGGCTCCGGACGCACAGGCTCAGCGGCCATGGCTCACGGGCCCAGCCGCTCCGTGGCATGTGGGATCCTCCCGGACCAGGGCACGAACCCGTGTCCCCTGCATCAGCAGGCGGACTCTCAACCACTGCGCCACCAGGGAAGCCCTCCACTGAAGTACTTTTAACGGCAGAGGCAAAACAAGCATGTGTCTTTGATCACTGGGGTTGGGACCTAAGGTGGCTTATGAACATCTCAAATTGCCTTGAAGACTGAAGAAACCATTTTGAAACTAAAATGTACTGAGTGCTTCCATGTGCCAGGCACAGTGCTAAGCATCTGTTTATGTATATTATCTCATTTAACACTTGTTTAATAACCCTTTGTTTGAGTTCCACATAGCAATTAAGAAAACTAAGGTTCAAAGAGGTTAAAAACCATGCCTGAAACCACAAAACTAGAAAAGGTAGAATCAAGATTTGAATGGAAGTCGACTATCCATAGACGCTGGGCTTTCAACCGTGATGTGGTACTTCCAGGAATGTCCAAAAGCTGCTCTCCCCCGTCCTCAAGTAATCTTGGCACTCAGGAGGATGCTCTCTGTGGTCCTGTGTCCACTTGTACCCCATTTTTGAGAAGACAGGAGTGGAGACACCAGATGTCTTAGAGGAGAAAGAGAAGAACCCAGGCTTGAGTACATCCTTCTACCCCTGATGCAGGAGATCTAGGAACCCAGCAGGACTGGGTGGGAGGTACCTGGAGCCTACTGCAGCAAGAGGGACCAGAGTACCTGTGGGACAAGAGAGGGACCTCACTTTCTGAGCCAGAGGCCAGCTTGAGAACGGAGAGCTTGGATTCCCCAGGTCACTGATGTGAAGCAAGGTTCAATTACGTGTGTGTTAAGTTATTACAACGGGGTGACTTTGTAGCATCCACTGAATTTCAAGTTTCTTTAAAATCTGCAAGGACTATATACACATGTGAGTGATTCTTAGCACAGTTGTGTTCTACTCACTTAATTCGTCATGCCTCCTGATAATATGTTAATTTGTTGGGCATGTGCACAGGCATTTGCACTCTCAATTGTAGCCCTCCTCAGCTTTAGTATCATTTAACAGGTGCCTAACCTATTCCTCAGTGCTTCTGCAGTGGTTTCTCTGAGCTCCAGGTTGCTTTGGGTCCATCTCGCTAGAGACTGCCAGAGCTGGGGTCCCAGTTCCTGGTGGGTTTTCAGGAATGGATCAATCAGAGCACCAGTCAAGTGACTGAGATCAGTCAAGTGCCAGGACAAGGTATGCCTGAGCTTAGCCCCACCCCCAGCCCATGTGCCTTGCAGAACCTTGCCGGGATATCATGGTCAGCATTACCCCACCTCCCAGGAATTTTAAATCTTCAAGGAGACAAAAAGTAGAGACTTCCACTGCAAAGAAGGGGACCAATACCTGTCAAAGTATTGATCACAGAAAAGTTCAGTTCCATGGTGGTGGTTTATTAATATCCTCTTCTATAATCAGAAAGCTCAGTGGTATCGTTTAAAGCTGCCCACACCAGGTGGTGTCCTCCCTGTTTTAGATAATCATGTTCATTGCTAAGCATTACCGTACCGGTGTTCTCCCCTTGCCCCTCCCTTCCCTAGCCCTTGCTCTGCACAGGGAATGATGAGTTCAGAGGTGAAGCAGTAGTTTGGCTGTGACAAAATGCACAGCACTTGGTGCAGCTGACCTTGATGTCATTTATAATGTAGAAGGTGCAGCCTGTGCTCTAAAACACTGGACTTTGATGTGATTCCTTTTATATAGTCATTAGCCTTGGAGCGCAATGTGCTGACAAGGACTAAAAATGGAAAATCCATTTAGAGATCTGTGCCATACTGTCTCCTCTGCAGTGGACATCACTGATAACCTGGTATTGCCTGACACCCCCAGCTCTGTAAGCCGAATTATACCGGGGCCTTTTTCTTCCTCACTTCTGAAATTTTCATCAGACTGAATTTGCTTCACACCTTTCTTGTCCTCACATGAGGATGCCTTGGAACAACCAGGATAACATGGATGATAAAATTCCCTGCTCCTGGGACTTCCCTGGAGGTCCAGTGGTTACGACTCCATGCTAGGGTGGGATAGGGAGGGTGGGAGGGTGGGAGACGCAAGAGGGAAGAGATATGGGAACATAGGTATATGTATAACTGATTCACTTTGTTATAAAGCAGAAACTAACACACCATTGTAAAGCAATTATACCCCAATAAAGATGTTAAAAAAAAAGAAAAAAAAAAAAGACTCCATGCTTCCACTTCAGGGGGCGTGGGTTTGATCCCTGGTCCGGGAACTAAGATCCCGCATGCTGCTCGGTGCAGCCAAAAGAGAACAATAACAAAAACAAAAACCAAATTCCCTGCTCCTGGTTGCTGATAATGCAGGAAGTAACCAAAAAATGGGTGGGTAAAAGAGAATGCAGTAGGGTGAGAGAAAGTCTCGGGGCCCACTGATTTCATTTCAGCATAATGCAGTGGCTAGATTTGCCACAAACTGTTGGTCAGCATTTCCGTCTGTATGAGAAAGATGCTAACAACTTGAGAAACATTGAGATGAACATGGTCGTATACTTCATTCAGTAGATTGTGCCTAAAAAGATAGTATAAGCTGAATTTTTTAAAAAATCAAATCAGTATATATATCTGAAATATTTAAGGAAGATCTACAGTGAGAAGCCTTTTATAATGAAAATGATTCCCCCTACAAATACAAGTAGAATCACCATGAATTTTTTTTTTTTTTTTTCCGGCTGCACTGCACAGCTTGTGGGATTTTAGTTCCCTGACCAGGGATTGAATCCAGGCCGTCAGCAGTGAGAGGGTGGAGCCCTAACCACTGGACTGCCAGGGGATTCCCCAATCACCATGTTTTAGAGTTAAAAGCAACTTTGCAGGTCAATTCGTCTAACCTTTTCATTTAGAAATGAGGAGCTGAGGCCCAGAGAGGTGATGTTTAGGCCCTTTCTACCCACCTTGTGCCTGTTTGGCAAACAAGAAATTTTGCAAGCCTAGGTTTCAGCATCCTGGATTTTTGCATGAGATCTCCTGGAAGCAGGACAATCTAATCTGTTTGTGTGGGTGTCATTCATTACCTTTTGGGGGAATTTATTTCACCTTCTCTTATGTGTACCTCAGGAAAGTAAAAGATGAGGAGGCATTGTGAAATAAAATTTAGCTCTGCAATAGATCCTTTTAGATCCCTGGTTTTGAAGGTGATAGACTGAGTGAGAAGCAATTTAACAGTGAGCTCACTTGTTTTCATTCCTTTGAGAACATCACTTAGGAAAATTAGCTCAGTAGTTGCTTGGGCAGGGGTGCTCTTCCTTGGGGAAAAGGTGTGCATGTATGTGGGTGGGAAGGGAGTGGGCATTAGACACTGGACATGCAGTTGCAGGAGCAGATGGGCGGTCCACAGCCTGGTTTTCCCCGGAGCACTGTGGGCCCGGTGCATGCTGGGAGTCAGAACATGTTCTTTTTTGAGAAGCAGCCCACTGCTCCCCCCACCGCTGATCGAGATACCTGAAAGAGCAATTGCTTAGATCTTTTTTCTTCCAGTTTTGTTAAGATACAATTGACATGCAGCACTGTGTAAGTTTAAGGTGTACAGCATAATGATTTGACGTAACATCATGAAATGATTATCACAATAAGTTTAGTGAATATCTGTCATCTCATATAGATACAAATTTAAAGAAACAGGAAAAATTTTTTTTTTCCTCGCGATGAGAGCTCTTAGGATTCACTCTCTTAAAATTTTTCGTATATAAGATATAGCAATGTCAATTACATTTATCATGTGTCTTAAATCTTGTTCTAGACCTTGAAGGAGAGTTAGGTGTAGCCCTGTAGTGTGTCCTGAGTGACTGACCGCAGAGTGGGCAGTAAATGGCTGAGGGAATGCTGCTCCGGGAATCTGTAAGACTGTAAATCCTGTGTTGTTAGGTTGGTACCTACGGTATTTACGGTTTTAAAGATGTATGGGGGGGCTTCCCTGGTGGCGCAGTGGTTGAGAGTCCGCCTGCCGATGCAGGGGACACGGGTTCGTGCCCCGGTCCGGGAAGATCCCACATGCCACGGAGCGGCTGGGCCCGTGAGCCATGGCCGCTGAGCCTGCGCGTCTGGAGCCTGTGCTCCACAATGGGAGAGGCCACAACAGTGAGAGGTTCGCATACAGCAAAAAAAAAAAAAAAAAAAAAAAAGATGTATGGGGGTTTGTGTTTGTATACATAGCATCGTCTGTGGACTTACATTGGAATTCAGTCTCCAGCTTCATCGTGACAAACAACATTTAATTTTATAGATAACTGGGAGTAAAGTTTCTTCCAAGGAAATGCTGAAGCAAAGAGGCCACTAAGCAGAATGCCCTAAGTGACCATGACAGCTTGAGGCCTGAAGCCTTAAGACCTCATGTCCCCAAGTCAGGGTTGACTGTCAGGAGGAAAATAAGGAATTTATGAACTTTCCTTCCAGTGTGACCTACCATGTATCTTTGATGCCGGCTCACCTGGCCCAGGTATGTGTTTTCATGTGGCCCCCTCCGCTAGGCAGAGGAGCTGGGGACCAGAGGTGTCCCCAGAAGTACAGGCTGTTCTGCTCACCATGGACAGTCCTGTTTCCCAGGTGCAGCCTCTCTCCCTCAATCACTGCTGCCTTCCCTGGGCTACTCATAGCAGCAAATGTTGACTGAGTTAGTACTTCCTCTGCGGGGCCTGGAGAAGCAGATTGTGTGTATAGAGGGCCCTGCCCTGACAGAACTCCTGGTTCAGGCCATCACACACGGGACGTGTGCATTCATAGGACAAAATACATGATGGGGAGCTTAGGTTGGGTACAGGTCAGAAGATGAGGCAGCAGACCCTTTGAGAATCTAGAGGAGAGAGTGTTCACCAGACATTGTCGTGGGCAGCAGTGCCTTCACAGAGGGGTTAGCTGGGACTTCAGCAAGGCCCTTTAGGGAAGAGCAGAGGAGAGTGAAGGAAGGAGGTTTACGGCAGCATGGAGTGGAGGGTTCATGGGCAGTGTTCGTGGGCTGTATTGCAGTGGTACATGGCGCCAGCCTAGAAGCCAAGCTGCCCAGAGGGACATTATGGGTAGCAGACAAGGCACTGGGAATCAGGAGACCAGTTGTACTCCTGACTTTGCCCTTGGTTGTCTGTGCAACCTTCAGTCGCTGATTAGTCTCTCAGAACTTCAGTTTCCTCGTTAGAAAAATGAAGGCATTGACATTAGACTAAAGCATGCCTGAGATACCATTTAGGAGGCAAACACAATTATTGTAAAGAACCGGGGGTTTTGAGCTGGAATAGGGTAGGTGCAAAGTAGTGTTGTAGGAATACTAAGCTGACAAGAACCCTGGGTTGGTCTGGAGGATCAGCTGAGCCCTGGTAAAGGACCCTGGGCAGAAAAGTATGTGACTCTCCACTCAGAAGAGGAGAATTGACTTCCCTTACGTGATCTCTGAGGGTAAGATTGAAGACAGAGGTGGGGGCTGGTCTGTGGAGTTAGTCTCTGAGAATACCCACTTTTACAAGGGAAGGAGCTAGATGCATCCAGTAAAGGAAACAGAAATGGAGACACTCAAGAGGTAGGAGGAAACCAAGGAGAGAACAGGGCTTTAGAAGCCAGGAGGACAAGAGCCCCATGGAGGCAGTGGTCAGCCATGTCTAAGGAGAGGTGCTGTAGAAAATTGCTTTGCTGTCTTCTCCTTGGGCCTCAGCAAAAGCTTTGAGCCTGTGTTTGAAGAACTCATCTGCTAAGAATACGTCATGAGTGTTCCATCAATATTTAGTGGACACCCTAGGAAATGAGGGAAGGCATGCGGGGCCCAGGGGATGACTGCCCCAGCTGTGAGCAAGCACCCAGGCTCCTGAGGAAGGGAGACTTTGATCACCCTAGGACCTTCCAAGTCCTAGTTGCCAGTAGCTTCCTTCCTGATCTCCACCGCCATCACCTCTGACCTCTCCCTGTGGCATTGCACAAAATCAGCACTGGTGCTTAAGGGTAAGAAGTGAATATAGGTAGGAAATTTAATCCAGCTCTTCATGCTGGAAAAAAGTTTTGGCCAGTCTGAGAATTAGGGAATTTTTCTCTCTTCCCTTTCACCTTTACTTCCTCTCTGCCCCATTTTTTTTTTTTCCCCCATATGACAGGAATGCATGTTTTGGAAAACCACTGGTGGTTCTGCCAGGAGTACCCTAGATTTGACATATACTCTGAAGCTCTGAGGGTTTTAGTCTTTTACATGTTAAATAGGATTTGAGCCACACTAGTAAGTTGAGCCTTTCTGAGGAATTTTTAATCTCTCCTGAGGTGAGCACCACTGAGTTAATGCTATATCAGTGATTAGACAGCTTCACCCAGGAGGTGCTGGATAAATAAGGAGACTTATAATCACAAAGACAGAACCCACCGTGGCCTACCTACAACATTTACCTGGTTAAGAAGTACTCATTTCCCATTCTGTAAAAAGCAAGCAAGGATGGGCTTGCTCCAAGGAATGTTTTTCTTCTGTAAAGTTATCTGATAACAGTAAAGTATTAGTGCACTGACTGTTCTCCTTATTGTAAAGCACTTACAAAACCATTTTCACCTTTGAGGGTTAAAATTAGAATTAAGTCAGTTATGAAACAGCTAGAATGAAAATGCACCCCTCTGCAATATCACAAGTCTAAACGCTGGACTCAGGTTCTTCAGACAAAGGAGATAATTAAAGGAGTCTCTCCAGAGTTTCCAAGGAGGTGGAATTCAGGGGCCAGTAGCGCCAACAAAAGGGAAGGAGAAGAACTACTGGGAAACAAGAATAGTGAAGGAAGTCGAGGGAGTGGCCGTTTGGCAGGTTTTGACATTTCAAGGGAACAATGAGGAAGAAATAGTGAGTGAGAGGGACGGGGAGTGGCAGGCAGTGGCAGGCACAGGGTGGGACCCAGACTTGATGCGGAGCCTCCTAGGAGAGAGAGGGGAAGGGAGGTGTAAGGAAATAACTTGGAAATGGAAAAAAAAAAAAAGATAATTTATGCAACACTAGAGAGGCAAGAGACCACCGTGACTGAGGTGAGAAGTTTTGGCAGTTTATTTTGTTTGCTTGTGCAGTTAACAGGAGGTATGAAGGAGTGCTGGTCTCCAAAGTTAAGATACAGCTTGGAGCCCGTGAATATAGTGGCGTTTGGAGGACACACAAGCACTCCAGTTCTTCTCAGGCAGGATTAATGCAGGGGCCCATAAACAAGGACGTGACACTGAGGAATGCTGCTGCTTTTCCAACGGCTAAATCGGGCTGGTCTGAAGCAAGGTCTGTGTTGTGTTGGCTTGGATTCCTAGTGACTTTCTACTGGGTTATAAAAATGATTTCCTCAAAAAGCTTGCCAATGGCAGATGATGAATTAGAAAAGCAGTAATACCAGCCCGGCGGAGTCCTCTCAAAGCAGTCAGCTGTACCGTACCATCCTTTGGATGGAAGGCCAGTGGGACTTTTAGTGCATGGCTGTTGGAGGAGGAGAGAACCATCGTCACCCTCCCCCAATGACGCTGCGCCTAATTTCTGTGGCTTCACTCATTAGCAAGTCTCACTTGCTAAGTGAGCAAGCTCACTGAAGAATCTCAGGCGGAGGGTTTTTATGGGCAGAGCTGGTGTCCATTATTTGGCTCACACGATCATTTGCTCAGACTTGATGATCAAGGGGATGATCCTGGAAGTGCAGGAGCTGTTACTTGACGTTCTTGTTGTCGTCGTCCATCCCAGCATGCTTTGGGGCTGCTCCTCTGCCAGCGCTTGGGGCGGGGGCGGGGGGGAGGGGAGGTGTTCCTTGTGCTTCTCAGCAGTGGAACTTCAGCTGGCTTGTCTCAGCATGTATAAGGGTTAATCAGGTAAATTATAACTGAAGCCTGACGTAGCCCTCAGGGCTGCTAGGGAAAGGGTCATTCTTACAATCCTTAATTGTATTCCTCTCTTTCTCAAAGATGGGTTTTTAATGTAATATTATGGTGTTTGACCAGTGGATAAAGACCTTCCTGATCTGTATTTCAGTCCTTCGTATTCTTGTTTCTTTAAAATTCTCAGGTGACCCTTCCTTTAAAATATAATTAGATTAAAATTAAACACAAAAAGGAATAAATTGATTCTGTTGTTGTTGCTTAGTTCCTTGAGATCTTCTGCATCTTGGGGCATTTTTGTAAATGAAGATGTGGAATGTCAATTGGACTATTTAACCCAGAGGGGGAGTGAGAGAACTGTTATATTTGGTAGTAATACTGGAATATCACAGAAACTACCAGAAAATAGTCTCTTAGAGTAACATTGTATGTTCTTTTCTTTCTGTTTTGTTTTCCTGGCACCATCTATCCTTATTCTGTGAAATAGTCAAACCTGTTTTCCTTGTATATCTTTTAAAGCTTCAGTTAGCCAGATGTTTTTTAATGTTTGATGCTGTTTTCTATTCCATGAATGACTCAATTGACAGAATGTAAGCAGCTACTAAACTTGGCAGTTTGTCGCCATCATTATGCCCCTGGACAGGAAGTGTTCAGTATAGATATGACTAACCAGTTTCCAGGCTTAAAAATAAAGTGGGGGATTTCTGGACAGAATAGATCTTTGTCACTCAGTTCAACATGGCTATAAGTGTGAAGCTCTCAGCAGCCACTTGGCTTTCTCACTTTTACCAGGCCGTCACTTCACCTGACATTTTCTGTTATACAGATTGAAACTTTATGGTGTTGGTGGGTTTTGGTTTTTTTTAATGAAATAAGAGGATATTTGAATAGACGTGAGAATCAGCTCGAGTCAGTATTCTTTCCTTGTTGCCTCCTTTATTTTTAGCTCCTTTTAAATCATCACCCCTCCTGAGGTAGGTAATGGGGAAATAATCTTCACCTGCATATGTAGCAGCTTAAACTGAAAGCGTCAAGGACGTGCCCAGACAACTGTATACTCAAGACTTGTCTTCTTGAATCTAAGGTATACTTGAAGCAGCATTTTTTTCCCCCAAAGTTACTTCCAATCATTCTAGTGATTCTTCGATTTCTTTTGTCAGATAGCAACTTAGGAAGAATCTATACTATTTTGACAGATACCAAAAGGTTTTTTAGCACCTCTCTGCACACAGTTATTGTTTCAGGACTTCAAAGATAACTTCATATTTTATTTTGTCTTGCTGTCTCCCTAAATAACATAACTTTCCCTCTCTTAATACAGTTTTTTCTCTCCTTTCTTTCTTATTCTAAACAGCATTTTTTTTTTCTTTTTTATTTTTGGTCTTAGGGATTTAAGAAGTCTTAATACCATGTTCTTTGGAAATGCTGAATTAGAGACAACATTTATTAGATGAGAGTCTCTAACAACAACAACAAAAAAGTGTTTCTCTTAACTCTGTGCAGGTGTTTGAGCTTCTGTTTGTTTTTCAAATAAGAAACTTGCCAAAGAATGATGATTTAAAATACAAAATGCATGCAAAATATTTTTAGTTTGGGTTAGGGTGAGGTCAGTAATGGTTCTTTGGGACAACTCAGCTTTATTTGCCAAATTTAGAAATAAATCATAAATTTATAAAGAGCGGGGTTCTAGTTACCATACTTGAGCAGAATGTGGCTACGACTCTGAAATGATGTTTCTTCTCCTGTGCTCCTCTTTACCGTCTTCTCTGTTTTCGAGCTCCAGGCAGGACAGAGTAGAATAGTCCCTGCTATGCCTTGGATTAGAAATTGATAAAAATCAAGTCTTTTAAGAATATAGGACTGCTGTGCTCCAAATAACCTATACCTGTTCTAGTCAGATGTTTTCAGGGGGAAAAGGGGAACTGTGTATACAAGCCAAACTTTCACTGAATAAAATGATTCCCTGATCTGAAATGTTAATCTTCTCTACCTCTGTCGTGAAGACTACTTCTCTATCTTTGTCGCCTTGTTGTGGCAAGACTCTTCTAGTTTTTACGATGTTGGGCACAGTGTAGGGAAACGGAAAATACTTGGTAACCAATGAAGTGTGAGGGTAAGCATATGGTCCAGAGGGTAAAATATTTTGCAGAATTTAAACCTCTGCTATTTTCATGAGATTGATGGATTATCCAAACATTGATGATGAGTCATCATCTGGCCTTGCTGTCTGGGTTTTAGGTACAGGAGGGGACTGTGCTCGGTAGGTGGTTATACCATCCATGGTGCCAGCTGTCAGCTGAAACCAAGATGGACATTCCGAATATACTGTGCATATGAGGGGCATCTAAGAGAAGGCCTGTTAGGACTTTCTTTGTGCTGGTTCCTTTGAAGGCTTCGGGGTGATAATCAGTCTCTTACCTAGTGTTTTGAATCACAGTGGTCATGCCTAGGCTCAGCACAGACCCAGGGGTGGGCTTTAACCAGAGCAGAACTGTCTAGGCTGCTGGAGTCTGTAACAGGCTAACTTATTACTCTGTTGAAAAGTTGATGGGAACTGGAGAGTTGTCTTTCAAATTTGGGTCAGGTGGGCTTCATTATCAGTACGCTTCTGGCACATCTTGTGGGGCAATAGAAAAGGGAGTGTTTTAGGCAACTCTTGTGTTTGAAATGCCTCTTTTTTTTTCTCACTAGTTTTTTGTAGCTGTTGTTGCCACAGAAGCATCTCTCTGTTTCAGCTCATTGGAATTGTACATCTGTGGACTTCTTCTTGCGTTCCAGCCATTGTAGCTTATCACTAGTTAAATCTAGTTTAAAATAAAAAGCAATTTTAGGAGAAATATTAGAGAAGAAAAAGATGTTAGTTGATTGAGGGACAGAGAAACAGTGGGCAGATCCAGATGTAAAACGCTTTGGGGCTGGGTAAAGCCTTCTAACAACTAACATCTCAGCTTTCACTTATTTATATCTAGAAGATAAGAAATGGACTTCATCAGAATTTGACAGCAAATGGAAGGCCTCAGCCCTCTTTAACCATGCACATACATGCTCAGAAGTTCTATAAAATAATGGACGATAAAGGCACACTGCTGATCAAAATAATATGAATTGTGCCTGAAAAGAAAATCTTGCCTCTAAGACCAGGAGGGCTCCCAAAGTGGCCACCGCTTTGCCTTGAGCCCAAAGACAAGGGAATAACTGTTACTAAGACCTCTACTGACCCAACACTAGCCTCCAACTAGTGTTCCGGTCATTTTTCAGCTATCCCTCATGATGAAAAAAAATACTGTATTAAAATATTTCAGATTCTTTTTCCTCCATCAGAATGAAGTGAGCTGTAAGTCAGCTCAAGAAAAGATGACCCACCCTCTGACCCCTTGATACTTTATTAGGAGCCATTAAAGCTTTGGAGACCTGGGAGATTATTGAGGCCTACATTTGGAACCTAGAATCTTAATCCAAGAATTCTAAAACATTCTCTTTTTTTTTTTTTTTGGCCTGTATCTAAGGTTGCTCTATTTTGTGAAAATACCAATTTAATGGAAGAAAAATACTCATAGATGCTAGACACTTGCTATTCAAGAATTCAATTTCTTTTGAGGTTAGCTAGAGTCTCTAAACATTCATTTAAACATGGTTTCTAAGTTTCAGTGGGGGTAGTATGGCATATGGTTTTATTTTATTCTGTAGTATGTAGTGGAAAAAGATTTCATTTTGATTTGTCAACAGGGAAAATATGGCAGAATTCATTTTGGATATTTCCTATAGATCGTGCCCTGCATCGGAAAGTGGGTGGAGTTCTGGCATTTGTGTTTTTGCATGTTTCAGGGAAATAAAGGTACAGAGAAGCACTTGTCCATTGCCTAAATAAAGACTAACTGTACAGCTGACAGCTTAAAAATACTGTATGAGATGACATTTCATGTCCAACAGTAGCATCTGTTTCCTTCATTCTAAGATCAACAAATGGCATTAAAAATGGATGCTGAAAGGGGCTCCCCTGGTGGCGCAGTGGTTAAGAATCCACCTGCCAATGCAGAGGACACGGGTTTGAACCCTGGTCTGGGAAGATCCCACATGCCGCGGAGCAACTAAGCTCATGCACCACAACTACTGAGCCTGTGCTCTAGAGCCCGCAAGCCACAACTACTGAGCCCGCGTGCCTAGAGCCCACACACTGCAACAAAGAGTAGTCCCCACTCACCGCAACTAGAGGAAGCCCGCGCACAGCAACGAAGACCCAACACAGCCAAAAAAAAAAAAAAAAAAAAGGATGCTGAAAATGTAAGAGGAAAAGCCATTGTTTCTGGCAAATTTGTTAACTCCCCTCACCATCCTTTTCAAAGCAGGAGTAGACTGAATGACATGAATTGAAAATTAACGGGAGATTAGTTCAAGGGGGAAACTTTTCGGTTAGGATAGATTTAATTTTCAGATTTAGAAACTGACTCAAATCATACATTCTAAAGACTTGATTCATCTTTTTCCTAAGCATGTAATCTTTACAATTTACATTGTCTCACCTTAGAGATAAATTCAACATTATTCTTCTAAGATATCTTCTATTTTTGCAGGACTGAGGGTATTAGAAATCATATGAAAAAGAAAATTTCAAAAAAAGTAGATTGTCTTTCTCCATAGAAACAATGCTTTAATTGGAGGTTCTATTATTTATCAATATAAAATAACCACTAGATATGATCAGGAATATTTCCCAAGAACAAAGATATGATCATAAAACTTGCTAATCATTTGACTCAGAAAATTTTCTTTCTAGCCTTATAAATGAGCATCATGTGCACCATGTGTACTGATCTTATAAGGCCTCCAATCTTTTAGAAGATTAATCTGGATACCATAAAAGTACAAATTGAGCATCACAAATTGTCTCTCTCTCTCTCTCTCTCTCTCTCCCTCTCTCTCTCTCTCTCTCTCTCTCTCTCTCTCTCTATATATATATATATATATATATATTTAATGTTAGGTTAGTAGACACTGCTTTTATTTGCCTGTGGAAATCTTTGTCCTGTGTCTCTTTATCAAGTTGAGCCAGGTAGTGTGAACCGATTCTTTCTGGGCATGTGTGACACCCGGAGTCATCACAGAAGGTGCTCAACCCCTCTGTCCACCCCAGAAACAAAGCCTAGACACCTACCCCCTTCCCAGCCTGCTAGGCACACTTCCTTACCTTTAAAACAAAACCTGACCTAAATAGGGTAGCTCTTACTTAGCACACCAATAGTAATTGTATTCAGTGCTTTATGAAATCCTTAAATTTAAGAAAGCAAAGGTATGCAGTTATTTATCCCTGTGTCTTTCACCATATTGGGCACTTTATCTACTAGGACATGTTTTAGTTCATTTAGAAACTGGTTTGCAATTTTTTAAAGTCACTTCAAAACTCTCCTCGCTGGGGATGTCAAGACAGGCATATGCCACGAATCTGACCAGGTGTAAGTTAATGCCAGTAGCTTTCACCAGAGAAGATTATGTAGTATGGAAAACCTGTCTCTGTCCTTGAGGGCCTTTCAGTCCGGAGAAGATGTCAGACATGTACACGAGGAAGTACATACAAGGGGGATGCCACATCCGGGTTAGAGAGGTTCAGGAAGGGCTATCCGTGGCCGAGACCTCTGAGGCACAACTGTTGAGATGAATGCATTGGCAGGAAGCTTTGGACAGGATTTCCCAAAATGTGGTGGCTGTACCATTGGTGGCGGTACGGTAAATGATTTTAGGAGGCCCCAGGCACAGAGTAAGATCATCTTCAGTAACTTTACAAGACGATTAGTCCCTTTCAGCTCCCTTGGAATCCTTTACATCATTCCCAGAGAATGCCTTTTTGGGGCTGTGTGACCTTTGCCACCTTATTCACACTGACTCACCCCTTTTGTGCCACGCAGTTAGACATGGGGCTCATGGCCTTTGGCAGACAGCGATATCTGGCTAGAAATGAACAGTAATGGGTTTTTTTTTCCTCATTGAAATAATTTTTATGATTTAACAAATTTTTTTTGATTTAACAAATTTTTAATGATTTTTATGATTTTGGTATATTTAGGGGAGGAGTAGCAGTTTCCATTCACATTGTGTATATGGTTCCTTTGATAAATAAATTTTTTTTCAGTAACAAGTAACCAGAGGGAAATAAAATACAGATAGTAAGTAGAAAACAAAGGCAAGTATTTGCAGCAACACAGATGGACTTTATGCTAAGTGAAATAAGTCAGGCAGAGAAAGACAAATACTGTATGTTATCAGTTATATGTGGAATCTAAAAAAATACAATAAACTGGGCTTCCCTGGTGGCGCAGTGGTTGAGAGTCCGCCTGCCGATGCAGGGGACACGGGTTCGTGTCCCGGTCTGGGAAGATCCCACATGCTGCGGAGCGTCTAGGCCCGTGAGCCATGGCCGCTGAGCCTGCGCGTCTGGAGCCTGTGCTCCGCAACGGGAGAGGCCACAACAGTGAGAGGCCCGCGTAACGCAAAAAAAAAAAAAAAAAAGAAGCAAAGGCAAGTTGTGACAGTGGTGCTCAAAGGATGAGGGTTTAGAGTGCTGCTCAGGTACACACAGGATGGCTTTTTCAGTGAAGAGAGAGATTTCAGCAAATATGCTGGGGTGGAAAATGCAAGGCATTTGGAGGAGAAGGTGGTGGAAGCCTAGAGATGTGTTGACAAGTCAGAACTAGGAAGTCTTCTTGCTCAGCTTGATTGCCAGCTAGGGGAACAGAGGGCTGCGAGCGCTTTGGAATCACTGCCAGAGTCACACCCAGGTCTGAAAAGTGATTCAGAAGGATTTGAGTCCCTGAGCCTTTAAAGCAGGGGTGGCTAACTCACAGATCTTGGCTCATTTCCTGGCCTCTGTGGGCGTGTGGCCAGGTGGTTAACTGGACAGGACCTGTTTCTTACTCCCTTGTACCCCCTGCCCCCAAATGTTACCAGAAGGTCAGATTTTTCTTGAGAAATGGGAAATGTGAATTTTTAGGTCAATGCTCCCAACTTTTACATGGTTTTTACTAATTAGAAAAACAAAATTAAAACATTATGAGGGCCCATTTTGGGGTTGATGAAGTGTTCTGGAATTAGATAGTGATGATTGTTGCCCATTGTGAATATAATAAAAATCACTGAGTTTCATCCTTTTGAGATGGTTACAACGGTGATTTTTTTTTTTTTTTTTTTTGCATTACGCAGGCCTCTCACTGTTGTGGCCTCTCCCGTTGCGGAGCACAGGCTCCGGACGCACAGGCTCAGTGGCCATGGCTCACGGGCCTAGCCACTCCGCGGCATGTGGGATCTTCCCAGACCGGGGCACAAACCTGTGTCCCCTGCATCGGCAGGCGGACTCTGAACCACTGCGCCACCAGGGAAGCCCTACAATGGTGATTTTCATGTGATATGAATTTTATCTCGGTTTTAAAAAGAAAAAAAAAATTATGGGGGCCCAACCAAAATGTGTTGCCAGCCCAAAGTTTGTAAGCTCTGTTTTAAATGGAGGAATTACTCTTTGCTACTTTTGATAATCCCAAACCACCTTTCCCCAGGGAAGCCAGCGACCAGGAGTTAATGGGGGTCATATTGTAACCCTGCATTAACCTCTGGGCCTCTGTTTTCCGCCTGTGGTCTCCATGGCTTCTTCCATCTCTAAAAGTAGGACTGGTGACAGAAATGGGGAGAGGTGGGATGGTGGCCTTAATTCTGGAGCACTGAGTGAGTGGGTGGAAAGACAAAACTACAGAAAGGTGGGCGCTGCCAAAGTGTTTCAGGGAAGTGATTTATTTTGTTGTTATTTGGCAACTGGTGGTAAAATTGATTGGTTACGTTATTTGCCAAAGTTTATTTTACCCAAATATCTACCATTAGGGAAGTAATCCATCTCTAAGACAGCAAGTTAATGTACTTAGGGAAACGATTTTTAGTTCTTAAAAGAGATTGACTATAATGACCTTTTTTAGTTATTTTCTTTAATGGAAAAATGAGTTTAATATACCAAGTATGACTCAACATGAAAGAATTATGATTATTTTAACAAAACTGTTTGGCTTTATTATTTTTAATTCTAAATATAATTTGAAGTTAGCCAATTTCAATAAGGACAAAATAGAAAACTTAAGATTTTTATATTATAACCCTAACTTAATTTTCAACTTTTTATTTAACAAACTAGCAAAGAAAAGTAGAGTTTATGCCTTTTTAAATTTCCAGTTTCTTATGAATATATCCTTAAAAAATGCCTTTTTTAATCTTAAAAAAGCAACATCTCTCTGAAAAACAGAATTATCTTATCTCTGCAGAGTGTGGGTTATTCAGTAATTTTTACCAGTTTCAAGTGTTATCAAAAGATGACTTTTTTTTTTTTTTGGATGCCTATCCTAAGTTACGAATGGACTCATTTAGAATAAATTTTTTCCAAAGGATTATATTGCAATATTCGTTTCTTAGGTAAATTTGAGATATGATATTTGAGGTATGCTACCTAATTAAGTATTTGAGATATGCTACTTAATTAAAGTATTTGAGATATGATACCTAATTAAAATAATTCATTTATAGTTTCTTATGTCTTATAAAAAACCAGTACTCTTTTCTCACTCCTCCCCTGGCTTCCTGTTCCCCCAGAACAACCTGGGAATTCTTTTGACCCAGCAGATACATTTTAAAGATTAATTGAGCATTTATTGTGGCAAGGAATAAATAATAAATTATAACCAATCACAAAGATTTTACTTTCAGGGAAAATGGAAGCAAATAATTATGATGTAAAGCAGTTTGCAAAAAGAGTGAGAGAGAGGCTAGAACGTTTCTGACAGGGTTAGTCAATAAAGCCTTCAAGGAAGATATATTTGGGAAGGATCATTGAGGAATGGATAGGATTTCACCCAAGATGGCTCCCCCTTGCTTCCTTCAAGTTTCTGCTCGAATGTCACCTTTCCAGAAAGGCCTTCCCTGACTAAAATAGCAGGGATAAAATAGCATAGTCTCCCCCTCACCCCCAGTCTCCTCACTACCCCGCCCCCCAGCAAAAACACACACACTCCCTTTACTTTTTTCTAGCCCCCTGCCACTGTTTGACCTGTTCATACACATTTGTTTAATGTGTCTTAGGTTTTGTGTCTTAGGTTTGCCTCTACTAGAATCTGTGCTTCTCGAGAGCAGGCATTTTGGTGCTGAGTAAAAAATGTGTTAAGTGAATGAATGAGTGACTGACTGGGAGAAGGCTTTTCTGCTAAAAAGTCTGTTTACTGTGTAGCGCTCCAAACTGGTATGGAAAATCCAAGTTCCACTTCTCCCAGGATATTTAGAAATTTGGCAAATTCACCACCTCTCTGAGACTCAGCGAACACATTCTGTAGAAATTAGGGGGAGATTTTGATGCCTGTAACTAAATAACAAGTGTTATGAAAACAAATTATTATTACTCTTAACCTTCCTACCTTTTTACCCAGCAGACCTTCCGTAGACACTCACTGACCATACATAATTTAGGTTTAAATTATTTCTAAAATCCATGGGACTTGCACATACCCTTCTGTTTCTGACATACAGGTACACTGCGGGGCAGAATTCTAATTCCAAAGAGCCCATAGGAGTTCCGTAGGTTGGCTCTGAAATGTAGTCCCATTTATTTCTTTAAGGAGAAGTCATCCACACAAATGGTTGCCAAGCCCGGGAGCTGAATGTAACTGGGTGGTGATGGCCAGGGAGGACCTGTGGTAAACCAGGCAGGGTGTTCTCCTTCTAAAGGCGGCAGCCACTACTTACCTCAAGACCACGGTTGCCGTGTGGGAATGTGGGCCCGTTTTGGTCAGGTCTTATGATTATTAAAAAAAAAAAAAAAAAAATCAAAAACACAGATTTTTGAGGTTAAATTTTTTAAAACGTGGACCACTAACTCTAAGATGAATACAACACTGTACAGGCCAAACAACGGGGTGTCCAGGTTACAACCTCTACAAGGCATCCTGATCTAAATAAAACAATGGAGGATACCTGAGCATTAAGAGCAGGGAGAAAAGGTTAGAAAGAGGGGTAGAAATCACTTTACAGAGAACCTGAGTGCCACACTGGAGGTAGCCACCTGTAAGCACACTGGGTTTTCTTTTTTCAAGGTTATCTCCTGGAGTTTTAGAGCTTCAGTGTATCTTGATACTTGGAATGAGATAGTTCACTTTAAGGCCCAGCAGATCCCATCTTACCATTTGCTTACCTTTAATGGGATCTGGCCTCTTAGGGCTTGACATGGCTATAAAATGCTGGACCAGCTTAACCTTTTCATACAGTTATTGTGGAAAGGTTTTGTCAAGAATGTGGGGAGGCTATGCCAGGATGCATATTTGACAGATGCCCAAGCTAAGGCCAAGAAGTCACTGCTCCTAAAATACTCAAACAGATGGCTTTGGGATATTTTCATGAAAAATTCCAGAACATTTGCTGTAGGGATTGAGTTAGCTAAATATGGTCACTTCGCCAAACAAAAGTGGCTGGTCATTCTGTATGTTCTGGCAAAGGACAGGGGAGAAAAGCAGTAGACAAAAAAAAGAAAAGAAAATGCATATTGTCCATGGAGGATAAGTAAATTTATTTGTTAAGCTCTAGATATATGAAATTGAATTGATTTCCTGACACATCTTCATGAATTGCCGGAGAAGATAGTGATAGGTTCCATGGAAGCAGATTAGAGCAGTGGGGTTTGTTTCACTCCATGGTAGCTGGAGAGCAGGTGTTATGCACTTTGAAGAATAGAGAGATGAATAGAGTGGTACCTTAGTTGTCAAGGATTATAATCAAGTAAGATAAGATAGGAATTTAATTCTCCCACGAGGCAGAAAATACATTAGAAGAGGGAACACTTTATTCTTTTCTTTGGATTTGGGAGATTACGTCCCCGCTGGATTTGGAAAACCTTCTTGGAAGTGGTGGTGTTTAAACTGAGCCTTAAAGGACGAGCAGGACTTTTTCAGGAATGGAGCAGGGTGGACACATAATTTTTATTTTCTTTATTTTTTTTTCTCTTCTCTGATGTGTGAGACCCATCCTCCTTATTTTTTGGTTCAAGGAGTTGCTTTATCTTGGGGAGCAGATAAGCTCTAAAAAGTGGGATTATGCAGCTGGCTCAGGAACATCACAGCATTTGATAGAAAATTCACTTTTCTTACAGAGCAGCCATGCACCATAGTTGACTGCCATGTACCTCGGCTCTGCCCCTCATTCAGTGCCCTTGGACAAGTCCCTTGACTGCTAAGTGTCAGTTCTCTCATCTGCTTCTTCAGGGTTAAATAATAATAAGAGGATGAAAGCAGAACAAACCCTTTCATAAACACATGGAAGTGTTATAGTGCAAATATTTTGCATACTGTGGAGTGCCATGCAAATGTCAGCTCTAATTTGACCGTCTGCTTGTCTTTGTTATAGGGCCAGGAGACCAGACAGGGTGTGTTGACCATCGATGCCAGTTTTAGGGGCTGGTTCGATAATTAAACTGCACTCCAGTGTGTTGGCTTTTAAAGTCTGTTACTGGTTTTCGAAGCCCGGCGTGAATATAAATATTCATCCGGAGCCAGGGCCTCTGGCAGGATGCGAGAACTTAGGGAGTGGAAAAGTGTAGAAAATCGTGGAGCTTGTTTAGAGGATTTTCCTCCACAATCTGGTGGAAGCTTGAATTATATCAACAATGGAAAGGCTTCATGTCCTCAAGAAAATATGTAAATAAACCCAGCTTAATTGAAAAGTCTTCAAGAAAAATATATGGTATCCTAATCCAATGTAATAAATAAGGAAGGGTTCATTTAATTTAAAAAGAAAAAGAATAGTTCACTAAAGTCAGTTTGGTATAAACACATGTAGGATATTTTTATTTAATTTCAAATCCATATGAAGCTTAGTGATAGAATTATTAGGCCCTGTTCAAATTTTGGTTAAAGTATCATTTAAAGAGACTAACTTTTCTATTCTCTTTGAGGCTTTAATATAATAAGCTGTATTCTGAGAACATTTTCTCTGCATTCTGTGCACAAGCTCACGTCTAGTTTTGGGTGAAAAAAAAATTGAGTGGGGAGTTACATCTGTTCATAGGCTACTTAGAGCATGTCTTCATGGCCAAAGTGTGTCTATTGGAAAATTGTAAAGTACAGCGTTGTAGGAGTACACCTCAGAGTAGGGGTCCTCCAACTTTACTCTCCCTCAGAACCATCCATCAGGGTGCTTCTTCCAGCTTCTTAGACTGCAATCCTGAGGATTCTGATTCAGTGGCTCTGACAATCTGCATTTCGAAGAAAGCTCCAGGCCCTTCTGATGCACGTGGGCCTTGCCACGGAGAATGCTGCCCGAGTACCTGCTGTATCTGTCCTCTCCCTGCCAGTGCTTTCTCGCAAACTGAGTACCTTTGTAGTAAGTTTTCCTGGGCCTCGACAACAAGCTATACATAGTTTGTGTTTAAAGTTTCTCTAAAATCCATAGGACCCACGTGCATCCTTGGGTTTCTAACATATAGATAGGTACGCTGCTGGGCAGAATTTTTAATCCCTAACTCGCCTGTAGGAATTCTGTAGGTCAGCTCTGGAATGCAGTCATATTTATTTCTGTAAAGCAGAGTCTTCTTTTTCTTTTAAGGCAACCTCCTGGGTCAGTCTCCACTTGTGAAACCTTCTGCAAACCTAGTTTCCCTCCATCACCCCTTTGAGCAAAATTATCATTCCCTCTCTTTGCTACCGTCACTTTTAGGATTCTGCCAAGCTGTGTGCTCATCTGCCCCGCACCCCAATGCCACATTAAACTGAGTGTCCGGAGAGAACTGGAGAGAAAGGATCGGTCGTTTATCTCTGAAACCACAACATTATAAACACTCAGAAGTTTTGTTGAATGATTCGTGTCTTCAGATTAATGTCCTCTCTTCTTTCCTCACTCCTGTTTCACAAGTCATGATCACAAGACTCGATCATCCCATACCAGCCGATCTTCTACAATATCTACCTTAAGAATCAGGATGACAACATTAACGACAACAGTAATAATAGTTCATGTTAACTGATGCAATTTTTAAATATCTGGCACTATCCTAAGCACTTTATATGGATTATTCTCATTTAATCTTCATAACAACCTCAGGTATCCTCATTTGCATATGGGGATACTGAGGCACAGAGAGGTTAGGTCATTAGCCCCCGGGACACGGGCACTCAGTGGCAGAACCAGGCTTCTGACCCAGACGGTGTGCCTCTGGAGCCCACGTTCACAGTCACCACATTACCTGGCTTTGCCTGACTCTCTTTGCACAAGACAATTGTGAATCCGTTCCAGAGGGCTAGCAAGAACTCAAGTCAGTTTGTTAGCCAATAATTTTCACTGACCTTATCCTACAAATTTGTTAATGGGTCGTCTGAGAAGTCAGGTTGGAAAACTTGGGTAGGTAAAGTTAAAATGTTACTTTACTGCACTAATCCTCAAGACCTCTAAGATTATTAGTACATTTTTTGCAACTCAAATGGGACCTTTGTATACCCCGTTTCCCAAATGTATTTAGCTCGAGGGAATCACCCCTGCCACCCCCTACTTAAGACTCTTAACTTCTTGAAGAATTAGGTTTTTGTTGTTTTTAACATAATTCGGAATAAAAGCTGGCTAGTGCTCTTGTGGGGTTCCCAAGAAATTTCTCAGGTCCTAAATATTTGGGTAACCCTTACTTTTGACCCTTTCTTATTTAGTCTTGAGTGTCTTTAGTGCCTGAGTAGTTAAGTAGTCTTTAGTGACCACTTACATTTACCTGCTGGAACAATCACAGATTTGTTGTCATAGTATAACTACTAACAGTGCCCTTTTCGAAGGGCTCCCATTTGGATGATAAACTCTGCACAATTGCTCTAATCATAACTTCACCCTCCCCCAATTAAATAAAGACCTCTGTTTCATACTTACTACCTTCTCCTCACTCACTGAAGGAGTCTTATTGCTACCACATGTATGGGAACAAAGGTAATAGCCATGTGCCTCTGGCATCTCACCATTTTATGTCAGAGTCGTGCAAGGAGTTATAGAATTCCATAAACTGGAATTACCCAGTTTATAGTCTCTCATCACTCAAAAGTAGCATTACTTAAGAATTGCAAGCCTTTAAGACCTCTTCACCTTGCTCAGAATCTATCTATTCATATATATGCTTATCTATGCAGAAGAGACAGCAAATCTGAAAGGATACCAAAAGTCTAAAAATAGTTGTTACCTCTGGGCAGCAGTGGTTGACATCAGTACTGCGTAGTGGTGGCAAAGCTGAGAGAGACTTCTCACTTTAAATATTTACACTCCGGCTTTTGAGTAACGTAAGCATATTATTCTTTTTAATTATATTTTTCAATGTTTTAAAACTATTCTGAGTTTTCCCTGGAAATACAGGCTATTTCAAGCCCAGCTGGGTTGATCTACCTTATGGAATCCATGTCTTTCCTCCAAGGGAGACCTGCTCTCTTTTTTTTTTCTTTTATTTCACTTCACTTAGTCAAATATTAGTAGGTCTTCTCATACTTCAAGAGAGAGCTTTTTTTATGCTTGTGTGTTATAACATAATTCTTAAGAGAATAGCTTGGAATTGGACATATCTGGGATCAAGTTCCTCTCTTCCACTTACTGACTGTATGGCCTTGAGAAAGCAACTTAATTTCTCTGGGCCTCCGTTACTGTATCTGTAAATGGGGATAATGACAACCTCCCTCTTGGGATTGTTGTGAAATTTCAATAAGATAATGCATATTCTAGGCAGTTCTGGGGATAATGTAGTATAAGTTCAAAATATGGTGGCTAGCCAGTGGGTTCTTATGACTGTAAACCTCTCACTCTGAGTAGCCACAAAATTCATTTCTATTCCTGTAACCTCTTTTCTAATATTTACAAGACTGACATTCCGTGGGATCCAACCATACCACTTCATATAAATATCATCAAACTTTCTTCCAATCCTGGTATTAGTGCACCTAGAGGCAGCAGGGATATCTTGTCAGAGTTTATGCCTTTCAGAAAGCAGTCAAGGAGTCAACATGATTCCTGGAGCAAATTAACCAAAAAAAAAAAAAAAGCAGAGATGGAGTCTAATATGACATTAAAGGTGTTGAAACTTAGGAAATGACATTTTCAATTTCAAAATCATCACAAAAGTAAGCCACAGGAATGAAAGACACACACTTGAACCCAAAATCGTGATGAAAAGATTCTAGAATTCAAGCAACAAAAACAGCCCAAGGTCACATGAGGAAAAGCCTTCATAGTGTTTTCTTTAGGACATAATTCCTCTTGTCTACAAATTTGGAAAATAGAAGATATAAAGAGAAAAGAGTAGAAAGAATACAGTGTGTGTAAATATTGGATTTGAATTCCTGCTTCTCTATCTCAAGTGTATTCAATAAGGAAGCAAAACTCAGTGTGCATTTGTGGTCTGTCGTCATGAGCCCAGCACGCTGCTGGGGGTTTTCTGATTTGTAACTCAGTAACTCTCACTTAAGCCATACCACCTTGAAATGATGCCCTACTTAGCAGATGAGAAAACAGATTCAAAGAAATTAAATTGCACCCAAGTCTACAACCCAGGACTCTCGACCTTGATCTTTTGTTTCCGTCCATGCTGTTCTTACTTGGCAGGAAGCCCTGCCTTTGGGTCTCTAGTTCTCTGGGAAGCTTTGGGAAGTCTGGGGGAGAAGCTAGGACTTTATGGAGTAATCTTGTTGGCCTCCGTGGACTTTCACTTTGGCTTTATATGTGGCCCACTTCCTTTACCTTGTTTCCTCTCTTGCACAGCTTTGTATGGACGCTGATACTGTTTGTCTTTTTGTGGGGTGCTTCAATTCTGTTCTCCTGGGGCCAGTTTTCTCTAGACAAAATACACTTGTGTTACCTATCACAGTCCTTGTGGTACTGAACCTATTGCTAACAACAGATTCAATACCTAAGAAAAAGAGAAATTCCCCGATAAAGGAAATTTTGATATATTTTAGTTTTTTTAATGTCATCACGGAAAGGATCTATAACTCGTTATTCACTAAACCGTGTGAGGTCTTTGTTTTCACACAACCGTCTGGCATTTTGCATTTCTAAGCTCCATGTTACTTCCGGAAGGGGTTGATTAATTTTCACCAAATGTCATTCAGTACCAGAGAACCTCAGAAGGTATTTGAAGTTTAATTTGTTGACTTCTTTAAACAAACCTGTGGAGAAAGCTGTTCAGTGATGGGTATTCTGTGAGATCCTCCTCTGTGCTCCATGTCCATTTATCTTTGCAACCACTCCAAGAGGTGGGGATCATTAGTCCCATCTTGTAGATGGGGAAACTGAGTCTCAGTAATATGCCTGAGCAGTATGGCAGTTCATGGAACCATCAGCTACGGAATATTGGACTTTTATAAGTACACTCTTCTTTTCCAGGACCCTGGGGAAATTAGTTGCTGCAGGAAACATGTACTAGTTCTCACTAAAGGGTTATATAGACTGCAGTTTTGTTTTGGTTTGTTTTGTTTTACTTTATATGGTTTTGATGAAAAAATCGTAATATGTGTTAAAAGGTATGTTTTTAAGAAGATCAACTCATGAGTCTCATAAAAATACAAAAGGGACATGCCGAAGATTTTACTTAACTCGTTAACTAATGAGGAACAGTAAGCTCTTATAATCGTTTTAAAGGAGAATGCCAAGTGTAACACAGGCAGACAAGAAAATGAGGAGCAATTGCACCTTCACTAGACAGAATTTATTTGTATCTCTGTGGAAAAGAGCCATTTGCACTACCAGATTTACTTACGGAGTTGTGAAATAGCTACGTAAAGAACAAGGAAAGGAGGCTGCAAGGGGGTGCTTTATAATTCCCAGTACTCCATTGAAAACCATCCAGTGATTTTTTTTTTCTTTTTCAGCCCTTTTTAAAGTCACCACCTTCCTTGACATTTGTCTTCTTTAATATGTTGACTTTTTAAATGAGCATGTACTTTTCTGAAGGTGGTAGGAGACGCAGAGTGAATGACTTAGCTTGTCCCTGTGATGAGGCATACCATTGGTTTTCAACCACTTGGGATCAGGAAAATGCATACACACCCAAATTTGCATTCGCCATCAGGTCAAGGACCTTAGATGTATTGATTTTTCTCAAGACTATGTTCTTTTGTGTTAGAGTCTCCATCTGTGACCTGAGGGCGATTGGGGGTTAAGGGTCCCGGCACTTGTCTTTTTCTCTCTGGATAAGATTGCCTCCAGCTTGCTGCCATGGTCATTTCTTCTGGTTCTTCCAGGGTCAGCCCCTCTCATAGTTTGAATCTCTGCTGCTTCTGCTGATACGGCCCTCTCCCACCCCTCACTCTCTTTTTCTTTCTTTATTCTTTTTGGTTTTTTGTTTCTTCTCTATCCTGTTGAATGTCCCACTTTGGAATTTTTGAGTGTGGAGGCTAGTGTCACACATATATCAGCAGTGTCCCAACAATTCCTTGCTTTTCTCCTGGAGCACTACCAAATCCCAATGTAGGGGGGGTCAACTCTTAGCTGTTTAACTTCTTGTGACAGTGTTTACTGTTGGTTATGGCTCCATTCTTATCCCCAAAGCTGTCTTTTTACTAAGCCCCATTTAGATTTGGAGTAATTCAAATGCAAGAGAGCTAAGGTTTTATATATTTGTTTAAAGAACTTTTACTAACAGACCAAAACAGCCAGTCGTGCTCTTCAAATTGTTTTCTTTTCCATCCTTCCTACTACTGGGCCCACTGGATCAAATTTTAACTAGGCAAGAATTAGCAATGACATATATGTGCATCTGTAGTCACCGTTTAAAAGTTCCAAGTATAACAAATTTGATGGGTGAAAAATTATGTATTTGATGGTGAGGTTGTAAAGAAAGTGACTTGAGTACTTCACTATATTAGCATTTTCTTAACTGGGGTAATATTATGGGTAATTCTTGTTAATTTCAGAGAACTATAGTTTTTCACTAATTAATGTCATGAAAAGGTTTGGGGGTTTTTCCCCCTGTTCTAAGCACTTTTTTTCTTTTATACAGGGTCATTATAACTTTGACATCAGTGTTTATCTCCAGATTTATAATTGTTGATGCTAAAAGCAGGATTCCCTAAATATCAGTTTGCCTTACAGCAAACGTTGCTGAAACGGACTGTTTGATTAAGCCAAGAAAGGCGATGTACAGACGTAGAGGAGGGGCAGTGAGATAAGTAGATGTCAAATAACATTCACACATATTTCTGAAAACAGTCTTAAATGGTTTTGATGTAGTGGTAATCCTTTGTATGTTTTTGATATAAGGTATCATTTTTCGTTAGTCAACAGCGTACATGTATATTTTTAAACACAAGTGAATCAGTACTTCCAGCACTTTCTTCTTTGAGAACATCTCCTATTCATACATCTTAGTTGCTTCCTGGGCATACCTTTGGTTATGTGTTTTTCATCATAGATCCAGACAGAGGGAGAGGTGGGCCTGTGTTTAATCTTCCACTGTAGCTCAAGTCAGAACCGCTGTACCCTGCTTTTATGCTAAATATTTGTATTACTGTCCTTTGATGTTTTCTCGTTGTACATAATAAATCTTTCCTCTTTATTTTTTTTACATTTGCATTTTTTAAATTATAGTTAATTTACAGTGTTGTGTTAGCTTCAAGTGTACAGTACAATGATTCAGTTATATATATATATATATATGTCAGATTATTTTCCATTATAGGTTGTTATAAGACATTGAATATAGTTCCCTGTGCTATACAGTAGGTCCTTGTTGTTTATCTCTTGTATACATAGTAGTGTGTATATGTTAATCCCAAACTCCTAATTTATCTCCCCACCCCATCCCCTCTGGTAACCATAAGTTTATTTTCTATGTCTGAGTCTATTTCTGTTTTATAAATAAATTCATTTATATCATTTTTTTTTAGATTCCACATATAAGTGATATCTTATGATATTCATCTTTCTCTGTCTGACTTCACTTAGTATGATAATCTCTAGGTCCATCCATGTTGCTGCAAATGGCAGTGTTTCATTATTTTTATGGTTGAGTAATATTCCATTGTGTACATATACCACATCTTCTCTATCCATTCATCTGTCGATGGACACTTGGATTGCTAAATCTTTCCTCTTTAAAGGAACTGATTTATGACAGTAAGAGAAACCACACTCTGAGGTACACTTCAAAGGAAGAAAACCACATATTTAACTAGGTAAAGCAAATATCTGTTTCTCTAGCTTTTAAAACAAACAAACAAACACCCACATGTGTATTTAGAACTCTCATTTTGCAGATCAGCATGTTTTCACAGAGAAGTATTTAAGTATAGTGAAGAGAGGGGGGCAGTTGACTCCTGCTTCTGTCAGAAGTGCCGTGTACCAGGCACCCTTGTAGGTCCAGGAGATGACACAGTGAATAAGATTTACAGCTTCTGCTCTCAAAGTGCTTACATTCTATTAAAGGAAGGCAGACAATGAAAATGTTAGCAAATGATGAGGATTTCAGGAACAAGGAAGTGCAATGGTTAGCAAAGAATTTAAGTGAAGCATCATTTTCTAATTTCCATTTTTAAAAACCCTGGCTACTACATTGGAAGCGATTGGAAAGGGGCTTGGACTGGGCTGTTGTCCATGGAGATGGAGGGAATTGGATAGAATTTAGAGAATTGGAGGAAAGTAGGATGGAAAGAACTTGGTAATGGACTGGGTAAGGGAGGGGATGGTATAGTGGACGACTCCCAGGTCTCTGACTTGAGCACAAGGATGGAAGGGATGCTATTAATTAAGATAATAAAGAATGGAGGAGGAGCCCTTTGGGGGCAGGAGGGAATCGAGGATTCAGTTTTGGACATGGTATATTTGCGATGCCTGCAAAATAGCCAAGGAAAAGAAAAACCTTGAGTGCATTTGCAAAATGAGTCCGGAAAGGAGGTCGAGGCTGGGTTATAACTGTGGGAGTCATTGGCACATGGGTGATATCTGAAGCCATGGAAGTGGTTGAGATCACACAGGGGTGAGGACTGTGAAGGAGAAAAACTTGGTCCAGGACTAGCTGTGAGATACACCAGACATTTAATCGATCTAGTGGAGGATGTGGAACTGACAAACAAGCCTGAGCAGGAATGGCCAAAGGCAGTTAATTTGCAAGAAAAAAATAATCATATTTCATGATCACAGACCACACAGTCCTGGCCAGCAGCTCTCAGCCACAGCTCCCAGTTGGCTCTGAAAAAGCCTTCACTAATGCTAGGAAAGAAATCTACTGCATGCATGTCTTCCCTGAGGAGGGGGAGAAAGAGTTTCATCCTCATTTTCAAAGATGACTGTACTGGATATAATCCAAAGGATAAAATGAAAGTATGAAGCTGTTGCTGCGTTTCTAGAACAGGGTTTGAAGTTCCTTTGAAACAAACGTGAAAGCCTCAGAGGTCAACTTCTCTGTCCTGGTTTAGTTTGGGTTCCTAGTAAATGGAGAATGATCTTGCTTAGTTGGCAGCAGCCTTTCTCTTGCGAGAAGTTAAAGCGCTACACCATAGAGTCATTTTGTCTTTATGCTTGCAATTACATGGGAAATTTAGATTTAATAAGAAAACTAGTTTAAAAGACATACGAACTTGCAAGTCCAGCCTTGGAAAAAAGGAGCACAGGGGAATCTTTCGAACCCATCTCCCTCTGGTTTCGATTATTTCACAATGTACGGTATCGCCATTTAATAGGCATTGCAGTAAATCCCAGATGGGATGTTTGTAGACGGTGCCACACTCTAATCAATTAAAACAATAAACTTTCAACTTTATATAAAATAAATTCCTGAAATCCTAGTTGGTTACTGTGTATCTGAAAATTTGGGGGTATCCCTTCCTATATAAATAAGGTTTATTATTTGTAGAGGTCTGTGTCTTAAGTTGAGTCGTGGAAGATGGTCCCTGGTCTTAATATGGTAATATTAATATTAAGTAACTACACGTGTGCCGTTCATTTTGACATAAATTCTTTAGTGTAAAGCCATACACTCTTGCAAACTATTGAAGAGTAGGAATAGAAATGGACTGCTGCTTAAATGATGAAAGTATTAAAAAGCTTGGAAACTTTCTCTGTCAAGTTGGCTATTTCTTGTGCTCTTTCACTTTCCTTTTCTTTCTCAAAAACAATTTCAGTTCTTCTGCAGTTTCAGTTCATGTTTCACAAGTTTAAATATCAACATTTGTGAGGGCACCATTTCTAGTTCGATCAAGATTTTCTTGGAGGGTGTATGGCCGTGTACAGTTCTGAATGACATCCTGGTCATTAGGAATCACTTGGCGGCTACCTGTACTATATACCATGAGCTACTTTGGCCCAAATTTCAAATCTGACATGGCAGTTCCACATTGAGGGAGTTAATCTCTTATGTACCTTCCCAGCCTGGATTTGGGAGCGGCTACCTTTTTGTTTTCTAATGTTGCCAACCTGTCCAAACTAGAAATAATTTCGTAATTATTTCTAATAATATCAATGATGCCCTGACTCATTCCTACATATCTGTATTTTTAAGCCTTTCATCTTTCATTACTGAATGACTGCTTTCCAACACCCAGGCACCTAGGAGAAGAGGGAGAAAGCACAGTTGTAGTGAAGCAGTATACGCAGAGTGGGAGAGGATTTTGGAGAAAAACTAAACTTGGTTTAGGGAATGAACATTTATTGAGCATCTTCACTGACTGGCTGTAAGTTAAGAGCATCACGTAGGGTCTCATTAATATTTAATATATACAGCTCTTATTTTTTGTGTCTTAAATCTCTGTCTAAATTACGATAATTTAATCAGTGAGTTCAAAAGTGAACTCTAAGCATCTGCTTTTTCAAAGTATGTTGTTCATGTGGCACGTTTCATTAGTTCATACAGTAGGGTTTTTTTCTCAAATCGTAGAAAAATTTAAAGGTCACAATGGCCATTCATTAGAAATAGCAAGTGACTAAGCTCTCCAAGGAATATTTCTTTCCAACACTCAGCTTTGGGGAGTTGAAATTCAGGGTGGTTAGGTTGATCAAACTGGTAAGTGCTGACCAATGTCTTGGGAAATTTGACTTTTTGCAAATTTTGGACTATAAAGCAGGGCTTTCCTTTTGATTAGCTTCCATGAATTTGTCAATTTACTCAATATCACGGCTTTGTCATTTATTCCTCTTACATTTAAATGGGTTTCTATAAATCATTCTTGGTTACTGTTGCTCAGAGAACTATTGTAGAGTTGATTTTATATTCCTTATGTAATTCTTATAAAATTAAAACTAGGGAAAAATAACATAAAAACTTACTGCCTCTTGAGACATACTATCTTTATAATCATAGCCCTTTAACTCGTTTTTTGTTTTTTTTAACTTTTTTTTTTTAATTTTAGCATTTTTAAAAATTTTATTGGAGTATAGTTGATTTACAGTGTTGTATTAGTTCCAGGTGTGTAGCAAAGTGACTCAGTTATACATAGACATATATTAATTCCTTTTCAGATTTTTTTCCCATATTATTATGGAATACTGAGTAGAGTTCCCTGTGCTATACAGTAGGTCCTTGTTGGTTATCTATTTTATATATAGTGGGGTGTATATGTTAATCCCAAGCTCCTGATTTATCCCTCCCCCACCCCCACCCCCAGAGCCCTTAAACTTCTAAACAATGTATTGGCTACAAAGCAGAAGGTGTAAAACACTTGAATTGCCAAAAAACCTTAAAGATTATGCACAACCACCCATTAATTTCACCAATGAGAACCTAATTCCCCAAAATGTAGGAAAATTATTTTAGTTCTTTTCTGAACAGAAACTAATGTCAGTAGATGGGAGGCAAACCGTAGAGTGGGAAAATGGGAAGGAAAATACTCCTTCCAATGAGATTTTTAATTTGCTTCTCTTGCTGATATTTACTGAATTTTTATCCTCCTCCTCCCCTTTGTTTTTAGTGGCCACAGATGTCTTTAATTCCAAAAACCTGGCCGTTCAGGCACAAAAGAAGATCTTGGGTAAAATGGCATCCAAATCCGTCGCTACCACCTTAATCGATGACACGAGCAGCGAGGTGCTGGATGAGCTCTACAGGGTGACCAAGGAGTACACCCAGAACAAGAAGGAGGCAGAGAAGATCATCAAAAACCTCATCAAAACAGTCATCAAGCTGGCCATTCTTTACAGGAATAATCAGTTTAACCAAGATGAGCTAGCACTGATGGAGAAATTCAAGAAGAAAGTTCATCAACTTGCTATGACCGTGGTCAGTTTCCATCAGGTGGATTTCACCTTTGACCGGAATGTGTTATCCAGGCTGTTAAATGAGTGTAGAGAGATGCTCCACCAGGTCATCCAGCGTCACCTCACCGCCAAGTCACATGGACGGGTTAATAATGTCTTTGATCATTTTTCAGATTGTGATTTCTTGGCTGCCTTGTATAATCCCTTCGGAAGTTTTAAACCCCACTTACAAAAACTGTGTGATGGCATCAACAAAATGTTAGATGAAGAGAACATATGAGCATGTGAGTTGAGATTGTGACTGCTCGTGATTTATTTGAAGATGGAGCACTGCTGATTTATGAAGAAAAAAAATAATGTTTTAAAGATTACACATATTTCAGAAAGACTTTGCCCAATTCAGTTGTCAGACATTAATGCTAATGTTTTATGAGGCTTGTTTTATTTGAAGCAAAGCATATTGCCAAATATTCTGGTAAAAAGCTTCCCAGTGGTTAGCAGATCACGGGAAGATGTATGGTTGCGTGATGCAAATATAGAGTTATATAAAGAAAGATACGTGTGGCTCCAAACCTCAAGACATCTTTTTTAGGGCAGTTGTTATGTTGGTGGCACATTGGATATTTCTGTCATGTACAGAATTGTGTATTTTGATTCACCTTTATTCCTTACTATGTATGTGTACCTCTTTTAAAAAGCCAAGAGCTCTCTCTTACTGTCATTTCTCCTTTTGAAACAATTCCATTTTCACGTTTACCTTTTGTTAAAACATCTTTTGATAAAGACTTTGTCACTGACATTCAAGAATTCCGTCTTAATTAAGAATTAAGGTTCAAGAATTAAGGCAGTCAAATTGAACCTTCAGAAAAATAGAAAACTGCTTCTCTGAAATCAATATTGTAGAAACCAATTGTATTTGACGTTATGAATAATGTCTAACATAAGACTATGCTTCTGGAATCGAGTCCTGTTTTTCAGTACCAACAGTAATACTTCCCAAAACATGAAAATTCCCCAAAATGGCATACCATTGCCTTGAAATGCTTGCTGAGGGCTTACTTACGTCATCTTGAAAATGTGCTGATGGAATCTCCATTTTTCATACCTGTTTTAAATGTAAGAGACAAAGAGGAAATCTAGATCATTCCCGATATTGGGACAATAAAAAGTAAGTGGTTTTAAGAATGATAAAACAATCTTTACCTTAGAGACGAGCCCATCAGAATAATTTAATTTAGGGAGATGAAAGGCAAAAGGGAAGACAGGATATTGCCAGAAGAACATGGGAATGAAAATGAATGCATTTCAGTGTTTAGTAAGGTTTGATAGGTAAATAAAGAATGTCACTTTTTTATTTAACTGATAAGGTTTTTGCTATTTTGTTATTTGCTATTTTGATGAGTAAACCAAAGAATATTTGCATTCCAAGCAGTTTGTGTGTTGTTTCTATATAATTTTATGTGTGAATGATAAAGTAAGCGTTTGCTTATTTTGTTAAAAAAAAAAAAAAAAAAGAAACCTGCTGGCCAACTATATCACCTAGGAAATAACAGACTCAGTCACCAGTGCTAAATATTTGCAATGTCACTCTGTCTGTGATTTAGTGTACTCTTTTGCCTTGAATTTGCCTGCCTCCCAGAATACTGATGTTAAAATAATAGCTCACCAGGAAAGGCCCTACAACTAAATATTCCAGAGGTTGAGATCTTCTTTAACCCACTACAGCCTAAAGGAGGTGGTAACTTTCTCTGGGACCCTTATGTGCTTATCTGAGTCAAGCAGCAGAGGCAAAGAGTATCTCCCTGTTTGATATTAAATCCTGACACCAAGACTTGAACTGAAATTACTATCCTCACTTCCCAGGGCCAGTAGGTGACCACTATAAGTTAACAATAGCATAGTGATTGCAGAATTGATCTGTCTAGCTTCAGAGCCTGCTAAATAGCTTCTAAATTTAGTTTAGCAGCCTTTCTTGACCAGCTCTGCTTTCCTCACTTGGGAAAACCTAACCTGTGTTCTGTGGAAGCTACTGATCTGGTGCATTCTACTCTACCAGATTCCCTCAGCAGAGGGAGTGCGGAAAACAGTGCTCAGGCAGTTGGTGGTTGCTTCTTGCTCATCTCTAGCTATAGACAGGACCAACCAGAGAGAGAGGACCTAGGGATAAACTTAGATTAGTCTGGGCCCTTTTGGATCATAGAGTTGTGCCTTCAGACTAGCAGTCAGATGTGCATGGGGGAGGGGAAGGGCAGTCCTTAATTTCACACAGAAGGAAGGCAGTGAGGAATATCCTGAAGGAGGAAAGCCTATTTGCTTCCCTCTCTCAGCATCATCTTCTGGAGGGAACCCATCTCCTCCCCAATCCTGTACCTGGAAGGCATGCCTCAGAAGGATCAGTGACAGTCTTGATCAGCAAGTTCATTTCTGATGCAACAGGACTCCCCTTGTGCATGAATTTATTTGGGGTGGAAAGCTGGAAAGAATGCACATGTGCTTAGGATAGATAGTTTTGAGCCAAGTTCACAGTCATTTTAGGGTCTTATGAAAAAATGAGTCTTTTTACATTTTGGAAAAAAATCATGAATTGTATTATAATTGGTTTTTAAAATTTTTTGATGATGGCTTCTCTGCAAACATTATGAGTTAATATAATAGGTGAGTGATAATACTAGTGTTAACAACTGACATTACAGAGTAGATATTATGTGCCAGGCACAGTAACTCATTTAATCCCCGCCACAACCTTCACCGTTTTACAGATGAGGAAACTAAGGCAAGAGAAATTAGGGGATTTGCTTGAGGTCACATAGCACTTGTGTCAAAACCACGATATTAAGAAAAGCTTATTTTCATTTAATGATGGTGTATATAAAAGCAATTCTAGAAACATCGTTAGTTCAGAGAAGAGTGGGCAGTGTGCTTCTGAAATGGATTTTCACATAGTGGCATTTTAGAAGGTATTTAAATCACACAGGTCTGAGCTGTTCTCTAAAGATCTGGGTATGGTTTTATACAAAGACATCTTATGAAGTTTTCAACATGGCTCCTAATTTGGGGGCATCTCATGGCTCAAATTTCTGTCCCTTCTGGAACTTCAATTCAAGGTGTTCCCAATTAACGATGACTTTGAACACTGACCCCTGCAGTACAGTGTGCCTCTCCCCCCGGGTGGTCTTTCTGTGGATGCACAAGGCGCTCTGTGTGCACGCAACCAAGACAAGCAGAAGTTCACCACTTCTCCAGTTCCCCAGAAAAAGCATGGCATCGATTTAAAACTTCAACATTATTTTCCAGGTTTAGAGGCTGGAAATATCTGAGTAAGTAAGTTTAAAAATAGTCTTGTGTTTTTCTGCTTATTAGACGTTTCATATAGAACTCAAAATTAGTTTAAAAGAAGAACAAGTGTTAGGAACTTTAATGGTGCAGAAATAATGCATTTTTTTTTGGTGTTGTATATCAGTATCACTTATTCATAATTACCTGGAAAGTTCTTTTTCTCCCACCATCTTAATACTTAAAAAAACAGAAAACTTAAACTTTCTGGTGGGTTCCTCCCCACTAAAGGATTAAAATAACACTTTTTGTGCTCTGTACATATCAATTGGATTTTTACTGAGAATTTTAATTTATCCTTGAGATACTTGATGAAAGCACCTAAGTTATAATTTAGCATACTGACCTTGACAAATAATAAATGAAAGATGAGTGTGCCTATCCATATGATGAAATATTTGTAATAAAAAGTTAAGTGCTATTCAATTGCTAGGAAATGAAAATATCCTCATAAAACAAAATTAGCATGTTAATAGTATGTATAATATTTTTACATTTTTAGCCAATCTTGCATTTCCAAACTGGCATTATCTAAATTAGTTGAGCTTTGCAATGTTTGAAAAATCACCGTTTTACTTGGTCTATTGCATTCATGGATGTAAAGCTTCTATGTAATTTATTAAACTCAAAGCAGGTTTTAGTACTCAGTGCTGTTTATGACAGATAAAATTTTGTCCTAGCTCTGAAATAATTTTCCTTACTGTGATTCAATTAAAGTCTTTATAGAAACCCCCTAATAAAATTACTGAGGCACTAACCAGAAAAATGAGTTAACTTTTTCCTTCTAAAATAGGACAGTAGGGACTTCCCTAGTGGCACAGTAGTTAAGAATCTGCCTGCCAATGCAGGGAACACAGGTTTGAGCCGTGGTCCGGGAAGATCCCACATGCTGCGGAGCACCTGAGCCAGGGCGCCACAACTACTGAGCCCGTGAACCACAACTACTGAGCCCATACGCCACAACTACTGAAGCCCGTGCACCTAGAGCCCATGCTCTGTAACAAGAGAAGCCACGGCAATGAGGAGTGTGCCCACCGCAATGAAGAGTAGCCCCCCACTTGCCACAACTAGAGAAAGCCCGTGTGGAGCAACGAAGACCTAATGCAGCCAAAAATAAATAAATAAATTTTAAAAATATAAAATAAAATAGGACAGTAGGAATATATGTGGGAGCTTATAATCACATATCACTCTCATGGCAAACTATTGAAAATCCATTTTCTCTTTTACTGAGGTGTCCTGATGGTTACTTGTGTGTGCCCAGAGCCAGAAAGACACTTTTATCTCAGTGAATTTCCCAAAATGGAAATATTTTTGTGTAATATTGATTCATGCCTGTCTAGCCAAAGATGTGTTTTCCATCTAGCAAGGAACATCAGCCCCGAGTTATAGAGGACAAACCTCTCCAAAGACATCCTGTCTGCTGAGCCCTGAAAAAGGATACAGACAGACAAGTCAGCCAGCGTTCACAGTTAAGAGAAAAACATCTGTGCCTTGGAAAATGTTCTCAAGTACAGAGCATTGTGCTCTGTGTCCACCAAATTTCCATGCAGTCTTTGTAAGAGTAGCCAGCCAATGGCTAAGGCCCCTCATCTTCCTTCATGGGTGGTCAAGGAAATTCTCTGCCTTCCCCAGGAGCAGCTGCATAATTGTTATTTCTGCCTCGTGGAATAAGGTGGCTGATAAGGCACTTGGGGTTTGTTCTTAACAGAAGGAAAGAATATTTGATTTTTTAAAGTATGTGTTTTGATTCGCAGAATGATCCAAAACAATATACTTCTTTGTACTTTGGTTTTTCCATTTAAAAGCTTACAGATGGATGAAGTCATTTAAAACTGCCTGATGTGAGGTTTAAACACAAGGCATGGAAGTGAAAACTCTTGAGTTTACTTACCGAGATGGTCACCATTATCTGGGATGATTGACGTTTTAATAACAAGCCCAGGTTCCATTTTCCTGGAAGTGGGCTTTTATCAGACGAGCAAGAGCCCGTCCTAAGTGACTTGTCAGCTCTCTTTTAAGACCACTTGTTTTGCTTGTTTTCAAGCAAATTACACATATGTATATGACATTTAATGTCCTAGAAGAGGACTTGCTGATGATTCGATAAAGTGCCAGCATTATTACTGTTCCCTAATCATGGATTTTTGTGTTCTCATGACCAAGGAGGCACATTTTTAGCTTGCTGAAATAGTCACTGGAGAACGTGCAGTGAAATCCATGAGTGGAAATGTCCCATAGTATTTTCAAACACTGTGTGTCAGTAGCTTGGCATCTTTTCCTCTTGGGGACTCACTTGAAGGTGGCCAGGGGGAGCCCGGCAGCCGTACATAGGGTGCGCGCTGGAGCAGCTGAAACAGTGTTTCCAGTTCCTTGTCTGCCAGGGAGCTCTCGTGCCTTATCTCTAAAGTTTGGATAAAATCAACTACCTTACAGACTCATTTTAAGGATAAAATTAAACAAAACATGAAGGGCTTTGAAACCTCCTGAAGACTATTCCTGTGTGAGGTATTGTTTACCTAAGCTATGAAAATAAGCCTGAACCCAAAATAAAATGAACAGTAGACTTCTGCAACCTGAGAGAATTTTATTAAATCCTAGTCCCCTTTAAAAATTGTTTCTTGCTTTAAATTTAGAAAATTGTTTTGGGTTGAGTAATAGTTTCTGACAGTTACTTATGTATGATCTCTTAGCCAATTAAATTCTGAATCTCTCCAATTATTTTATCATTCCTGCTGGTTTTAGTTATCTAGTGCTACCTAACAAGCCACCCCAAAGTGTCGTGGTTTAAAACAATAACTATTTTGTTATGGTTCTGTCAGTTGACCGGACTTGGCTGGGCAGTCGCCTTTGTTGGGGTGTTATGTGGCTGCAGTCAGATGGTGGCTGGGACTGCTGTCTTCCAGAGATTTGACTGTGCCCCTGAAGGGTCTGGGCCTCTCCTCTTGCTGGGGTCTCTACTTACTGTTACTCAGGGCATCCCTAAGAGCAGGGGCAGGAGTTTCCAGGCCTTCTTCAGGCATATGCCCAGAAGAGGCATAGTGTCACTTCTGCCTCATTCTACTGGTTTAAGCAAGTTACAGGCTATGTGTAGGATCCTCAGGACTGCCTTCAGGTCTGAAGCTTCTCTGGAAGGAGAGAACTCCGAAAAGCAATTATACTCACAGTTAAGATTTACTACAGTGAAAGGTTACAGATTAAAATCAGCAGAAGAAACAGGAGCATAGAGCAGAGTCCAAGAGAAACCAGGTGCAAGCTTCCAGCTGTCCTGTGCCAGTAGAGTTTTACAGATAACACTTAATTGTTTCAGCAATGATGTGTGATAGCACATACAAAGTGTGGCCAACCAGGGAAGCTGACCTGAGCCTTGTTGTTCAGGGTTTTTATTAAGGGTCCGTCACATAAGCATGGAATGCCCATGTGACTGACCTTAGTTACTCAGTCTCCCTTTCCTCCAGAGGTCAAACTGATACAGGTTGGTCCAGAGTCCCAGGTGAATAAAAACATGTGTTTACCATAAATCACAGTTAATATAAACTATCTGGTTGTGGCTTAAGCCCCTAGATATACAAAGGCACTCTTATCAGATAGAATATACCAAGGTCTTAGAGATTATCTCCCAGGATCTAGTCAAAGGTCAGTCCTTTCTTTGGAAAGTTCAGGGTTTGACCATCCCAAGCCCCCTGAGTTATCCCTTTATTGCATGCAGGCCCAGTTCTGATTTAGTCTAGAAAGGACTACACAAGGGCACAAATTCTAGGATGAATGGTTTTGGGGGCCCATCTTTGGAGATTAAGTGCCATATCATTATTTTCCCCTCATGGCTCCAGAAGAGACACCAGTATACTTAAGGAGTCTGGAGTTCTTCATGGAATAGTTTGTTTTAACTGCAAACTGAACATGTATATGCATTTATATACATTTTTATTTATAAACATTATATACTTTTATATGTATATATAATGAAATAATATTATGAAATGGGCTGACCTGTTAATAACAACATTCTTGTCCATGTGACGATGTGAGTCCCATCTATGCCCAATAAATTAATCCTTTCCATTTAAGAACTACACAATAACACCTGGTTCCTGTACCTGAGGAGTTACTGAGTAGTGGGACACTGACGGTGCACAGGTAAGTTACTAAATTGGTGTTCCCAGGATGAGGGGGTGTCCAAGGCTTTTTTAGCTTCACATAGGCTTTCTGGCTTTAAAATGCATGCTTTAAAAGCAATAAGCTCAAAGTACTGTCAGATTTCTCTTTCAAAATCAATGGTAAGTGTGTGTGTGTGTGTGTGTGTGTGTACAGGTAAAAGAAAAATGTTTACAGGCCAAATTTTTTTCATGCAAAATAAAAATGATTGTAAATGAGTCTGTGGCAAAATATTGAGTACGAACTATACTGAGGGGAAGAATCTAAGAGAAAACTAAGAAGTAATATTTTAATTTACATTTAATTAATATTTTAATTCTTGGGAGTATCTGAGAAATAGCAACAGGAACGATTTTTTTTTAAACTTTATTGACGTATAGTTGATGTACAGTGTTGTGTTAATTTCTGCTGTACTGCAAAATCATTCAGTTATACACATAAATATTCTTTTTCATATACTTTTCCATTATGGTTTATCCCAGGATATTGAATAGAGTTCCCTGTGCTATACAGTAGGACCTTGTTGTTTATTCATTCTATATATAATGGTTTGCATCTGCTAATCCCAAACTCCCACTCCTTCCCTCCTCCACTCCCCTCCCCCTTGGCAACCATGAGTCTGTTCTCAATGTCTGTTTCTGTTTCATTTGTGTCATATTTTAGATTCCACATATAAGTGGTATATGATGTTTGTCTCTCTCTGACTTCATTTAGTATGATAATCTCTAGGTCCATCCACGTTGCTGCAAACGGCATTATTTCATTCTTTTTTATGGCTGAGTAGTATTCCATCGTATATATGTACCACATCTTTATCCATTCATCTGTCTGTAGACATTAGGTTGTTTTCATGCCTTGGCTATTGTAAATAGTGCTGCTATGGAGAGGAAAGGAAATAGAAGAGGAAAGAATTTTTAAATCATTTTTCTTTCAGAAATAGATTGCAGGTCAGCTTGCAAAGCTAGATAAACTCTGGTTTCATATCTTTGTCCTCAGTGAGGTATATCTGTGACCCCTGAGGCCTCAGGCCACGACACAGAAATACGTGATTGAACTGACCCAGGGAGAATGGCCCTTCCACGTTTCTTTCCAGCCACACCACTGAGCCAGGTCTCACTGGGTCCTGCCCAACATTTGGTTCTGTCTGCTCACTTGTCACTAATCATTAACAAAGTCTGAGGGCTTCCCTGGTGGCGCAATGGTTGAGAATCCACCTGCCAGTGCAGGGGACACATGTTCGAGCCCTGGTCTGGGAAAATCCCACATGCCGTGGAGCAACTAAGCCCGTGTGCCACAACTACTGAGCCTGCGCTCTAGAGCTACTGAGCCCACGTGCCACAACTACTGAAGCCCGAGCGCCTAGAGCCCGTGCTCCACAACAAGAGAAGCCACCGCAATGAGAAGCCTGTGCACCGCAACGAAGAGTAGCCCCCGCTCACTGCAACTAGTGAAAGCCAGCACACAGCAACGAAGACCCAATGCAGCCAAAAATAAATTAATAAATAAAATAAATTAAAAAAACAAAGTCTGAGTCTTGGAGACAAAGCATTAACAAACAGCATGTCCTCTTACCAGCAAAGGAATGGAGCAGGCCCAGGAATACAGCCTGAGGATGAAGCCTACCTAGTATGGGGTTTAGACCGTGACTGTGTTTCATCTCCAGTGGCTTTCCCTGTGGCTCTAGACAAGATAGGGGTCTTTTCCTTTTCACTGGGTTACATTCAGAACATGATAGGATTTTTAAATTTCTCCTGATTACAAAAAAATGGTCTTTTGAAGTTTCAGTTTGTTTCCTCTATCTCTTGACTAACCATGCAATTTCAACCAAGAATAAATAATATGTAAACATGACTGATGGCTTAAAAACCTATCCTTTGTTTTGAACTATGTTCTAAAAGTTTGGCTTTTATTAATTAGCAGGCCAAGAAGGAAGATGGCCTCTCTAATCTCCATTAAAGTTGCGTTTGCCACACTTTCTTCTCCCAGACTTTAAGAGCAGCAATCCCACTGACAGGACGTTGGTTCTTGTTCCTTTTAGCTTCAGGGAAAGGAAAGCTGCCATCTTGGTGAGAAGCTCTGACTTCCTGGTCGCTGTCAGTAGAAAATGAGTTCAGAATCTGAGACAGCCTAAGCTTTTCAATCGTTTTCCAATGGTGATTTCAATACAGGTGTTAACCCTAACAGCTTACCTTTAATTCTTCTGGTTGGGTCTCATAACATTTAAGAAAATCTTTCTAAACATATATGAAGATTAAAGTTTTATGAGAAGAACCTGAAATTCTAAGTTGATGTGAAAACTGTTACACAAATCAGACAAGAGAGATAAACCAGTGAGTCTAAGAAGCATAGTTTGGTTGCCTCTTTCCCTCGCCATCTGATAGTATTTTCTGTAGATGTACTTCCATGTGAGGAATGTGTGTTTTCGTCTGACAGTGCTTGACGCTAAGGTAGGAATTCTGGGGTCACAACCCTGCCTGAGGGGAGCAGTATTTGCAAACATGTATGGGACTAATCTAAACTGGATAGGGTCAAAGATTCTTCCTCTGTTTTTTTTTTTTTTCTCTTTTAAACGTTTCATTTAAAAATAATTATAGAGTCATTATGCATTGTAAAAACAGTGCAAAGGGTTCCTTTTACCCTTCATCCAGCTTGGTCCAAAGATGACCTGTTGTATAGGTGTAGTACAATTCCAAAACCAGGAATCGACATTGGTATTACATGATGATTTTATTTAGTTTTCACTAAATAAGGTTCATTTTTTTCTGACCTGCATTCATGTCTGTGTGTGTGTCTGCAGAGTTCTATGTAATTTTTTTTTTATACAGCAGGTTCTCATTAGTTATCCATTTAATACATATTAGTGTATATATGTCAATCCCAATCTCCCAATTCATCACACCACCACCACCCCAGCCACTTTCCCCACTTGGTGTCCATACGTTTGTTCTCTACATCTGTGTCTCAATTTCTGCCCTGCAAACCGGTTCATCTGTACCATTTTTCTAGGTTCCACATATATGCGTTAATATATGATATTGGTTTTTCTCTTTCTGACTTACTTCACTCTGTATGACAGTCTCTAGATCCATCCACATCTCTACAAATGACCCAATTTTGTTCCTTTTTATGGCTGAGTAATATTCCATTATATATATGTACCACATCGTCTTTATCTATTCGTCTGTCAATGGGCATTTAGGTTGCTTCCATGTCCTGACTATTGTAAATAGTGCTGCAATGAACATTGGGGTGCATGTGTTTTTTTTTGTTTTTGTTTTTTTGTCTGTATTGGGTCTTCGTTGCTGTGCGCAGGCTTCCTTTAGTTGTGGTGAGCAAGGGCTACTCTTCGCTGCGGTGCATGGGCTTCTCATTGCAGTGACTTTTTGCAGAGCACAGGCTCTAGGCACACGGGCTTCAGTAGTTGTGGCACGTGTGCTCAATAGTTGTGGTACACGGGCTTAGTTGCTCCGTGGCATGTGGGAACTTCCCAGACCAGGGCTTGAACCCGTGTCCCCTGCACTGGCAGGCGGATTCTTAACCACTGCACCACCAGGGAAGCCCCTGCATGTGTATTTTTGAATTATGGTTTTCTCTGGGTATATGCCCAGTAGTGAGATTGCTGGATCATATGGTAATTCTATTTTTAGTTTTTTAAGGAACCTCCATACTGTCCTCCATAGTGGCTGTATCAATTTACATTCCCACCAACAGTGCAAAAGGGTTCGCTTTTCTCCACACCCTCTCCAGCATTTGTTGTTTGTAGATTTTCTGATGATGCCCATTCTAACTGGTGTGAGGTGATACCTCATTGTAGTTTTGATTTTCATTTCTCTAATAATTAGTGATGTTGAGCAGCTTTTCATGTGCTTGTTGGCCATCTGTATGTCTTCTTTGGAGAAATGTCTATTTAGGTCTTCTGCCCATTTTTGGATTGGGTTTTTTGTTTTTTTAATATTGAGCTGCATGAGCTATTTATATATATTGGAGATTAATCCATTGTCCGTTGATTCATTTGCAAATATTTTCTCCCAATCTAACGGTTGTATTTTCATCTTGTTTGTAGTTTCCTTTCCTGTGCAAAAGTTTTAAGTTTCATTAGGTCCCATTTGTTTATTTTTATTTCCATTAATCTAGGAGGTGGATCAAAAAAGATCTTGCTGTGATTTACATCAGAGAGTGTTCTTCCTATGTTTTCCTCTAAGAGTTTTATAGTGTACCGTCTTACATTTAGGTCTGTAATCCATTTTGAGTTTATTTTTGTGTATGGTGTTAGGGAGTGTTCTAATTTCATTCTTTTACAAGTAACTGTGCAGTTTTCCCAGCATCACTTATTGAAGAGACTATCTTTTCTCCATCGTATACCCTTGCCTCCTTTGTCATAGATTAGCTGACCATAAGTGCGTGGGTTTATCTCTGGGCTTTCTATCCTGTTCCATTGATCTATATTTCTGTTTTTGTGCCAGTACAATATCGTCTTGATTACTGTAGCTTTGTGTTATAGTCTGAAGTCAGGGAGTCTGATTCCTCCAGCTCCATTTTTTTCCCTCTAGGCCACTTTGGGTATTTGGGGTATTTTGTGTCTCCATACAAATGTTAAGAGTTTTTGTTCTGGTTCTGTAGGAAATGCCATTGGTAATTTGATAGGGATTGCATTGAAGCTGTAGATTGCTTTGGGTCATATAGTCATTTTCACATTATTGATTCTTCCAAAACAAGAACATGGTATATCTCTCCATCTGTTTGTATCATCCTTATTATCTTTCATCAGTGTCTTATAGTTTTCTGCATACAGGTCTTTTGTCTCCCTAGGTAGGTTTACTCCTAGATATTTTATTCTTTTTGTTGCAATGGTAAATTGGAGTGTTTCTTTAATTTCTCTTTCAGATTTTTCATCATTAGTGTGTAGGAATGCAAGAGATTTCTGTGCATTAATTTTGTATCCTGCTACTTTACCAAATTCATTGATTAGCTCTAAAAGTTTTCTGGTGGCATCTTTAGGATTCTCTGTGTATAGTATCATGTCATCTGCAAACAGTGATAGTTATACTTCTTCTTTTCCAATTCGTATTCCTTTTATTTCTTTTTCTTCTCCGATTGCCGTGGCTAAAACTTCCAAAACAATTTTGGGTAATAGTGGTGAGAGTGTGCAACCTTGTCTTGTTCCTGATCTTAGCGGAAATGGTTTCACTTTTTCACCATTGAGGACGATGTTGGCTGTGGGTTTGTCATATATGGCCTTTATTATGTTGAGGGCAGTTCCCTCTATGCCTCCTTTCTGAAGGGTTTTTATCATACATGGATGTTGAATTTTGTCAAAAGCTTCTTCTACATCTATTGAGATGATCATATGGTTTTTCTTCTTCAATTTGTTAATATGGTGTATCACATTGATTGATTTGCATATATTGAAGAATGCTTGCATTCCTGGGATAAACCCACTCAATCATGGTGTATGAGCCTTTTAATGTGTTGTTGGATTCTGTTTGCTAGTATTTTGTTCAGGATTTTTGCATCTATATTCATAAGTGATATTGGTCTGTACTTTTCTTTTCTTGTAGTATTTGTCTGGTTTTGGTATCAGGGTGAAGGTGGCCTCATAGAATGAGTTTGGGAGTGTTCCTTCCTCTGCAATTTTTTTGAAGAGTTTGAGAAGGATGGGTGTTAGCTCTTCTCTAAATGTTTGATAGAATTCACCTGTGAAGCCATCTGGTCCTGGACTTCTGTTTGTTGGAAGCTTTTTAATCACAGTTTCAATTTCATTACTTGCGATTGGTCTGTTCATATTTTCTGTTTCTTCCTGGTTCAGTCTTGGAAGGTTATACCTTTCTGAGAATTTGTCCATTTCCTCCAGGCTGTACATTTTATTGGTGTAGAGTTGCTTGTAGTAGTCTCTTAGGATGCTTTGTATTTCTGTGGTGTTTGTTGTAACTTCTCCTTTTTCATTTCTAATTTTATTAATTTGAGTCCTCTCCCTCTTTTTCTTGATGAGTCTGGTTAATGGTTTATCAATTTTGTTTATCTTCTCCAAAAACCAGCTTTTAGTTTTATTGATCTTTGCTATTGTTTTCTTTGTTTCTATTTCATTTATTTCTGCTCTGATCTTTATAATTTCTTTCCTTCTACTAACTTTGGGTTTTGTTTGTTCTTCTTGCTCTAGGTCCTTTAGGTGTAAGCTTAGATTGTTTATTTGAGATGTTTTTTTGTTTCCTGAGGTAGGATTTTATTGCTGTAAACTTCCCTCTTAGAACTGCTTTTGCTTCATCCCATAGGTTTTGGATTGTCGTGTTTTCATTTTCATTTGTCTCTAGGTATTTTTTGATTTCCTCTTTGATTTCTTCAGTGATCTCTTGGTTATTTAGTAACGTACTGTTTAGCCTCCATGTGTTTTGTGTTTTTTACGTTTTTTTCCCTGTAATTGATTTCTAATCTCATAACGTTGTGGTCAGAAAAGATGCTTGGTATGATTTCAATTTTCTTAAATTTACTGAGGCTTGATTTGTGACCCAAGATGTGATCTTTCCTGAAGAATGTTCCATGCACACTTGAGAAGAAAGTGTAATCTGCTGTTTTTGGATGAAATGTCCTGTAAATATCAATTAAATCTACCTGGCCTATTGTGTCATTTACAGCTTGTGTTTCCTTATTAATTTTCTGTTTGGATGATCTGTCCATTGGTGTAAGTGAGGTGTTAAAGTCCCCCACTATTGTGTTACTGTCGGTTTCCTCTTTTACAGCTGTTAGCAGTTGCCTTATCTATCGAGGTGCTCCTATGTTGGGTGCATGTATATTTATAATTGTTAAATTTTCTTCTTGGATTGATCCCTTGATCATTAAGTAGTATCCTTCCTTGTCTCTTGAAACATTCTTTATTTTAAAGTCTATTTTGTCTGATATGAGTATTGCTACTCCAGCTTTCTTTTGATTTCCATTTGCATGGAATATCTTTTTCCATCCCCTCACTTTCAGTCTGTATGTGTCCCTAGGTCTGAAGTGGGTCTCTTGTAGACAGCATATATATGGGTCTTGTTTTTGTATCCATTCAGCAAGCCTGTGTCTTTTGGTTGGAGCATTTAACCATTCACGTTTAAGGTAATTATCAATATGTATGTTCGTATGACCATTTTCTTAATTTTTTTGGGTTTGTTTTTGTAGGTCCTTTTCTTCTCTTGTGTTCCCCATTTAGAGAAGTTCCTTTAGCATTTGTTGTAGAGCTGGTTTGCTGGTGCTGAATTCTCTTAACTTTTGCTTGTCTGTAAAGCTTTTGATTTCTCCATCGAATCTGAATGAGATCCTTGCTGGGTAGAGTAATCTTGGTTGTAGGTCCTTCCCTTACATCACTTTAAATATGTCATGCCACTCCCTTCTGGATTGTAGAGTTTCTGCTGAGAAATCAGCTGTTAACCTTATGGGAGTTCCCTTGTATATTATTTGTCATTTTTCCCTTGTTGCTTTCAATAATTTTTCTTTGTTTTTAATTTTTGCCAATTTGATTACTATGTGTCTCGGCGTGTTTCTCCTTGGGTTTGTCCTGTATGGGACTCTCTGCGTTTCCTGGATTTGGGTGGCTGTTTCCTTTCCCATGTTAGGGAAGTTTTTGACTATAATCTCTTCAAATATTTTCTTGGGCCATTTCTCTCTTCTTCTTCTGGGACCCCTGTAATGCGAATTTTGTTGCATTTAATGTTGTCCCAGAGGTCTCTTAGGCTGTCTTCATTTCTTTTCATTCTTTTTCCTTTATTCTGTTCTGCAGCAGCGAATTCCACCTTTCTGTCTTCCAGGTCACTTCTCCATTCTTCTGCCTCAGTTATTCTGCTATTGATTCCTTCTAGTGTATTTTTCATTTCAGTTATTGTATTGTTCATCTCTGTTTGGTTTTTAGTTAATTCTTCTAGGTCTTTGTTAAACATTTCTTGCATCTTCTTGATCTTTGCCTCTATTTTTTTCCCGAGGTCCTGGATCATCTTCACTATTATTCTGAATTCTTTTTCTAGAATGTTGCCTATCTCCACTTCATTTAGTTGCTTTTCTGGGGTTTTATCTTGTTCCTTTATCTGACACATAGCCCTCTGCCTTTTCATCTTGTCTATCTTTCTGTGAATGTGGTTTTAGTTACACAGGCTGCACGATTGTGAGTTCTGTGTAATTTTATCCCATGTATAGATTCGTGTAACCATCCCCATGATCAAGATACAAAACTGTCTTATCATTACAAAAGAACTCTCTCATGTTACCTGACTCTCTGTACTCACACCCATTCCCACTCCATTCCCCTCCCATCCCCACTCCATTCCCCTCCCATCCCTAGTAACCAATCATCTGTTCTCCATCTCTACAGTTTTATATCTTTGAGAATGTTGTGTAAACAGAATCACACAGTATGTAACTATTTGAGATTGACTTCTTTTTCACTAAGCATAACGCCCTTGAAATCCATGGGCATGCTGCATGTATCAGTAATTCATTCCTTTGCATTACTGAGTAGCATTCCAGTATATGGATGTATTAGAGTTTATTCAACCATTCACCCATTGATTGACATTTGAGTTGTTTCCAATATTTTCTTATAAATAGAGTTTCTATGAATATTTGTACACATGTTTTTGTGTGCAAAGAGTTTTGTTTCTCTGAGATAAATACCAAAGCTTGTGATTGTTGAATCATATCATAAATACTGCAAAAACCATTTTCCAGAGTGGTTATGCCGTTTTACGTTCACGCTGGCAATGTGTGAGAGATCAAGTTTCTCCACATCCTTGTCAGCATTAGGCATTATCACTATTTTTTTTTTCCTGCGGTATGTGGGCCTCTCACTGTTGTGGCCTCTCCCGTTGCGGAGCACAGGCTCTGGACGCGCAGGCTCAGCGGGCATGGCTCACAGGCCCAGCCGCTCCGCGGCATGTGGAATCTTCCTGGAAAGGGGCACGAACACATGTCCCCTGCATGGGCAGGCGGACTCTCAACCACTGCGCCACCAGGGAAGCCCTATCACTATTTTTAATTGTAGTTGTTCTAATATGTATGTAGTGATAGCTCATTGTGATTTTAACGATGACGTTGAACATCTTTTCAAGCTCTTAATATTGCGTTTACCTTTTTGTTTTAAATTTTCATTCATTTCCTTTTGTTCTTTATTTTATTCCATTCTCTCCTCCTCCACCTCTACTTCCCTGTCCTCCTCTTCTTCTCAGTAAACTTATTGAAGAATAACATACATATAGAAAAATCATAAAGATACAGTGCTAGAATTTTCTCACAAAGGAAACACACCTGTTAACCAGCAGTCTGATTAAGAACATTTCTATTACCCAGAAATCCCCACCCAAGGCATCCAGTATTTTGACTTCTAGCACTAAATTAGTTTCACCTGTTTTTGAACTTCATATAAATGGAATCATTCAGTATGTACTCCTTTGTGTGTGGCTTCTCTTACTCATAAGATTCATCAAATATTCTCTTGAATCGTCTCTAAGAGTGACTGACTGCTAACTTTAGGCAGCAAATACCATGTGGATACTCTCCAAGGTATGTTGTGGAATTAAAAGAGCCAACCAACAGTAGTTCTGATGCCTGATAAACTCCAATGACCATATAATATTGTGGGATGATGATGATGGTGAGATGAATTCTGAAATATAAACTACTGAGCCAACCTCCTACCCTCTCCACCTTCTTGGTCCACTTGTCAAGGAAGTAAGAGCTGATTGTAGGAGGGATAGCTTTGGTAGTGGGGAAGCAGGTATTATCAAAAGCAAGACTAATGAGTTGGAGCAGGCATCATACTTCCCTGAGTGGTGTTGAACCATCACCATCAGCTTCTTGGCATCTCAAGAAGGGGCACTCCTAAAGGTAGAGGCCAATTGCCTGACCTGTGCCTCCTAAACCCCTCCCCCACCTTTCCTCGCACTTAGCAGCTCTGCTGCTATAGTTATAATTTGAAAACCCTACCAAGTGAGAGTGGATCAGGGAAACTTTGATGGAAGTTTTTACAGATGATAAAATTGTTCTTTGCTCCAGGAAAGACAAAGTGGCACGTTGAGGGTTATTTCGGTCAAGATCCCGCATGCTGCAGAACAACTAAGCCCATGAGCCACAACTACTAAGCCTGCACTCTAGAGCCCACGAGCCACAACTACTGAACTCGTGTGCCACAACTACTGAAGCCAGCGCACCTAGAGCCCGTGCTCCCAACAAGAGAAGCCACCACAATAAGAAGCCTGCACACCACAACGAAGAGTAGCCCCTACTCCTTGCAAGCAGAGAAAAGCCTGCGTGCAGCAACGAACACCCAACACAGCCATAAATAAAATAAAATAAATAAATTTATTTAAAAAAAGATTAGTTCTTGCAGAGATAGAATGGCTGTCTCTGAATTTAATGCTTTCCTGTGTTCTTCTGAATTTTCTGTCCCTTCTGCAGATATCTTATATTGATCATCTTGGGATTCAGACTTTCCCACCCTGAATATGATGCTATTGTGAAGCATTTATTTACTGGGGCTAAAATAACATAGCTGTCTTATATCGTACTTTTTCACTATGAGGTATGTGATGTTTATCCTCTACCTTATAGAAGAGAAACTAACACTGAAAAGATAAGAAAATTTCCCAATGACTCAGCTGGTAAGTGGCAGAGCCAGGACTTGAACCCAGGACTGATACCGAGACCCCTACACTGTACAGCACCCTACGGCTCCCAGAAAACGGGTAGGTGGCTGAGTTGAATCCTGAGGATTCTTCTTCTCTAGTTCCAGATATTCAATGGCAGAATGTTCTGTGATGGGTCAAAGAAAGTTGCTGTCAAAAAATTACCTAAATCATCTTAGTCCTGTCCTTACCTATGTGAGGCTTGTTCATGCATATCCAAATTCGAATGCTGAAAATTATTACAAGTAACAACTAGCTAGTTACTGACAGCAATAAAATTGAGATCCATACTGTCATGTCCACAAATCAGATGATTGGGTTAAACATCTAGGTGAGGGAGTCACTTGCAGGCTGTGACCTTGTGCAGGTTACTATTTTCTCCATCTCTTGTTATTTTTATCCGTTAAGTGAAGATAATTGCAATACTTAAATTATCCATGTAAAGCACTTAGGTAAAGAAGAGCGTTTAGCATATAATAAGGGCTCGATTCCTGTTAGCTGCCGCCATCACCACCATCATCATCGTCATCATCACCACCACCTGGAGAATGTGGACAGGGATGCGGAGGTGATGGGAGTGGTTTTTAGTGTGAACTGAGGCCACATCGCTGGACTAAGATACCTCTGTAGTTAGTAGCTGCCTTTTCTAAGAAAATGCTTGCTGTTGAATTTTAGATTTGAAACTAAAACCATCATCCAGGCTGTTTTATGAAGAAGGAATCAGATGCACAGAGAATTTATCTAGGAGACTTAATACTTGAGGCCTTTTAAATTAGCAGTTTATATTTGAGGAAGATTCATATTTGGAGATAAATGTTAATCTTCATTTTGAAAGTATTCACTAGCTATCGTGTTGCACCTTTCTCTTTACTTTTGAAATGTAATAACATATTCAACCAAGGGTACCAGGGCTGTGCTAACGGTTTCATCCAACCAGAGCCACATTCCGTCTTAGCAGTTCACTGGCTCTCTTCAACAATGACTCCTCTCATTCACCGGTGCCAGGCTGAGGTCATGTTCTCGGTGTATCACAGCTCTAAGAAAGGTGATTGGTCTGTTCCTTCTGCATCACTCTTGTCCCTGGCTGTAGATTTGACACAAATTCCATGTACACTATATGTAAACCATATGGACACCATCTGAGAAGAACCTTTCTCCTGTGTTAGCTCTTCAGGATAAGCTGAAAGCTTCTGAGCCTGCTTGCCTCTGGCTCCTTTAGTCTCTGTTATGGCTCCTTTGTTTTAAATCCTGGAATTTCCAAGGTCATGACAAAGTGCGTGTGGGGAAAGAGGGATGATTGATACTTGTTACATGGCTCTGGATTCACAGGTATTGACTCTGGCATAACTTAATTGTTGAGTGAGAGATGCTTTATATTAACTCTTTAAATCTATATTTTGCCCGAACTTAGGACCTCTGCCCATAGGTTGGCAATCGTTATCTGGCCATGATTTTAGGAATTGTTCTGATTTCTCATGTTATGTCATGTTGTCATTCAAGGGCCCAGAGTTTAGTTAAGAGTATGTGTAGTTGCGTCCCTAGGCTCATAGGGTATTAGGACCTAACATCGTTTACGTTGTGGTCATTTACATTTTGTTGCTCAGCATCCATTCTCTTTCTATTGTTAACAACATGTTGGTTTCTCTGTAGGACAGCAGTACCACCTCCCTCCAGCTCTCTATCCAGATGCTGATGGTAACTCTGATGACAGTTGAGCACATGACGTGGGTCTGGTCAATCAGAGCATGGCCTCCCCTTTGTGTCAGTGATTGATTCAAGAATGAACATGCAATGCAGCTGTGCAATCAGGCTCAACTGTAAATCATCCTAGGACTTTTGCTAGAGATACAGGGAAAGAATCCTTCTGTCTTCCCCCCGGACTTGAAACTATGAGGCTGTGAGTCTGGAGCTTCTGGCAGCCAATGTGCTGCCTTGAGGAGAGAGGCAGGCTGAGAAAGAAAGGAACCTGGAAAGTGGAGGGATGGAGAGATGGAGAGAAAGTGAGTCCTGATGCTATCATCTGAGGCAGTACTTCCAGCCTCACCCGCAGTCGCCTTCCCCTGGACTTCTCCAGTTTCAGGAGCCAATACATTTAATTTTTTTGCTTAAGCCAGTTTGAGTCAAGTTTCTGACTCAAACTGATTGAGTTTGTATCTGACTCAAACTGAAAGAGTTCTGATTGATACAAGATGATTTCTAGGTTGGTTTTATATTCGCTGTGGAAAGTGCTTGCTCTTTTAGAGAAGGGAGAGGGAACCTAAGAAAACTTAGTGCCGGGAAACTTTGCCTAGAAACAGACTAGTAGGCACCTGACCTGGTCAGTGGAGACAGACCAGTTAGAACTCAGAATTAAAGTCTGTCCTAAAGTATCATGAAAATATATTGATTCAAATTAAGTTTTATTATTTTTAAGCATTTGCAATCACTGAAAGTATTTTGGAAGACTGCAAAGTGGCCTAATGTTAAGGAAACAAGCTTCGTAGTTGGAGTTTGGGAATGTGATTTCATTTCTTTGAAACTTCTTTTCTTTCATTTCATTTCTCAGTTTCCTCATCTGTATAATGGGCATATCCAGTGCCTATCTCAAATAATCACTAAGGCACATAAAACATTCATAGCAGGATGTCTAGTGTATCCTCAATAAGTAGAAGCTATCACCCTTAATAATGCTCTGACCTTTTCCTTTTAGGATTGTGTGATGCATCATATTATATCTTTGAGCCAGAACTGAGTCAAAATAATGTGAACTAGAAGGACAAACTCTCTAGAAAGAGGATATTAGGGTTTTTAAACATTCCTTAGGCTGACTAAAATTTGTTTGCTAGCTCTTCCAAGTTGGTAAGTAAAAGGAAATCTAAGTACCGGTTGTTTACTTATATTTAGTGAAGGACCAAGTTATCTAACTGAGCTCCTCTTGTTTAAGGTTGCTCTAAGTTGTCAATGACAGTCCTCCTGATGGAAGTAAGAGTTCAGGCCAAGCTTCACCTCCTGAGTACTTAAAAACAAAGTGAGAAAAAAAAAGATAACACAAATCAAAACCCTAATCAAAACCAATCTTTATTTAGTACCATGTGCCTGGCACTATGCTAAACTCTCTCTGTGGACCATATTGTCTCCATCACAACTCTAGAGGGTAGGAACTCTTGTCACCATTTTACAGGTGAGAAAACTCAGGCTCAGAAAGAAAGACTGTTAAAGGGCACACAGGTGGTATGTGGTGGAGCTGGGATGGTAGCTGCCCTTTTAACCACACACACACTGCTCCTTGCCTGTGCACTCTCCAGTCTAGCAGGATGGGAGTCCGCATCCTCCAGTTCCTGAGCCCACATTTGTTCATGGTAGATCTGAGAGCATCAGGAGACCTAGTTCCTAGGAGTCAGTACCCCCAGGACCATCCAAAAGGCTGATAGTGGGATGTTCCAGTGGCAAATTACACACTGTGGGGGCAGAACTGGATCACTTTGAGGAAAAAGAATGTCTCTCCTGGAAGAATTGTTATATTCTCATTATATCTGCTTGCTGCTCTGAAAATCTGGAGATGTCTCACTGTGGAAGGATAATCACTCTTCCCTAGTGAACCACTCAATAACTGATTTAATTACATGTGGTTAATACAGGAACCAGATGTGGGTAAAAAGTATCTACTCTTTTAATTTATTTTGTTTAAATACAATGCTGAAAGGGGGGAATAGAGATGTTTATTTGAAACAAATGATTTATTTTACATGAATTTGTACAGATGACATGGCTTGTTCTAAGATGAATTTAAAACAGTGGTAATGAACACCTTCCATCACCCTGACCATCCTTGAAGTTTCCCCTATCACCATGATGCCTATTATCTGAGGTCTTTTTTGTTGCTGTCAGATGTTATCATTGGCTTGTCTCCCTGTGATGTGTGTGTGTGTGTGTGTGTGTGTGTGTGTGTGTGTATGGTGGGGGGGGTGACTTGCTGACAATAGAAATTAACAAAATATATGAGCAGAGACTCAAACAGTATTGAGTGAATGGATACTAATGAGCCTCATCACACGGCAATGACCTGGTATGTGGTTGTGAACAGTCAGAGCCACCACACTGCACAACACCAAGGGCTCCATGTTCACTAGACTCAGACATCCAAGGTTCCCTGGAAGCTAAATGGGCCTGTGCAGGGTATGATAGAGAGGGAAGGCCTGAAAAGTGGTGGAGGTAGACACGTGTTACTCTTTGGCTGCCCAGAATTCATTTACACTATTTCTTTTTTTTTAAAAAAAATTATTTATTTATTTGGTTGCACCGGGTCTTAGTTGCAGCAGGCTGGCTCCTTAGTTGTAGCAGGCAGGCTTCTTAGTTACAGCTTGCCAGCTCCTTAGTTGTGGCATGCAGACTCCTTAGTTGTGACATGCAAACTCTTAGTTGTGGCATGCATGTGAGATCTAGTTCCCTGCCCAGGGATCGAACCCAGGCCCCCTGCATTGGGAGTGTGGAGTCTTATCCACTGTGCCACCAGGGAAGTCCCCATTTACTCTATTTCTAATAGCTTCTCACATTAACTGGGGATCTACTCTTCTCCTATGCTCAATGTAGATAGAGCTAATTTCACCCCCAGCTCTAAATGTGGCCTGTGACCCAGGTCTGACCAATCAAAGCTTCATATTCCCCTGACTGCAGAGATGGATCCTGACAAGCCACCGGGACTTCACGTTCCTTTGCTGAGACTTCTTAGAGCTTGACTTAGAGACTTGGCCTGTGTGCAAGGCTGGCCTGCTTCTCAGGCGTTTCTGAGCTTTTGGGGCCGAACTGTAAAATCATGTTGACTTGAGCAGATCTAAAGCTGGGAAGGAACACTGATACAATGGCAGGAATACAAGTATGTGGTGAGTTGGAGGCATATATTTCTTAATGTTAAATGAGCATTGTAGAAGAGGGACCAGTGTTCATAGCAGAAGAGTGTTAGGGAGAGGAGTTTTGGGAATTGTATCATGAAACGTTCTGGATCTGAAGTCTGTTGGAAGATTCCAAGATTCAAGATGTGACATGTCTCCCAAGTTGCAATTAGCTCCCCCAAGCTTTCAAGATGGCTGTTGTACAGGGCCATGGCTGTATTCTCAGTCCTTTAGCTAGCTGAAAGTTTTCAGGCCAAAAGATTTTGCCATTGCTCTTTCTTCAGCCACCTGGAGTCATCTTCAGTCTTTAAGACATCTTGGTTATGGTTTTTCCCATCTCCCAACCTTTCTCCCAGCACCATGACTAGATTAAGCTTTGCCTCTGACAGTGTTTTTTAAAAATTCACATTTCTATTCAGTACAACACTTTGAACTCTTTGGAGAAGAGTTATCATAGGGATCTAGTAAACGAGGGAACTCTTGCGGCAGTGATTTGATAATTTATTTTCAAGAAAAGTTTTAAATCGTAGTTTGGAAACCTGTTCTGTTGAATCCAAACAGGATTAGTAAGCATCAGTCAGGACTCAAGGAATCACATTTCTATGGTCACAGTCATAAGTTGTCTCCCATTGTATTTACTCTTCCCTGTATTTTTTGCCTGACATTCTGCCTGCAGCGTCTGACTAACTCTGATGAGGGAAAACTATCTTATTCAGCTCTATTCATCATTTTTTTTTTCCCCCAGGCTGTGCTAACAATGAAAAAATCCCCAAACACCCTGGACGGTTAATTCGGTATAATGGGCTACCATTTACGGGGCTCGGAGTTTTAGAACTTCCCCAGGCGCAAAGGACTCAGCAATGATTGTGGATTATAACTGAGGATTTCTATTTATGTCATTCCAAGAAAGGTGTGTTTTCTTAGGCTCAAAGTCTGACCTTTCTCCTTATTGAGTGCTTACTGTTGGCCTTTGAAAGTTACTCATTGGCCCCTGTATTACCTAGTTACTTTAGTGCTGTGGTAAGTTAATTCAAGAACTACTCGAATCACTGAACATGGCATGTGTTCTCATAAACCAGATATTTGGGCTTGGGTGGTGAATCAGAGAGCAGAGGCAAGCACTGAAGGGTGTCTTCAGCGATGAGACAGGAACCCACTTCTGTGTGAATCGGTATCTGGGAGCATTCCTCTGGAAAGTCAGCCTGGGACAGCATAGGAGAAGTAACCTGCTCCCGGTTCTATTTTCTTCATTTCTACAGAGAGATCTGTAGGTACTGGGCCTGCCTTTGGCCAGAAGAAAGTCTCTGGATTATTAGAAGAGGTAAGAGTGTGGGGGGAATAGAAACAGCAAAAGTTCTGTTTTCTCGGAAATGCTAGAGCCTAGCCGTATGAGATGTTTTTGTGGCTCTTTACTCCCTCTTGTGGTGATGTGGTGCCACTGTTTTCTAACTATCGTGGACCTTCATGTTTCCACCTGAGGCAGAAATCACCAAATTGTTTAACATACTCAGGTTGGATGTAACTACCCAATAAGGCAAAGAGCAGAGGTTCCATGCTACATTTGGACACACCTCTCAGAGAGTTAAGGGATTCATCTGTTAAAAGTTGTAAATAAGCGTGTAGATCCACTGTTCCCACCGAGAGATGGTTTCACAAATACTTTTCCCCCAAATGTTGGACTAGTATGGGGATTTTAGGATCTGCGGATGAAAAAAAGCACCAGACTTCACCTTTCCATTCCACTTGATGGTAAATAGGATAAAGTTTCCCTACCAAAAAAATATAGAATCTGAATTCCTATATACATTCCAGTGATATTTTATCAATCTCTATATAAAACGATATCACATATATACATATTTTACTGTGAGCAGTAATAAATATTCTTTATTTTAAATTTGGCACATTGCACTTTAACATGACATCCGAACATTTCTCAAGTGGATGCCTACTCTGTAAAACCGTATATTCAGCTCATTGTCATTTCTGTACAGAAGTATAAGTAACTATATGTGATATAATACGTGCAATAATACTGGAATTATTTTATTTATCAGATATTTTGTCCTCTATCATATACTCCACTCTGCAGTACAGGGAGGAGCGGAATAAATGGCATAGATTAATTGGGAGGTCTTCTCTTTTTTTAAAAACTTGAATGGAATGGGCAGCTGTACAAGAAAATGCGCCAGAAGTAGATTCTATTTTTCTAGTAAAATGAGCTGGCAGAGAATTTTATAGTGCTGCGCGTTGCTTTAGGATCATTCTCAAAATGAGCAAAATAGCATCCATTTGTGTCGCTCAGTAGTTTTAGTACTCTGGTAAACTATTCTACAGTAAAACAAGAGTAGACTCTTTTCAGGCACAGATTCTATAAAGGGCATCCTTTCACTGATGTGGCTGGTTGGGCATGGTCAAGGTCGCTGTAAACACTTGTCTTCCCTGGTGTGGTAGGCAACCTCCGAGATAGCTTCTGTGATCCTCCCTCCCCCATCTTGATATTCACACCCTTGTGTAATCTCTCCCTTTTGAGTGCGGGCTGAATTTATTGATTTGCTTCCAATGAACTGAACTCCACAGAAGTAATGGGATGTTATTTCTAAGATTAGGTTACAAAAAGACTATGGCGTGCCAAAACTTGGAAGCAACGAAGGTGTCCTTCAGCAGATGGAATGGTAAATAAACTGTGGTACATCCAGACAATGGAATATTATTTAGTGCTAAAAAGAAGTGAGCTATCAAGCCATGAAAAGACATGGAGGAAACTTAAGTGCATGTTCTAAGTGAGAGAAACCAATCTGAAAAGGCTCCCCACTGTATAATTCCTACTATATGACATTCTGGAAAAGACAAAAAAAAAAAAAAAAAAATGAAGACAGTAAAAAGATCCGTGGTTGCCAGGGGTTAGGGAGAGAGAGGGATGAACAGGCAGAGCACAGAGGATTTTGAAGGCAGTGACACTATTCTGTATGGTACAATAATGGAGGATACGTGTCATTATACATTTGTCAAAACCAATAAAATGTACAATACCTAAATGTGGACTTTGGGTGATAATGTTGTGTCAATATAGGCTCATCAGTTGTAACAAATTACCACTCTGGCGGGGGATGTCCACGGTGTGCGTGTGCGTGGTTGTACATGTGTCGGGGAAGGGGTTATATAAGAACCCTCTGTACTTTTTGCCCAATTTTGCTGTGAACCTAAAACTGCTCTAAAAAATGAAGTCTATTAAAAAAAAAAAAAAGAGGCTATGGCTTCTGTCTAGGTGCCTTCTCTTGCTCTCTCATTTGCTCGCTCTGAGGGAGGACAACTGCCAAGTTGTGAGGAGCCTTATGGAGAGGCCCACGTGGCAAGGAACTCATGTCTCCAGCCAATAGCCAGCAAAGACCGGAGGCCTGCCCGTGGCCACAGGAGTGGGCTCAGAGTGGAGCCTCCCCCAAATGGGCCTTGAGATGACTGCAGCCAGTCAACACCTTGATTACAGCCTTGTGAGACACATTTTGAGAAACTCTGAGTTGGAGGTGCCCCCTTAAACCAGGCCCAGATTTATGACTCATAGAAGCTGAAATAATAAATAAATGTTTGTGATTTTAAACTGTCTAGGTTTTATAGTAATTTGTTGTGTAACAACAGATAACGAATAAACTTGTTAAGCCACTTCTCATATACAAATGTTGAAGGGATTCTTTAATACTGAGAATTAGATGGAAAGTACCGAACCCATGGTTCACGCCAGGGACTCTACCCACAGGTAAGCATAAATATATCCAACCACCTGTGATTACAGGTGACTACAGCTATAGTCACTGGGTTGTTCTAGAGTAAACCTTCAGTTCCTCTGCATAAGAGGAAGAAAATTAAATTTTACTGAGCATTTACTACTTACTAGGCACTTAAATGCAGCGAAGAGTAACCCTCGCTCACCACAACTAGAGAAAGCCTGCATGCAGCAACGAAGACCCAACGCAGCCAAAAATAAATAAGTGAAATAAATAAACAATAAATAAATTCATTAAAAAAAATTGAGGTGTCACTTCCAAGTAAAAATAACTTGTATCACTCTTTCCAGAACTTTTCCTTGCATTCTCTCATTCTATATTTTCCACTAATCTGTGTTAAATCATTAGGCTTTCCTCACAGTCTACAGTCATAGTGGGGTATTTTATACACATTTTTCTCAGTAACTGATAGAACAAGCAGGCAAAATATCAGTAAGGATATAAAAGGCTTGAAAAATATGATCTGCAAACTTAACCTAATAGCCATGTATAGAACCCTGAGCTCCAAACTGCAAATTACACATTCTTTTCAAATATACATGGAATCTTTACTAACATTGAATCAAATTTTACTAAAATTGGGTCATAAAGCCAACCTCAATATGTTTAAAGGACTGAAATCAGAATATGTTCTCTGATAATAAGGCATTCAGCTCAAAATCAACAATAAAAAGATTACTAGGAAATCCCCATATATTTGACATGAAGAAATATATCTGTAAATAACTCATGCATCAAGAAAGAAATGATCATAGAAATTAGAAGACATTTTAAGCTAGAAAATCTCAAAGTTTTCTAGGAGTGAAAAGAAAAGTTTTCTAGGAGGAAAAGAGAAGCAAGGTTGTGGATTATAATGATGAGTCATGGAGTCTAAGCAAGACAGAAAGGAAGACAGAAAGAGGCTCTGGGTGTCCAGAGAGACACGGAGGGATGCGTTGGAAGTTGCCGTGAGAGGGAAGGATTCTGCAATGGGAGTACTTGAGCTGGAAAGGTTTGGATGTGAGATTGCCGAAGTGGTAACTGGTAACGAACATGTCCAGGGTGTGACTATGGGAAAAAGTTGCCAAAGTGGACTGGATTAAAAAGTCACTGGAAGTGCGGGCATTAAGCAACTAGGAAGCAGGGCATTGGCTGGATCATGCACAGGGCTTCTAAAGTCTCCAAGCATAATGAAAGGAGCTGAGGTGAAGAGTCACGTAGCAGGAAATAAGCCATGTGATGAGTGAGAGGGTGTGAACAGGAAGGAGGAAGATTGAAAGCAATGAGATGTGAAAGTGGGTAGTAAATCCCAAGTGGCTCAATGGTCATGGGAGTAGGTGTCCAAGATAATCCAGGTTACTCTTAAAGCACATTTCATCAGGTACCTTCTACAAAGAAAGACAAAACTGGCAGTAGCTCACTATATACTAAAACTGGTTTTCATAGTTTAGACAATGCATAGAATTATCAGTTGCTTCCAACTGGGAGAAACCAGCCAAGTTCTTAATCTTTTTTTTTTTTAACCCTTTTTAAAAATTCAAGTATAGTTAATTTACAATGTTGTTTCAGGTGTACAGCAAAGTGATTCAGTTATTCATATCTATCTATTTTTCAGCTTCTTTTCCATCATAGATTATTACAGGATATTGAATATACTTTCCTGTGCTATACAGTAGGTCCTTGTTACTTATCTATTTTATATACAGTAGCATGTATCTGTTGATGTCAACTCCTAATTTATCCTCCCACCCCCTTTGGTAACCATAAGTTTTGTTTTCTCTGTCTGTGAGTCTATTTCTATTTTGTAAACAAGTTCATTTATCAAGTTCTTACTCCCTATTTGGGTTTTCTCAGCCTCACAATCGGCTTTACTTACTGTGCCTCTTTTCAGTCTTACCAACTTTTCCCTAAGAGGTTTTGCTCACTACGCAATACACACGACTGCTTGCGGTTTCTCTAAGGGAGATATACATCCTGTAATTCAGGTTTGTGTCTGAAGCAGAGTTCACAAGCTCCACAGATACTGTGTTCAGTTCAGAGAGATGCAGCTGCTTGTAACTGAGAGGGTTTTAAGCTACACAACACATGGGATTTTATGGCGCTTAACTTGTTTTTAGAAGTTATTCATTTGTATAATTACACAAGTAGCTTTTCAGGTAAAAAACAGAAAAAGCCAAAGTCCCCTTGATCATTGCCATGGTCCCAAATCATGCCCAGAACTAACCACTTAATCAGGTGGTATGTTCTCCTGGGCTTTTCTCTATGCATTTACGTTCTTGTAAGTGCACAGAGGGGAATATGTAGTTTTGCTCAACGGATCATTTTACTCCCCCGCTTCTGAAGCGCTCCCCATTATAACTAGAATAAAATCCATACTTTCCACTGTGGCCTCCAAGATTCCACACTATCCGGTCCCTGCCTCCCTCTGTGACCTCCTCTTGTGCCAGGAGGTGAGACGGTATTCTCCCCACAGGTCCTTTGCATGTACTGTTCGTGCTGCTTGGAGAGCTCCGTCACAATCCTTGCTTGACCGTTTCTTCTCAACTTTCAAGTCTCAGCTCAAAATTCATCTGCTCACAAGCCTTTCCTGGATGCCCTCTCTAAATTAGTACTTCCCTCCTCTGTCTCAACTTTCTATCTCTTTCGAATCCTGTTAGCTTGTTTCAGGCAACAGAGTTCTACCACTGGGGTTTGAATCCTCTCTTTACTACATGCTAGCTAAATTACTTCACCTTTTTGCACTTTAGGTTTCCCATCTAAAAATGAGGATAATTATGCACTTACTTTTTAGGGTGTTATGAGTTAATATTTGTAAAACATTAAAAAGTTGCCTAGAACGTAATGCGTTCTGTTTGATAAATTGATACAATTTTTCGTTAGCACTTGCGATGAGATGAAATCATTTCTTCCTTTGCTGTTTATCCTCTCCCTTCTCTAGAAGGTAAGATCTATAAGTGCAGGGACCTTGTCTGTTCTGTTCTTAGGCCAAGAACAGTGCCTGACTCATAGCACCCTTAATAAGTAAAGGCTGAATGCATGAATATTCAGATCTTACCTCCTGCATAGGGTTCTGACTGCACAAGTGGTAAGTTTTTTTTTTTTTTTTAACTTTTGGCTGCATCTCACTGCATATGGGATCTTAGTTCCCCGACCAGGGATCGATCCCGTGCCCCCCGCAGTGAAAGTGTGGAGTCTCAACCACTGGACAGCCAGGCAAGTACCAAGAGATAAGTTTAAAATGGAAAACATGGTCCTGCTTTTATTAAAAACTTAACTTTTATACACTGTCCACCACTTAGTGCTATCACCATATCTTGCCCTGTTATACTAGAAATGGATGTAACTCCTCTAACCTCCAAAGTAGGCCTAACCCAGCTGCAATTCTCTCTGTGTCTTACTTTTCCTAAGAGCACAGCAGAACAAAGACTGCTAACATGTCCTGCCCACTGTCTGCAGCACATGGTGGGATGTAGCTCCAGGACCTTGCTTCAGATGTGCAAGATCACCCATCCATTAAACCATTGATGTTTCTATTGCTGAAAAAACAAACAAACAAAAAACAAAGCGCACAGCATACAGAAGGTCAGTGTAGTAGCAGCCTCACTGCTGGAAATACACTAGCAGCAGTTATCATAAGCAAAAATGACACTCCCAGATTCCAGCGCAATCCAGACCCTTACTGCAGTTGCCAGCCAATTTATTTAGGATTATCTGCGGGATGGAGGAAAGAGAAAAGTTCTTGTTTAAGCCTGTCAGGTTACTAGTCATACTGTGCTGGTTGGCCACGGTCTGTGAACATAAACTCTATTGGGAAAAATCTTCTGTAGAGATGTTAGTTGTGCTTTCATGCACTCCTCTTGCAGAAACCCAAGCTTTCTCCAGCTGTGCTGTAGCTACTGTCACCACCAAGACGGTGGGTGCTTCAGAGGTCCAGTAAGGCCACATGGACATAAACTTTCCGACTCTGAAAGATGCATTTTAAAAAGATTTTTTTCCTGCAGATATTCTCTTGCTGCATTAGGTCCAAACTGGGTCATCTATCCAAGGCTAAGAAACAAGATAAAAGAGAAAAAAAATTAGCAAAAAATCCATTAGATTGCTACCTACTAAACTGAGCTTGAGGAAAAACCAGGTCTGAGGTGCTTCGTTCCTGGTGCTATCAATGGGTCTTTTTGTTTTTAATTGAAGTATAGTTAATTTACAATGTTGTGTTAGTTTCAGGTGTACAGCAAAGTTATTCAGTAATACAGACACATATATCTATTTTTTTTAGATTCTTTTCCCTTATAGGTTATTAGAAGATATTGAGTATAGTTCTCTGTGCTATACAGTAGGTCCTTGTTGGTTATCTATTTTATATTTAGTAGTGTGTATGGGATAAATTAATGAGTCTTAAGTTCATGTAAATTACAGCTGCCTTTACAGTATAGGGTCCCCTAGGGAACTTCTTGTGATTCCAGGGAAAAATTTCTATCTCCATCCAAGGCTTGATTCTGACTTATGCAGTATGAGCTCCTGGAAAGCCTGTGTTGGTTCCCAAATGAATCTATTTTCATATTAAACTTGGCTACTGTAGTCTATATGTGCTCAATCACCCTGCACAGCTGCAATCTCAAACCAGCTACAGCTCAGTGACAGCTGACAGAATCACTTTCAGGGCCAGTGAGTGAGGTCAGGGGCTTTGCAGCCAGGAACCCTGCCCCAATCATGCTGCAGGTGGTCTAGTGAAGACACCGTTCTCCTTGCAGCTGGATACTAGACGCCACCACTCACCCTTCTGATGCCACTACCACTGAATTTTGCCCACCCCTGCTAGAGCTAAGACCATTGCTGCTTCTACCACCTATCACCAGAATGGATTCTGTATAGTTTGTCATTCTCTCCATCCCAATTCAAAGCCTTGGGAGGAAGCACCTGATTGGCAGAACTTAGGACATGTGCTATGCCTGGTTGCAAGGAGGCTAAGAAGGTAAGTGTCTCTTATTTTCAGCCTCTGAGGTAGGAAATAGGTAGAGGTATTCTCCAACAATAGGAAGCAGGTTCAGAGACTCAGCAGCAAAAAAGAGAAAAATACTGTTTCCCCGTAGCATCCCTTCATGCCCTCCCAGCTCTCCACACACCATGAGAGCTAGGTCACAAAGCTTAGTGTCTCCCTTATAAGAGTAACCCCTCAGAAAAGAGACATCCATAAGGTCGGAGCAAAGAAGACAAACTTAGGAGGAGTTCTGACTAGCAGAGATTAAGTAGAATTCTTACTGGGAAAGGGAGAAAGATCAGGAGGGTAGATAATAGGGGGTGTGGTTGGCCTGGGGTCTTCAGGGACCCAACACCCCTTTTCCCCTTCCGGGGCCAGGGCCTGAGAGATGGGGGAGAGAAGAGGATAGAAAGACCAGATAGATATTGACTCTGAGAAGACACTGCTATGCAAGTGACTTTGAATCATCATAAAGTGACTGCGGCAGAATGTTAACGGCCTTGTTTGTTTATGCAATAATGTGCTGAAGGTCCTATTCCTGTTTCCTTGGCTCCTGGCTGGCATGGAAGAGATTTATTTTTGCTTGTTTGAAAATTTTATTTTAGACTCACATAGAAGTTGCTAAAATAATTCCGAGAGCGAGAGACAATGCACAGCAGATTCTAGGAATACCTGAGCCCACATGCTGATGCAAACACGTTTCAGAGGCTGGATAGACTTGAGCTGGGGCCAAGTGCAGGTAGGTTGAGGATCACTGAGACGTCTCAGTTATGTTGAGAGAATAAACCTCAAGTTCTATCTGCCACATACTTTATCAGTAGCTTGGGGGAGAAACAGAGGCCAGCAGGGCTTTAAGGACCACTCCTACCCCTGCCAAATCTTTCCTCTATCTTAATGTGACCTTTAGGCTAGAAAAGGGAGGAGGGAGAAATCCTGAAAGATTGCATTTACCCCAAATAGACCGAGTTACCTTTAACTGGTACCTTTAAGTCTCTTCTTCTGCCTCCCCCCACAAGAACGAGGACACGAGAACAAGCTAAGAGCATTAGAGAACAGTGTACACTAATAAAGCAACCCTCTTTTGTAGTGTATCATACACCTCACTCTGCCTGCGACTAGCCAGAGCCCAGCTGTGAGTCTGGGAAGTGGTGTATTAGCTTCCCAGCAATGGCTGAGAAAGCCTTCATTCTCACTCTTGTGGGCCTGTGGCTGAGCACACCTCGTGGAAGATCACAGTTGGGTTGATTTTGCACTGACATTTCTGAAAGTAAGAATAACGCACACAACCTTTTTTTCTTTTATTCTTTTCGCAGTTTTTTTTTTTTTTAAACAGAATAACGGGATTATTGGAAAGACCACAACGCAAGATTGAAGCAAGTACCCTGCATGAAGATCTGGGTACTTGTGCCAGGTGGAGCTTGGCGACGGAACCGATACTCCGCTTGCTAGGCTCCCTCGTGAGATTGCGTTTGAAGAAGTTTGGCGCTGCTCGGTCGCCGTAGCTACGCCCTTCTCGGCAGCGGGCGGGAGCGTGGAGACTGCAGTTTACTGAGTTGTCCCACTGGCTTACCGTTGGTGGCCATATGCCCAAGGCTCACATTTACATCTTGATTCGAGTCTACATTCCAAACGCCCGCGGACTTCCTTGTGCCCAGTAAGCAAAGAAGCTCGCCGTTGGCCTGATGCTAGGATAGCGTCACGGGTAGACGCGCCTTTGTAGGGAGCAGGGGGCGGGGTGACGGGCACCAACCCTCCGGAAGAAGAGGGCCCCGCCTCCAGGCCACGCACCCTCCTGGTTGGAGGCAGCGCGGGGGCGGGGCGAGGTCCTGGCTCAAAGCCCAGGAGTGACCTTTCTTATTGCAAGGGTTTTTTTAACTTTCAGCGCCTTGGAGTCTAGCCTTTCCGGGTTTCGGTGAGCCCCAGAATCAAGGGGTACAACGTCAAAAGGCATATGTGGACAAAGGGCTAAGAGTGCAAGGGGCTGGTGTAGGGGCGAGTTTTCAGTGACAGGACTGCGTTGGAGATTTAGGCTTGAGTTAGAGACTTTTCTTGCTCTGCTTGAGAGTTGAAACCAAACTTTCAGAGTTGTAGAACCATAGCTGTCTGTTTGGCATCTCCAGCCATAGCTTCGCTTCGCTTACTGTAGGCAGTTTGCCCAAAATTGAAATCGTGTTCCCTCCAAAAGCTGATCTTCTCCCACTATTCCTTATTTTGATGAATGGCCCACCGTAACCTAGATTCTCAAGCCAGAAATATGGGGGTTATTTCTATCGTTCTCGTACATTCTATTAATCAAAAAGACCTATTGACTCCATTTCCAAAAATAGGTAACTAATAAGAACCTACTGTATAGCATAGGGACCTCTACTCGATACTCTGTAATGCCCTATATGGGAAAAGACTCTAAAAAAGAGTGGATATATGTATATGTATAACTGATTCACTTTGCTGTACTACAGAAACTACATAACATTGTAAATCAACTATACGCCAATAAAAGTTAATTAAAAAAAAATCTCCAAATTACCCTCTCTTCAACATTTCCTCTGCATTACTTCTGGTCTCAATTTTTCCCAGTAGGTTTCTATCTGTTACCCCTGCCCACCTACAATCAATTCTCAATTATGGGGCAGAGTGATCTTTCCATGATGTAAACATTTCTCTGGAGTAATCCTGCTTAAAATATTTTAAGCACAAAATTCAAACACCTAAATGTGCTCTGACTCTGCTTGCTTTCATGCCCATACCCCATCTCCAATCTAGCTAGTACTTCTGTTGCCTGAGCAGTATTCAGTATAGTTCCCTGTGCTATACAGTAGAACCTTGTTGTTTATCCATTTTATATATAATAGTTTACATCTACTAACCCCAAACTCCCAATCCATCCCTCCCCACCCTCCTTCCTCTTTGCAACCACAAGTCTGCTCTATGTCTGTGAGTCTGTTTCTGTTTTGTTGATAGGTTCATTTGTGTTATATTTTAGATTCCACATATACGTGATATCATATGGTATTTGTCTTTCTCTTTCTGACTTACTTCACCTAGTATGATAATCTCTAAGCCCATCAATGCAGTAAGCAACAAAATTAAGAACCATTAAAAGATACTGCCTATGGGCAACTTGTGTGTCAACATACGTTAATGGGTGTTTTTTATGTGCATGTGCTTAGTTTGCTCTGCTGAACCTCTTTGTACTTACACTTTTTCTTATCAGTTGCACAGGAAAGAGAAAAGCTGGAATAGAAATTCAAAACAATAAGAAAATCATACATGGGTTGCTTTGTCTGTTAGTGCATAGACTCACTTTGGCTTGAGGAAACGTTTTGAAATTGATTTTAGAAAAGATTATCAAAGAGAACTTTAATAATGCACTTAATATTTGCAATGTCTACAGCACATAGCTCATTGTGTTTACTTTTTCTGGGTTTTTTTTCTTTTTTTTTTTGCGGTATGCGGGCCTCTCACTGTTGTGGCCTCTCCAGTTGCAGAGCACAGGCTCTGGACATGCAGGCTCAGTGGCCATGGCTCACGGGCCCAGCCACTCCGCAGCAGGTGGGATCTTCTCGGACCGGGGCACGAACCCGCGTCCCCCGCATCGGCAGGCGGACTCTCAACCACTGCGCCACCAGGGAAGCCCCTTTTTCTGGTTTTGATCATCCTGGTTTAATAAAAGAAAACTATTAGGATACTGATTCATTTATGTTAGTTCATTAGCTATAACTTAACATTTGCAAACATTTCTGTTAACCTCAGAAATTAGAATTTAAACGATGTGATGCAGTATTAATGTTTCTTAATTTTTGTTGAGAAGAGAAAAAGAACTGCTTATCTATAGACGATGTTGAAAGGTTTGTGATTTTCCTGTCATTTTATGTATTTTATTTTTGCTATTTCCTGATTATCTTTTTCAATGTTTCTAGTTTTATTTTGTTGTGAGACATATCATGGGAGAAGGCATAGGTTTTTACCAAAATTTGTTTCCAGAAACTTGATTTTTATAAATGAAACATTTCTTTTTTTTTTTTTTTTGTGGTACGCGGGCCTCTCACTGTTGTGGCCTCTCCCGTTGCAGAGCACAGGCTCCGGACGCGCAGGCTCAGTGGCCATGGCTCACGGGCCCAGCTGCTCCGCGGCATGTGGGATCTTTTCGGACCGGGGCACGAACCCGTGTCCCCTGCATCGGCAGGTGGACTCTCAGCCACTGCGCCACCAGGGAAGCCTCTGCCCATTTTTTAATTGGGTTGTTTGTTGTTTTGAGCTGCATGAGCTGTTTGTATATTTTGGAGATTAATCCCTTGTCAGTTGCTTTGTTTACAAATATTTTCAGCCATTCTGAGGGTTGTCTTTTTGTCTTGTTTATGGTTTCCTTTGCTGTGCAAAAGCTTTTAAGTTTAATTAGGTCCCATTTCTTTATTTTTATTTTTATTTTCATTACTCTAGGAGGTGGGTCAGAAAACATCTGTGATTTATGTAAGAGTGTTCTGCCTATGTTTTCCTGTAAACGTTTTATAGTGTCTGGCCTTATATTTAGGTCTTTAATCCATTTTGAGTTTTTTTGTGTGTATGGTGTTAGGGAGTGTTCTGATTTCATTCTTTTACATGTAGCTGTCCAGTTTTCCCAGCACCACTTGTTGAAGAGATTGTCTTTTCTCCATTGTATATTCTTGCCTCCTTTTTCATAGATAAGGTGACTATAGGTGCGTGGGTTTATCTCTGGGCTTTCTATTCTGTTCCACTGATATATATTTCTGTTTTTATGCCAGTACCATACTGTCTTGATTACTGTAGCTTTATAGTATAGTCTGAAGTCAGGGAGCCTGATTCCTCCAGCTCCGTTTTTTTCTTTTTCAAGATTGCTTTGGCTATTCGGGGTCTTTTGTGTTTCCATACAAATTGTAAAATTTTTTGTTCTAAATCTGTGAAAAATGCCACTGGTAATTTGATAGGGATTGCATTGAATCTGTAGATTGCTTTTGGTAGTATAGTTATTATCACAATATTGATTCTCCCAATCCAAGAACATGGTATATCTCTCCATCTGTTTGTGTCGTTTTTGATTTCTTTCATCAGTATCTTAGTTTTCTGAGTACAGTTCTTTTGCCTCCTTAGGTATTTATTCCTGGGTATTTTATTCTTTTCGTTGCAGTGGTAAATGGGATTGTTTCCTTAATTTCTCTTTCTGATCTTTCATTGCTAGTGTATAGGAATTTTACATCAGGAAGTGTTTTAATATAGCCACTATGAAAAACAGTATGGAGGTTCCTCAAGTAATTAAAAATAGAACTGCCATATGATCCAGCAATTCCACTTCTGGGTGTATATCCAAAGAGAACAAAATCATTATGTTGAAGAGACATCTGCACTGTCATGGTCATTGCAGCATTATTTCATAGTCAAGACATGGAAACAACCTAAGTGTTGACAGCTAAATGGATAAACAAATTGTGATACACACACACACACATCAGAATATTATTCAGCCATGAATAATTGAACTTTGAATTCATGAGTATTTCATGAATAATTGAACTTCTCTCAATTGATATGTCTGTGAGTTTCATTTATATTGTTGTATGTGGATTTTGATTTTGATTCTCATTGTTACATACTACTATTATGGACATATACCACAGTTTATTTATCCATTCTAGTGTTGATAGGCATTAATAGTGTAGTTGGCAGTTTTGGCCTATTATAAACAGTGATGTTATAAACATTCTAGTTCCTATACTTTTGTAAATCCATCTATGTATTAGGTGTACACCTAAGACGGAAGGAAGAAAATAGAGAACAAAATTATATAGTTCTAAAATTAAATGTCTTTAAAATATAAATAATAGATGATAGACTCACACATGACCATCTACTTAAGCAAATAATCTGAAATATTTTCCATTAGATATCACACATGGCTCTACTGATGTTCAAAGAGAGAAAATTTAACCAAATAGACTTAAATGAAATTAAACACATCTTTGTCTGTCTTTGATGATTCAAATGTACCCTGGAAGGACCTTACATATATAAATAAAGGTTGTTAATTTTGGACGGTCACAGTGGTGAAAGACTGTTTAGAATAGATCAGTTTAAGCAGATTGCATTATATAAACTGAAAAAATCCAGCTCTGGGGAAATTTTTTAGAGTATTTAAAGTTTTGTCTTTTCATCTTTATTTTCATTTAAGAAAACTTTTTTTTCTGAAAATAATTGGCTCTGAAAAGTATCTTTTAATAAAGACTTTTAAAAACTTTTTTCTAAACCTCTAACCCGTAAAAAAACTCACTGAATTACTATGCCTGCATTAATTTCCATCTACTGTTAATTTAAAACTCAGTGGATTTTCTTAAACTAAACATACTGTGTAACCAGCACTGAGATCCAGAAATAGATCAGAACAGTACTATACGATCTGCAGTTGCTGAATCCATGGGTGCAGAACTGTGTATAAGGAGGAACCACATAGAGGGATGGCCGATTATAAGTTATACTCAGATTTCCAACTGTGTGGAGGGTTGTTCAACAATTCTCTCATTGTTCGAGGGTCAACTGTACATTGTGATTCAGCTTCTCCTTCGGCCAGATTCTGCCTTTCTCACATTCTTCCAGGTGAACTTCCTAAGAGCATTGTCCATCAACTTTCCCATTAAAAATCCCCATTTTCAGGAAACCCGATCTAAGAAAGTACCAGCACAAATCCCAGAACATCCATATGGAGAACTATTAGGCTTGCTAAGGAATGAGGAAAACTATGTGCTGCCGTTGCTGCAGGATTTGGCTAATATGTACCAATATACCATGAGGAGACAAGAGTAGATGCACAGGATTGTATATGTTAAGGATGCTGAACGAAGGGGAACAGAACAGAAAAGAAAGTTGTGGATGGGGGAGTTTATCAATATGGGAGATAGTCCTGTGAAATAGAATTTAACACTCTGGCATCTACAGTGGGAGATCATGCTATTCTCTCCTAGGATAGCTATTAGAAACATTTAAAAAAATACTGACACAAAATAAATTAGGTAGGAATGTCAGAGTTATCAGGGCTGATGATGGAGAAAGGATTCAAAGATTCAGAAAGAGAGCTAGGTAGGATATATTACATAAAGCTGGATAAACAGCTGACAGTATTTCACGTGAAGGCCTAGAGGACATGCCAGATGACAGTACTAAGCAAGTAACTGGTGAAAGGGGAACAAAAATTGTTTAGGAGCTCAGGGATGGCTGTTCCGTCTAGGCAAAGAATGACAGTAAGAGATGCTGTTTTAGGACTGGGAATCCTGATAGCAATTAATTTGATTGCATCTCAAAATAACAAAGAGGGGATGGTAGTGCTTAGCAATCAAAAGCAAGGTAAGTGCAATTATCACAACGAGCAACAAGATCTGTGTGGCAGATGAGGAAGCTTGACTCACAGTGAGATATAGAAATGGTTAACAGGATATGTTAGTCCTTACAGAAATATGAATATGCAGCAAGCAAGCATTTTGCATAATATGTGCAATCAAAATAAATAAAAATAAATGATAAGGAGGCAGAGGGAAGCTGCCCATTAAAAAGTCACAATTCTTTTTTCCTAGATTCCAGATGTGATCTGATTCTCAGACCATGAACCCATTGACTGGAAGAGAGGCCTATGATGAAAGATCATTTTTCACTGTGACAAATGTATAACAGTAATTCCCCTGTACTTTACCTAGGTGACCCCGAACTTTAATTCAGGTGCCTCAGTGCTGGGAAAAGGGAAATGTCCAGATCATTCCAGGGTTGATGTAAACATGAACGTAGTGTGTTCAGAAATTCCATATTAAAAGGAATAAAATAGAATGTCTAGAACCCAAAATACGTTATGTGCAGATTAAACACTACAGAAAAAATATCAGTGAGCTTAAAGACATAACAATAGAAATTATCCATACAGATATATTTAGCTTTGGTGAAATATGGGATGGTACTAAGAACTCTAACAACAGTGTTATTAGAGTTCCAGGAAGGAGGTGGACAGGAATTGAATAAATAATGGCTAATATTTTCCAAATTTGTTCAAAATTATAAGGCTGCATGTCCTAGAAGCTCAAAAAATTCTAATCAGGAAAAAGAAAAGCAAAGGCACATAATTCAAATTTTATAAAATCATTGTTAAAGAGAAAATTTTAAAAGCAGCCAGAGAAAAGAGAGATTAAGTGCAGGAGAATAACCGTAAGAAAGTTGTTGACTTTTTATCAGAAACAATGCAAACCAGAATATTTTGGAACAACATCTTTAAAATGTTGAAAAAATGTCTGTCAACCTAAAATTCGATATCTAGAAAAAATATTCTTCAGAAATGAAGCTAAAATAAAAATATGTTCAGGAAGAGAAAAACGTGGAGAATTCATCACCCAAGGATCTGCACAAGAAGAAAATTTACAGTAAATTTCTTCAGGCTGAAGGAAGAGTAAACCAGAGTTTTACTAAGAAATAAAAAATACTGTGAATAGTCACTATGTAGATAAATTTTTTTTTTTTTTGTGGTACGCGGGCCTCTCACTGTTGTGGCCTCTCCCGTTGCAGAGCACAGACTCCAGACGCGCAGGCTCAGTGGCCATGGCTCATGGGCCCAGCTGCTCCGCGGCATGTGGGATCTTCCCGGACCGGGGCACGAACCCATGTCCCCTACGTCTACAGGCAGACTCTCAACCACTGCGCCACCAGGGAAGCCCTATGTAGGTAAATTTTAAAAAATTCCTTCATTTTAAAATTTCTTTAAAATGTACTTTATTGTTTAAATTATAAAATAATAATATATTTGTGGGGTTTATGCCAATGAAGATGTAGATTATTTGACAATAAAAGTATAAAGAAGAGGAGGGCATAATAGAAATATACTGTTATACATTTCTTACATTAAAACTCAAGAGGCATGATATTACTTGAAGAAAGACTGTGATAAGATGCATATTGCAAACCCTAGAGCTCCTACTGCATAAACTTAAAAGTTATAGCTAGTAAGACCATGGTAAAGAAAAATTGAATATTGAAAACATTTAAATAGTCATAAAGAATGCAGGGACGGAGAATAAAAAATATATGGGACACGTCCTCCTCAGCATCATGGCCGCCCTCAGACCTCTCATGAAGCCAAAGATCAAAAAGAGAACCAAGAAATCCATCCAGCACCAGTCAGACCGATATGTCATAATTAAGCAGAACTGGCAGAAGCCCAGGGGCATGACAATAGGGTGTGCAGGAGATTCAGGGGCCAGATTTTGATGTCCAACTTTGGTTACTGGAACAGCAAGAAAACAAAGCACTTGCTGACCAGTGACTTCTGAAAGTTCTGTCCACAGTGTCAAGGAGCTTGAAATGCTGCTGATGTGGAGCATATATTACTGGGCTGTGATTTCTCACATCGTCTCCTCTAAGAACCACAGAGCCATTGTGGAAAGAGCAGCCTAGCCGGCTGTCAGTCACCAATCCCAATGCCAGGCTGCACAGCGAAGAAAATGAAGAGACAGCTTGTGTGCACATTGTATTCGTGTTAATAAAACCATAAAACTCAAAAAAGTGTACATATAGGACAAATTGAAAACAAATAGCTGGATGGTACACTTAGAAACAACCATGTAAATCATTAGATTAATTATAAATGCTCTAAACTTTCTAAAAAAAAGCCAAAGAATATTACACTGGATTTAAGTGCTAAATCCAATTTTATATCATCTAGAGGAAGTGCATTTTAAATATGGAGTTACAGATAGTCCAACAGTAAGAGAATGGGAAAATATACAGAGAAGTCCTCACAACCAGGAATATTGACAAAGATGAGAAGGGGAATTTCATAAAAATGAAAGTGTCAATTCTGAATCCCTGTGAACCTAATACCAGAGATTCATAAATCTATGAAGCGAAAACTGAGAAAAATCTGCAAGCAAAATTAGACAAATCCACATTACAGTTGAAATTTCTGCAGAAAATTACTAAGGATATAAAAGATGTGAATAAAATACCAACCAGCAGGACATACCTGAAATTTATAGAAGAATTCACCAAACAATGGAACACACAAAGTCTTTTTCAAAGAGCACATTCAACAGGTGGAACAAAAAATTAATTAATGAATAACTGAAAAAAAGAAACTGAACAGTTGTTTGGGACACCTTCCATCTGATTTCACATTAAATGGAGGCATATTGTGGAAATGAATCCTTAGTGGTTATCCAGACTTTAAAAGTACTCACATCAGTGATTAAAGCTAATAGGAGCAATTTCAGTTTAAAAGCAGGACTTCCTGTCCACTTAATACTACAGTAGTATTGACTACATTACTTGGAAATACCCTATGTCTAATTTTCCATTCCTTAACTGGAGGAGAATATTGTCTCGAATGCAGATGCCTCAGATACCTTGTAATTTTATGTAACCAATCTCAATGGACTTTATGCCGTTTTTAGCTTGTCACCTATGTGTGATTATCCCAGAAAACAATCTTTTTTCCCCCAAACTCACTATTTATGTACTTATTATGTTTAAATTAATTACTGAACCTTAGTACTTCCCCATTGAAGAATGGGCTTATAAGTATACTTCCTCATGATTATATGATTTTTAGACTAGATGGTTTATTTGGTAGATTTCCTAGCATCATCTCCCTGGGCTCTAAGTTATTTAATACATTAATTTTGGGCAGTTCATCATGATGGTGTTAATTTTTTATTATAGCCTATTTAGTAGTTTTATCTTCTAAGATCACAAAGATTTTCTTTGATATTTTCTTAAACAAATTGTGGTATATCCAAACAATAAAAAGAAACAAACTACTAGACACACAACATTGACGAATCTCAAAAAATGTGCTGAGCTACCTAGGACACAAAAGAACACATACCATATGAACCCATGTATATACTATTACAGAAGAGGTAAACCTAATCTATAGTAATCTCTGGCCTAGGCAACAACTGATAACATATCAGTTGTTGCCTAGGCCAGAGGTGAGGGTGGGTAAAATGCAAATGGATACAAGGAAAATTTGGGGGGTGATGGAAATATTCTGTATCCTGATAGGGTTGATGATCATATGGGTGTATACATTTGACAAGCTCACCAAACTGCAAACTTAAAATAGGTGCTTTCTTATTGCATGTAAGTCACACTTCAGTAAAGTTAATAAGGAAAAACAAACAAACAAAAAACTATTGTGTAGGCAGAAGAATGGAAGCAGGGAGACTAGCTAAAGTGCTGTGAATAATCTGAGCAATGATGGTTTAAACAGTAGAAATGGAAAACAAGAAGATAGATTTAGGATATGTTTTGAAGGCAAATTGTACATGATATGTTGATAATTTATATACGTACATTTGAGAATGAGGATTCTGATGGACAGTGAGAAATAAGGAAGAATCACTGAAAGTTTGGCTTGAAAAATTGGATAGCGTTATTTATTCAAAACAGTTCATCTGAGAAAAGAGTTTGGTAATTGAGTTCTATGAAGAATCAAGAGTACTATTTTGGCTGTGTTAATTTTAAGATGCTTTTTAAAAACACCTGTGGGAGGGCTTCCCTGGTGGCGCAGTGGTTGAGGGTCCACCTGCCGATGCAGGGGACACGGGTTCGTGCCCCGGTCCGGGAAGATCTCACATGCTGCGGAGCGGCTGGCCCCGTGAGCCATGGCCGCTGAGCCTGCGCGTCCGGAGTCTGTACTCCACAATGGGAGAGGCCACAACAGTGAGAGGCCCGCTTACCACAAAAAAAAAACCAAAAAAAACCCCCCAAAAAACACCTGTGGACAAATATCCAGCAGGGTGTTGGGTATATGATTCTGAAGTTCTAGGGCATGTTTGAACCTTAAGGTACAGATGTGGAAGTCATAGCAGACAAGTTCTATTTAAAGCCATAGGCTTGAAAAAATGTTGCCTAGAGAGCCCAGGACATTTAGTGGTGGAGGAGGAGAAAATGAACCAGCAAAGGAGACTGCGATGAAGCAGCTAATAATGCAGGCACTCAGGTACAAGCACATGGGGTCGTAGACATTAAGAGATGAGAGAGTTTTGTGAAGAAAAGTGAGCAGTTATGTTGGAAGCAATGGAAAGGTCTGGTTAAGGAAAGAACGGTGATCACTGGATAAATTTTTGTGTGTGTGACCCTGACAAGATCTTTTTCTGGAATAGAAGGGGTGGAAACTTGATTGGACTGGATGTAGAGATCATATTGACATGACTATATTTGTCAAGAAAATGTACAGTGAATTGGGAAGGAATGGAAGAATGGTGGGAAGACGATTCAGGTCAAAGTCATGGGAGGTTTTATTTGATTTGATTTGAAAAAAAACAATATTAGTGCTTGTTTGTATGCTGGTGGTAATATTCCATCAAGAACTGAGAATTGGTTGAAGCAGGAGAGGGAGTGTTTGAGGAAAGTCTTTGAGAAAACACGGGATGCAAACCCCAAGTGGAGGAATTTGTATTTGATACCATGCTTCATTTTGGGATACATAGCATTTTGCTAAGAGAATGTATTGATGTCATTGTGCTCTATGCTTTAATACTCAACTTAGAACTAAAAAAGAAGACTGAGAAAAATAAGATTTGCTTCAAGTTAAGATTCGGTTAACATTCTCTGATTTCTTTTTTGGTTTGGAACACACAATTTTCCCAGTTTTGCCTATCCTTCAGGAATATCTTGCCTTCATTAGAAAACTACTATAAAGTTAAAATGAAAAGAGAGCATTTTCTAAAGGTTATACTATTTAAGGTTGTATTTATTGAAGGAAAAAAAATCTAAACAATTTTATCCTGATGGGAAAAATAGTTTCACCTGAGCCACAAATGAGACGAAACAAAAGACAGAATCTGAGAATTTGTTTGCAGGGTCTTCTGTTCAAAAGAATACAGCCCTTTGAAAAATCTGCAGCCATAGTAACAGCCATTCCCAGTCCTGTGATCTACAGAGCATAGGACCCTGTTAGGTGTCACAAAATTATACACCATTGCACGCCAGTCACTAGTGAAAGGTTGAATTTTTTTTTTTTTTGATTGCTTTGGGTCTTGGTTGCTGTGCGCGGGTTTTCTCTAGTTGCGGCGAGCAGGGGCTACTCTTGGTTGCGGTGCACGGGCTTCTCATTGTGGTGGCTTCTCTTGTTGCGGAGCACAGGCTCTAGGCACATGGGCTTCAGTAGTTGCGGCACATGGGCTCAGGAGTTATGGCTCTTGGGCTCTAGAGAGCAGGCTAAGTAGTTATGGCGCATGGGCTTAGTTGCTCCGAGACATGGGGGATCTTCCCGGACCAGGGATTGAACCTGTGTCCCTTGCATTGGTAGGCGGGCTCAACCACTGGGCCACCAGGGAAGTCCGAAACGTTGACTTTTTATTGTCAGTTCTTGAACAGCCACCAACAATCATTTGGAGCTAACGACACGCTCTTCATCTAATGTGGTGAATGGAGCTAATGAAATAGTTAAGAGCCAGAGCAAGAAGTGAGGAAAAAGCTGTGACTTTAAAATCCCAAGAAACAAAGGATGTCTTAAAAATGAGAAGAAAACTTGAGATTGTGAAAGCCTGAGGTCGGGTCTCAGGAAAAAAGAATGTGAAAAAAGCAGATTATTTTCCCAAATACTGGCATTTAAGCTTCTAGTACTTCCACGGGGGTGACCACCAAGATCGTGAGAGGATCTCCTACTCTTGCTGGTAGATCTGCAGAGCTTGGGCTATCCCCTCACCTCTTCTCCTACCTCCTTCAAACATAGATAATAACACTAAAACAGGTGTATCAGCGAGGATCCTTTAGGTGCAAGTCACTGAATAAACTAAAAGTGGCTTAAACAACGAGAATAATTCGCTACCTCGCATAACAGGAAGTCCCAAGGTCAGCTCTATCAGAGTTGGTTACCTGCTCAGCTCCATGATGTGAGGGCTCCTGTCACTCTCTCTGGGAGTCTCTTGACTTTCCCCTTTGGGGCACAAAAAGAATACAAGTAGCTCCTAACATAGAGGCCTCACGTGGCAGTGCCAAAGGCAGGAACAAGCGAGTCCCTATTTTATTTCTCCTTTTTTAATTATGAGGAAAACAATCCCAGAGGCCTCTCACTAGACTTTCCTCTTTGTCTTGTTTTTCTAATACATGACCATGTGTAACAAATCACTGATAAGGGAAATGAAATTATAATGGCTGGCATAGACTGATGAGCATCTACCCCTGGGGGTAGGGAAGCCCCTTAAAGATACACAAAAAACTAGTTCCTAAATAAAGCTGTGTTTCTGTCAGCAGAGTAGAAAGGATAACTGTGACCGCTGAGAAGAGGGGGCAATGCACGCACAGTGATTAGCAGAGTGACTGGTGCCCAAATGCGCTTAATAAATATTAGCTGCTATTATTGTCCTATCAAGCCGCTCTTATGGGAAATACAATAGAAGAGCCCAGCCTCACACCCCAGACTACGTATTCTGACCGCCATCCAACCTGTCATCAAATAGTACAGTTAACCCTTAGCTGTAGCTTTACTTTCTTTCCTTGACTATAAATCCTTTTCCCTTGTCATCCTGTTTGTCTCAAAAAGTAGTAGCTAATGAGTTGTCTGCCTCCAGCCTCATCGATTTTCAAAAACTTTGCATATCGTAGCCAGACTGATCTTTCTAAAGGCAGATCTAATCATGTCACCATCTTCCTTAAGAGCTTATCACAATTCCTCATTGCATTACATCTGAAGGTTGAACTCTTCAGAATCATGTCCATGTAGTTGTTCTTCAATGCAGGTGGAGGGAGGCTCCTCTGTCCTTCAGCTCCACCATATGGAACATGCAGTCCCCTTGGTGCAGGAGGAGAGAAACAGAAGACTCCCAAGGAGGGTCTCCATTGTCCATGAAGAGTGAGGTGCCCAGCCCATCTATAAGGGGCTGAGAAGCACCGTCTTGCATTCACCCAGAAGGGGAGGAGGACATACTTTTAGGGAACACTATTGTAATAGATCCAGAGATGTGCCTCCCAGATCCCCCTTCAGGGAAGGGCTTGCTGCCCAATTTCAGAGAATTTGTCTCAGTGGCCGAGAGCTGCTTTGCCTGCGGTCACGCCTTTCCTGGGGTAGCCAGGCAGAGGGGTAAAGACATGGCCGTTTTGGCCCATGCACATAACTCCAAGAGGCACTGGTCACTCGAGGACTCCCTGCTGGGGTGGCCAGGGCTTCCTTGTGCTTGCTTCACAGTTCGACTTCTTCCTCTTCTCTATCCTGTTTCATTGTTTCTTTCATATGTTTTGATCCTTTATGAACATCTTGTACCCCATACTCTACATGGTATCTGCTTCTGTAAATTACAACCTGCAACAACTAGTAATTTCGAGCAGAAAGTCCTTTAACCCTCAACTCTCTTTTCTCCCTCAATGATCATTATCTAAGTTGAAAAATTTTCACTCCAGATTTATAGAAATACAGTTACCTGAATGCATCACCAAAATTTCACAGATAAAATACATATTATTAAGTAATTACATGCTGCCAAGTGCTTTTTTTAAAATAAATTTATTTATTTTTGGTTGTGTTGGGTCTTCGTTGCTGTGCGCGGGCTTTCTCTAGTTGCGGAGAGCAGGGGCTACTCTTCCTTGTGGTGCACGGGCTTCTCATTGCAGTAGCTTCTCTTGTTGCAGAGCACGGGCTCTAGGCGCACAGGCTTCAGTAGTTGTGGTGCATGGGCTCGGCAGTTGTGGCTCGCGGGCTCTAGAGTGCAGGCTCAGTAGTTGTGGCACACAGGCTTAGTTGCTCTGCGGCATGTGGTATCTCCCCGGACCAGGTATCGAACCCATGTCCCCTGAACTGGCAGGTGGATTCTTAACCACTGTGCCACAAGGGAAGTCCTCAAGTACTCTTTTTTGTTTTGTTTTTCTTTTTTACTCTCTCATTCTCTCTAAGGTTCCCTATGAGTAGATAGATGCGTAGAAGAAAAGTCATCTGCCCAGACCCAATAGTTATTAAACCAGGGAGTTCAGACTCTGATCCTCCTTCGCCCTTTATAACTTTACAGCCTGTTTCCTTTATAACTAGTTTAAACCACCACTGCCTGGAGCACCCTTTCCCCCTTCTCTTTGAGGGGCTCACTGGTACTCACTTAGGTCAGCATCAGTACCTCCAAAAAACTTCCAAAGTTATCCCCTATCCTTGCATGGGCTATCATGCTGTGTTCCGATAGCGAATACCCAAACATTTATCCCCATCTTGGTACTTATCAATACTGTATTATAGTCGTCGTTGCCTGTCTAGCATCTCTAATGGCTGACCAGCGCCTGGTGCATCCTTCTTTACCTACTTCTTGAAAGGATTTTTAGTGATTTAGTGTCAGCATGTAGTAGGTACTGAAAAGTGTTTACTGAGTGAATTTAATAATGCTCTTTTCTTTCTCTAGTTTTGCACTAACTCTATCATCCTAGGAGATTCAGTTAAAAGAGGAAAAAATACTGCCATTCTAGAATGTATGCAACAAACATCTGCGAGTCTAAAGGAATTTGGTTCATTAATATTTCTTTTCCAGTTCTGATAGTTGGCTATACTCGTGGCTGACTACACAGTGTGACGTAGCGCAGATAACTTGAGAAGGGCAGAGGTGTCTAGTGAATGGAGAACTCTTCCTAGACAGAACTATTTTCTGTTCATTTTTTTTTTCACAAATCCATGTTCAACATCTATGACATGCAAGACCCCTTCAGGGATTACTATCTCAGTCAGTTTAGATAATCACATTCAAGATATATGTGTGTAACAGGAATTATGATATGAGTATTCACATTCTGGTTCTCTTCCCTGCCCCCAAATACTATCCCCATTAATTTTATTTGAAATTAAGCAAGATGAGGGGAGAAATATTCTGAGCAAAATGTTTTATTGTCTGATAACAAATGAAAATTATGCAAGTGGAAAAAAACTGAACCACTCTACAAAAGAACCATGTTGGGAGATTATAATATCCTTCATGGAACAGTACTTTATTAAAAGCCAGAAAAAATACTTTATCAATGGTAGCATCCAAAAATCTGCCATTAATCTATGACAGGGATGCCAATGAGAGTATCATCTTCCAGGTAGAAAGTTCATTTACTTAACTGAATAAAAAGAGAGTATTTTATAGCATTTTAATTTCACTCCTCATTGCTATGTGCTTTAAATAAGACAATTGCCCTTATTTTTCATAGAAAAATAAAAAACACATGTACATTGTCTATGCAATTTAAAATAAAAATATGTACATATTTTATTGACTTCATTTTAATTATTATTAAATATGCAAATATAAAGACATGACATGAGAACCCACTTTGTCTTGCACAATATTTAATAACTATGTCCTATAAATGGGTGTGACCAAGAGAGTTCCACGGTGTGACAAGGTGGGCAAGGTGAAGATTACAAATAACACTCACTCAATTGTTGGCCTGCAGAAACCAGTGCTCAGGTGAATGTCAAAGTCAGGCCACGTTTCCCAGCTGTGACGACAGCCTTTCTACTCCATTTTTGGACACTTCTCACATTTTTAAAAGTACGCCCACCAGGTCCCCCTCGCTCCCTCCTGAATTTTTTCCTTCCCTTTTGTCTTTGTGTCTTTCTACCTTTCCTTCCATCTGGCTTTCCCTCCAATTCTCTCTCCTTTCTTCAAACTAGTATCCAGCACCTGCTCTGAGTTCAGCCACATTCTGACCCGGAGGGATACAAAGATGAATAAGTCAGCCGATTATTGTTTCCAGGGGCCTTTATTTTCGCCTCTCTCCTCATTTTAGACTTAACATTTGCTTTCCTATCTATCACAATAAGGCTTCAAACTATTGAAGTTTCTGTAACTGTCTCCTTCCAAATCAAAAAGTTACTCCTTTACTCTTTCATTGGATCACGTCAGAATATGTTCCACTTATGTGCAAGGGATGCTAATGGAATAAGGATGTCTCTCACAGAGCAATTTTCATATTTTCAGCATCCTGGGTTGTGTTTATCCTTAAAGGATATATCTACCTGTAAGAATTGTGGGCTCTAGATAAGACATATTTTTGAGGATGTAGGTCTTGAGAAAAGGATTTGTGAATGTTGTTCAGAGTTGAGCTCATGGAGAGAGAGGGTTTGGGAAGCAGTTAGTCCTCTGGTCCATTCCCAGCTTGGCCATTTACTAGTTATGTGAAGCTGAGACCCTCGGTTTCCTCATCAGAATTCAGTAATGGGAATTAAATCAGCTGCAATTTGTAAGGTGTTATAAGTTAATGTCTGTGTTATAATTCTTAAGCTATTCCTACCCTAAACTTCATCTCTTCATGTACTTGTCTAAAACCTCAATAATGAGGAGTTGGATCCTTAGCATATATTATTATTATTTCTAGATGCTTCTCGTTTTTTGCCAGTGTGCATGGCTAAAAAGCAGTGTGATGTGCTTAAGTTGGCTGATTCTACCTCTGAAAACCTGATTGTGAGCCTTTCTTCCCAAATTCACATTGCAGTATCATTAAATTGATAGCTTGAAATAGGTCATATTGGGAAAATTTATAGCGTGGAAATTAACAAACACTACAAAAAAAGGCTCTGTTTTCTTCTGGAGGGAGAAAAAAAAATTGTTAACCCTTTACTAGCACACCGCTGCCAAGAGTCCAGGCAGAGAAAATCCTCTTTTTTCTTTTCCCAAATAACAGAATAGGACACGACAAGTCCCGAGTTTCCATTTCCCTATGACTGTGCTTCTGCTAGGAGGGGAACATATTTCCGAATTCTCTCCAAACCCAACTCTACCTTCTGATCAAGGTGGCCTTAATGTTCTCTTCTGCCTTTTGTTTCCAGAGTTGAGTTCAGTTTCTCTCCATGATTGCAGTAGTCTTGACCCCTAAGCAATAGTATTTTTTTTTTTTTTAATTTTTAGTTTTGGCTGCATTGGGTCTTCATTGCTGCACGTGGGCTTTCTCTAGCTGTGGCGAGCGGGGGCTACTCTTCATTGCGGTGCGTGGGCTTCTCACTGTGGTGGCTTCTCTTGTTGCAGAGCACGGGCTCTAGGTGCTCGGGCTTCAGTAGTTGTGGCACGTGGGCTCACTAGTTGTGGCTCATGTGCTCTAGAGCACAGGCTCAGTAGTTGTGGCACACAGACTTAGTTGCTCCGCGGCATGTGGGATCTTCCTGAACCAGGGATCGAACCTGTGTCCCCTGCATTGGCAGGCGGATTCTTAACCACTGCACCACCAGGGAAGTCCCTAAAATAGTCTTGAATGAAGTCTTCCTTGCCTATTTAACCCCATCAATGCAGTTTTTCTTTGACACTGTCCCAGTTTTTTGACACTGACAATTCCATTTTTTTTTTGCAATACCAATCTCTATTCACACCCCTCTTAAAGCATGTACAATATTTCATGCTCCTAACATGTAGTGCCTCTGAGCTGTCAAATTCTTTGACCATTTATTAGAGAGTCTGGCTTATTTTGTCTCTATGATAAAAAAAAAAGGACAGGTTGTCTGATATTTACAGAGAATCCCAGGTAAATTTTATTGGCATCATTTGAAAAGTACTTAGTGGATTCTTTTTTAAATATAAAAACTATTTTCAAAGAACAGATTGAAAAATAGAAAGTTGTTCCCTTTTAGTTCCCCAAATTTTATCAGGTTCTGCAGGTTATTTCCCGCAGCTGTGCTTTATGAGAGGCAATGAATCGTATTTATTCAGCAGCTTCTCCGGGGCTGTGAACGCTGAGCTCTTGCTCAGAATTAGCGCAAGTAAGCAGCACATTCCTGGTTGTCAGGCACTTTTGAGCCTCCAAGTCACCCTCAAGGGAGGCATAACACAGACCAGCCTACAGTGCTTCCACCTATTTCAGCTCTGTGCTTGCTGCCCTACCGATCACTTTAAAATGCAAATATCTCCTTTACTATTTGAGGATTCATGCCTGCTTCTCCCCACACCAAGGTGGGTCTCTGGATTGCAGACCAGTTGCCAAGAACCTTAAGAAGAGCTGAAGACCTTTCACCTTCTACCCCACTTTCCTCTCCTTTTTTATTTGCTGTGGTCTCCGTGGCTGAGAACTATTTCTGGAGCCGTGCAGGCTGACAGTCGAGCCTTAGTGTGCTTCTTACTTCAGCGTTTCACCCAAGTAGATCTCAATCTCATGCTGGCCTCCGGAATAGAGGCTCCTTAGAATATTTTGCTCCCTTCGCACCTGCCTTTAATGGTAACTAGAAGTAGATATAGTGATCTCCAGGTGCACCTATAACCATCCTCAAACAATCTGGATTTCAATTATTCAGTTTACTGTGGCCAGGGACCAGGACTCACCTTTCTTAGGGAACTGTAAGTTCTACTTATTCCCTATTTCCTCTCCATTTGGGCTCTTTACTGCCCTTCCTGTCCCCTGCCTCCCACCATCAAATCAGGAGAATCTTTGGCTGTCATGGTGTCATGGTAGGAAGTCTGTCTCTAACTCTGTCTTCAAATCTATTCAGACTCAGGATTTTGCCTTTAGAATCCCAAATGCCTTCTTTTTGCTATAAAATTATTTTCTTTATGAATGTCTCACAGTTTAGGTGCGTGAATGGTGAAAAGGCCATGGTCTTATAAAAAAACCCAAAAGATTAAAAGAGGAGAACTTCTGCTGATATTTCAAAATATTATGCCACCACATAAATACCATGCCGACTGAAGAAGGCATTTTAGTGTAGCTGCTGTCTTTTAGTATCTTTAAGCAGAAATCCACTTAAAAGATATAAAAGCCCAAGCTCTACTTTTTATGTTCCTTAACCTCAAATAAAAGGGAAGTTGATTTGGGCAGAGATTAAACATAACAAATACAAAACTCACTTTCCTACCCATAGATGAGTTCCATTTAAAATAAATATTTTTTATCAAATCATCCCATTGTACACTTGAAATATCTTAGTTTTATTTCTCAATTATACCTCAATAATGCTAAAAAATAGAATAATATTTTTTCAGGAGCAATTTTGTGTTGGTGACTGTAAATTATGATTTAAATCTGACACAGTCACTGGTAAGTGTTGCTTGAAATGCAGGCAGGGGATAAGCAAACCCTTCACAGAGTTTACAAAATGAAAGTAGGATACTACCACAAAGTCACAATTATCTTTCACAATGTGTATTAATATTTTCCTGCTGAAAATTCCATGCATTTTACCTGTTAATGAAGACCGTTTAAGTTAAAATGCCCTTTCTGAACGGGAATACTGTCCATATATACTATATATATACACACACACACTAATATTACACTTCTATTATTATACTATTATATATAATTATATATACTATTATATTTATGTAGTTATATGTACATAATATATTTACTATTAAGCTAGTTATTTACTATTAAGCTATTTAACTATCACAATTAAGCAAGTTTTCAAAGAGATTCTTTCCAAATGTGTGCTTCTTTTCACAATATACATTATAAATATTTCAACAAGGAAAAGAATAAGAAAAGAATATGAAATACACAACACACTTTTGTTCAGAAATAGTGACTTCAAGGATTCTATTCAAAAATAAAGCTTTGAAGGAAGTTGAAGAAGAAGCCCTTACTCCTTGCCCCTTCATTTCTTTGTGTCCTGAAATTTGTGACTCAGTGCAATGAAAATAATCAGAATGAAACCTTGCCCAGAGGGAAGTCCTCTCAAATTCTGGCGGGGTTCCACTGTCCTCCTCCAGCATCATCCCTCATTTTCTTTGGAATATTGTAAATTTTAAGACCTGCTAGTAGAATCTATATCAAATATATTTTATTGGGAAAGAGATTTTGAGGTGGAATAAAAGCATATTTTCTTAATCCTTTCATATTCTGATCGATTTACTTTAATCTGGATTAATTAAAATTCCTGAAGACCCTAAGAAATTACATGAGATTTCACTTCAGAGAACATTCTTCTCATACGTAAAACTACAGTGCAATTAGGAAGCCAGGAATGGTGTTTGAACTCAGTACTCTTGAAGCTGAGAAAAGAAGTTTATTTGCCTTTACACAATTTTCATTCTTTTTGTGGCTATTCTTAAGTCTCACTCAGGGCAAGATTCTCTATTGCTAATAAGCATTCCCAGTAATTTAGGGCACCTCCTGTTTTCCCAAATATTTGTTGGTGCAAATAAAATCTGTTTTTCTCTTATGTTTTTTCCCCCCGTATTTGCAGGGGCCTATATTGATGTATTTAATTTTGAAAAGTGTTCTCGGATACCTTAAAAGAGAGTCAGTCCTTCTCATGCCGAGAAGTTAAACCTAAGATACGTATTGTTGAGTTTTAAAGGTATGTTGGGTGTAGTTTGAATCAAAATATAGGCCATGTGGCACATTTGAAATGCACCTTATGCCCTTGGGAGTGCCCCAGAGAGAACGGTAGTCATCTTCCAGAGCAGATGGAATGTTGTGATTAGAGACCCCAGTGACTGTTAATGGTAGGTGGCATGGCATATATATCATGACATTTGGATAGTAAAAACAGATGTTTCTAATAAAATTTTCAGATCAAAGCTCTAAAAGCAGACACTCTAATTTGAATAACTTTGTAGCATGTTTCTGGGTGACCAGTAGCAGAAAGTTATTTTGCAATAGTTAACAGTTTTCCTGAGCTACAATCATCAAGCTCCCTACTGATTAATAAAAACATGCCAAGTTCTTTGAGGTTAAGTTACTTGGGTAAGTTACTTCAGTTCCCTCAGCATGAATTTGTTTATTCGTTACATGTACATAGGACCTGGCTCCGTAAGCACACGGTAATCACCTGATTTTCAACAAATGAGTGCACACCTACCTTATTAATTGGTAGGTATTTTAAAGGTTAAATGAGATAAAATAATATCATGTAAGCAAAAGTTTCATCATGCACTTGGCATCCATTAAACACTAACCACTTGAGTGTCTTTATCCCTTTTTCACAAAGTGTCTTCACATCGAATACCTTATTTAGACCAGACAATTTGTAGTTTTTATTTAGAGTACATGTTACCTTCATTTTCCAACAAAGCACTGAGATTCAGAGAAACTAATTGGCTTTCCAGTGTCCGTGTGGCCAGTGCATATCTGAGGCTGGAGTTAATATTCAGATATTCAAGGTTCTGTTTCAGATCCTAATTTGCAGCCCTGTTTCCACTACTATCCATCTGCTTCCACTTTTGGGGTCTGGTTTTCTCCTCTATAAATTGAAGGAGTTGAAGTTGTTGGGTATGGTATCAACTAATATATGGCACAATCAACCACATAGTCTCAGTATCCCACAGCAATAGGCATTTACCTGGTTCACAGATCTGTAGGTCACCTGAGGGTCTCCTGTTCTTGGCTGGGTACATCCCTGGCTGGCTCAGCCCTGTAGGTCTCTAATCCTTCTCCTCAGCTAGCCCAGGCTTATTCTCCTGCTCTGACAGATGTGAAAGAGCAGGCACACTAGCACAAACTATTTTCTATTAACATTCCATTAACCCAAGCAGATCATGTGGCAAACCCAAAAGCAAGGGGTAGGGAAGTATCTTCTGTCTCTTTCCTGGGAGAAGGTACTGCCGGGTCGTATGTGAAGGATGTGGATAAGGGCAGGGTAAAGAATTGAGGACATTAATGCCGTGTATTTCAACCGCTAAGATTGCTTTTAGCTCCAGCACGTTGTGATTTTCTTCCAATTTACATTTGGTTGGCAGAGTCTCTTTTCCTTATTTCTTTTCTTAATGTTTTTCTTTTTTAAAAAAGTGTTATTTTTTAAAATTAATTTTTATTGGAGTATATTTGCTTTACAATGTTGTGTTAGTTTCTGCTGTACAGCAAAGTGAATCAGTTATGTGTATACATATATCCCCTCTTTTTAAGATGTCCTTCCCGTTCAGGTCACCACAGAGCATGGAGTAGAGTTCCCTGTGCTATACAGTAGGCTCTCATTAGTTATCTATTTTGTACATAGTAGTGTATATATGTCAGTCCTAATCTCCCAGTTCATCCCACCCCCCCTCTTCCCCCCTTGGAATCCCTAAGTTTGTTCTCTGCATCTCTGTCTCTATTTCTGCTTTGCAAATAAGTTCATCTGTACCACTTTTCTAGATTCCACATATAAGATATATTATATGATGTTTTTCTCTTTTTGACTTACCCCACTGTGTATGACAGACTCTAGGTCTATCCATGTCTCTGCAAATGGCACTATTTCATTCCTTTTTACGGCTGAGTAATATTCCATTGTATATATGTACCACATCTTCTTTAACCCATTCCTCTGTTGATGGACATTTAGGTTGCTTCCATGACCTGGCTATTGTAAATAGTGCTGCAGTGAACATTGGGGTGCATGTGTCTTTTTGAATTATGGTTTTCTTTGGGTATATGCCCAGTAGTGGGATTGCTGAGTTATATGGTAGTTCTATTTTTAGTTTTTTGAGGAACCTCCATACTGTTCTCCATAGTGGGGCTGTACCAATTTACATTCCCACCAACAGTGCAAGAGGGTTCCCTTTTCTCCACATCCTCTCCAGCATTCATTGTTTGTAGATTTTTTGATGATGGCCATTCTGACCAGTGTGAGGTGATACCCCATAACCTCTTCACACTCTTTTCAGATCAAAATCCCTATATTCTGTATCTAGGAAGGACTAATTATTTCCCTCTTTTCTGTTTAAACAAAAAAACCTGCATCTGTGTGAACCCTGAGAGCATATTCACAATGAAGAAACTATAGTGCTCCAACCTCCTATGAGATTGTCCTTTAATATTGCCTTCTGGAACAATATGTTCAGGGAACGGCAAGATCAACATATAAAAAAAACACAGAATGGCAAACTGACATGAGTTTTCTGCCCTTCAATGAATTCCTGTTTGCCCTAGGCAACTTGAAAAACATTGACACTAATTATTAGAAAAGTGCAAATCGTAATGTTTTTGTTTCTATGTCCATCATTGATATTGACCTATAATTTCCTTTTTTTGTGATATCTTTGTCTGGTTTTGGTATCAGGGTGATGGTGGCCTCATAGAATGAGTTTGGGAGTGTTCCTCCCTCTGCAATTTTTTTGGAAGAGTTTGAGAAGGATAGGAGTTAGCTCTTCTCTAAATGTTTGATAGAATTCGCCTGTGAAGCCATCTGGTCCTGGACTTTTCTTTGTTGGAAGATTTTTAATTACAGTTTCAATTTCATTACTTGTGATTTTTCTGTTTATATTTTCTAATTCTTCCTGGTTCAGTCTTGGAAAGTTGTACCTTTCCAATAATTTGTCCATTTCTTCTAGGTTGTCAATTTTATTGGCATATAGTTGCTTGAAGTAGTCTCTTTTGATCCTTTGTATTTCTGTGGTGTCAGTAGTAATTTCTCCTTTTTCATTTCTAATTTTATTGATTTGAGTCCTCTCTCTTTTCTTCTTGATGAGTCTGGCTAAAGGTTTATCAATTTCGTTTATTTTCTCAAAGAACCAACTCTTAGTTTTACTGACCTTATTTATTTATTGCTATTGTTTTCTTAATTTCTATTTAGTTTATTTCTGCTCTGATCTTTTTGATTTCTTTCCTCCTACTAACTTTGGGGCTTTTTTTTGTTGTTCTTCTTCTTTCTCTAGTTGCTTTAGGTGTAAGGTTAGATTGTTTATTTGAGATTTTTCTAGTTTCTTGAGGTGAGATTGAATTGCTATAAACTTCCCTTTTAGAACTGCTTTTGCTGAGTCCCATAGGTTTTTGGTCATCATGTTTTCATTGTCATTTGTTTCTAGGTATTTTTTGATTTCCTCTTTGATTTCTTCAGTGATCTCTTGGTTATTTAGTAGCATGCTGTTTAGCTATCATGTATTTGTGTTTTTTACAGTTTTTTTCCTGTAATTGATTTCCAATCTCATAGCGTTGTGGTCAGAAAAGATGCTTGATACGATTTCAATTTTCTTAAATTTACTGAGTCTTGATTTGTGACCCAAGATGTGATCTATCCTGGAGAACGTTCCCTGTGCACTTGAGAAGAAAGTGTATTCTGCCACTTCTGGGTGGAATGTCCTATAAATATCAATTAAATCTATCTGGTCTATTGTGTCATTTAAAGCTGTGTTTCCTTATTTATTTTCTGTCTGGTTGATCTGTCCATTGGTGTAAGTGGCATGTTAAAGTCCCCCACTATTATTATTATTATTTTTTAAATATTTATTTATTTATTTTCGGCTGCATTGGGTCTTAGTTGTGGCATGCGGGATGTTTGTTGTGGTGCACGGGCTTCTCTCTAGTTGTGGTGCAGGGCTCCAGAGCGTGTGGGCTCAGTAGTTGCGGTGCGCAGGCTCTCTAGTTGTGGCACATGGGCTCCAGAGTGCATGGGCTCTGTAGTTGCGGCACATGGGCTTAGTTGCCCCACAATATGTGGGATCATAATTCCCTGACCAGGGATCGAACCTGCGTCCCCTGCATTGGAAGGCAGATTCTTAACCACTGGACCACCAGGGAATTTCCCCCCCAACTATTATTGTGTTACTGTTGATTTCCGCTTTTATGGCTGTTAGCATTTGCCTTATGTATTGAGGTACTTATATGTTGGCTGCATAAATATTTACGATTATTATATCTTCTTCTTGGATTGATCCCTTGATCATTATGTAGTAATGTCTCTTTATCTCTTATAACAGTTTTTATTTTAAAGTCTATTTTAACTGATATGAGCATTGCTACTCCAGCTTTCTTTTGATTTCCATTCTCATGGAATATCTTTTTCCATCCCCTCACTTTCAGTCTGTATGTGTCTCTGGGTCTGAAGTGGGTCTCTTGTAGACAGCATATATACAGGTCTTGCTTTTATATCCATTCAGCCAGTCTGTGTCTTTTGTTTGGAGCATTTAATCCATTTGCATTCAAGGTAATTATTGATATATGTGTTCCTATTACCATTTTCTTAATTGTTTTGGGTTTGTTTTTGTGGGGTTTCTTCTTCTCTTGTGTTTCCCACCTAGAGAAGTTCCTTTAGCATTTGTTGTAAAGCTAGTTTGGTTGTGTTGAATTCTCTTAGCTTTTGCTTGTCTGTAAAGCTTTGGATTTCTCCATCGAATCTGAATGAGATCCTTGCTGGGTAGAGTAATCTTGGCTGTAGGCTTTTCCTTTTCATCACTTTAAATGTATCATGCCACTGCCTTCTGGCCTGCAGAGTTTCTGCTGAAAAATCAGCTGATAACCTTATGGGGATTCCCTTGTAGGTTATTTGTTGCTTTCCCTTGCTGCATTTAATATTTTTTCTTTGAATTTAGTTTTTGTTAGTTTGATTAATATATGTCTTCGTGTGTTTCTCCTTGGGTTTCTTCTGTATGGGACTCTCTGTGCTTCCTGGACTTGGGTGGATATTTCCTTTCCCATGTTAGGGAAGTTTTCAACTATAATCTCTTCAAATATTTTCTCAGACCCTTTCTCTTTCTCTTCTTCTTCTGGGACCCCTATAATTTAAATGTTGGTTCATTTAATGTTGTCCCAGAGGTCTCTGAGACAGTCCTCATTTCTTTTCATTCTTTTTTCTTTATTTTGCTCCTCAGCAGTTATTTCCACCATTCTATCTTCCAGCTCACTTATTCGTTCTTCTGCTTCAGTTATTCTGCTATTGATTCCTTCTAGTGTATTTTTCATTTCAGTTATGTGTTGTTCATCACTGTTTGTTCTTTAGTTCTTCTAGGTCCTTGTTAAACATTTCTTGTATTTTCTCAATCCATGCCTCCATTCTATTTCTGAGATTTTGGATCATCTTTACTACCATTACTCTGAATTCTTTTTCAGGTAGGTTGCCTATTTTCTCTTCATTTATTTGATCTTTTAGGTTTTTACCTTGCTCCTTCTTCTGTAACATATTTTTATGTCATATCATTTTTTTTGACGGGTGGGGCTGTGTTCCTGTCTTACTGGTGGTTTGGCCTGAGGCATCCAACACTGGAGTTCGCAGTCCAACACTGACAGTTGTGTAGAGCCAGGTCTTGGTGCCAAAATGAGGACCTCTGGGAGTCCTCACACCAATTAATATTCCCTGGGGTCTGAAGTTCTTTGTTAGTCCAGCTGTTTGGACTCAGCACTCCCAGCACTCCCACAGGATCTCAGGCCTGACCCCTGTCCTGGGAACCAAGATCCTGCAAGCTGCAGGGTGCAGCAAAAAAAAAAAAAAAAAAATAACAAAGAATAAAAAATAAAATAAAGTTAGAAAAATAAAAAATATATTAGAAAAAATAATAATATAAATGAAACAACAACAAGAAGGCAAAACAGAACCACAACAGCAAAAAAAAAAAAAAAAAAAAAAATACCGGAAAAGGCCTTGGGGGGTTAGATGGGGGGGCGGAGCTTAGTCAGGGGCAGCTGGGCCTAGGCTCAGTGCGGCTGGAGGGGGCCCCGGAGGGCGGAGGTTCAGGCCCGGGACCCCAGCAGGCTTGCTGGGGCCCAAGCAGGTCAAGAAAATGCTGGCTGCATTCCCCTCCGATTCCCTGATTCCCCGAAGTTCTCTCCCTGTCCCCACTGATCCCTTCACCATGAGTGGGCCCCTCCGAGCATGGGAACCCCTCCCCTCCCCCAACTGCCCCTTGGGGTACTGGTTCTCTCTCGCCTCTACTTCTCCTCCCTCCCATGCCCACAGGACATGCGTGACTGGAGGGGGCCCCAGAGGGTGGAGGTTCAGGCCTGGGACCCCAGCAGGCTTGCCCAAGCAAGTGGGGGAAATGCTGGCCACATTCCCCTCTGATCCCCTGAAGGTATCTCCCTGTCCCTGCTGATCCCCTAGTGGTGAGTGGGCCCCTCTGGGTGTTAGAACCCCTCCTCTCCCCCAGCTGCCCCTCAGGAGCACCAGTCCTATCCTGCCTCCACTTTTGCTTCCCTCTTCCCAACCCCCCACGTCCTACCTGGTTGTGCAGGGGTTCCTCCTGTCCCCTTAGGTGTCCAAGGTCCCCCACCAGAGCCTGGTAGGTGCCCTAGTTGTGAGGAGATGTGAACTCTGCATCCCCCTATTCTGCCACCTTGACTTCACCTGCCCCCCATCCTGAGAATAAAGCTCCTTGACATGGGTCTTGGTAGTAATTTCTTGAATGTGATGCTTAAAGCACAAGCAACAAAATCAAAAATAAACAAGTGGGACTACATCAAACTAAAAAGCTTCTGTACAGCAAAAGAAACCATCAACAAAGTGAAACGACAGCCTATGGAATGGGAAAAATATATGAAACCCTATAACTGATTAGAGATTAATATCCAAAATATATATAGAACTTACACAAATCAGCAGCAAAAAAAACCAAACAGTGAAAAAATGGGCAAAGAACCTGCATAGACATTTCTTCAAAGAAGATATAAGAAAGACCAACAGGCACATGGAAAAAATGCTCAACATTACTAGTAACTAAGGAAATGCATTAAAACTGCAATGAGACATCACCTCGCACTTGTTAGAATGGCCATTATAAACAAGACAAGAGATAACAAATGCTGGTATGGATGAGGAGAAAGGGTTTGGTGGGATTGTAAATTGGTACAGCCACTGCAAAACAATATGGAGGATCCTCAAAAAATTAAAAATAGATTACCATATTACCCAGCAATTCTAATACTTCTGGGAATATATACAAAGAAAATGAAAACTCTAATTCAAAAGATATCTGCCCTCCCATATTCATAGCAGCATTATTTACAATAGCCAAGAGATGGAAACAACCTAAGTGTAGATAAAATGAGTAAAGAAGTTGTGGTATCTATCACAAAATGGAATATTATTCAGTCAGAAAAATGAGGAAATTCTACTATTTCTGACAATGTATGGACCTTAAAGGCATTATGCTAAGTGAAATAAATCACACAGAGAGTGACAAATACTGTGTCATCTCACTTATATGTGGAATCTAAAAAAAAAATGTCAAACTCATAGAAAAAGAGATCAGACTTGTAGTTACCAGAGGCTGAGGGTGGGGGGAAGGGCAATTGGAGGAAGGTGGTTAAAAGGTACAAAATTCTAGTTATTAGATAAATAAATATTAGGGATGTAATGTACAACATGATGACTATAGCTAGCACTGCTGTGTGTTGTATAGGAAAGTTGTTAAGAGAGTAAACCCTGAGAGTTCTCGTAACAAGGAGAAACAGTTTTTTCCTTTTTGCTTATTTTTTCTCTTTATTGTATCTATATGTGAGCTGAGCCTATTGTGGTAGTTGCTTCACAGTATACGCAAATCAAAAAATCAAACCATCCTGCTGTAGACCATAAAGTTATATTATGATGTATGTCAATTATTTCTCAATAATTGGAAAACTGGAAAAAATAAAGAAATAAAAAAACAAACTAAATTAAACTTTTGTTCATTTGAATATTTTCTTTCTGGCTACCTAGAAGATTTCATATTTTCTTCAATATTCTGTAATTTTACCATTATGTAGTCAGGTTTAGTTTTGTTTGTATTTATCTTGCCTGTATATTCTAAAATTAGATGGTTTATATATTTTTCATCAGTTTTGGTTAATTGTCAGTCATTATTTACTCAAATATTGCTTTTTCTTCATGTTCTCTGTTCTCTACTTTGGAATTCTTACATATCTCTTTGACCTTTAAGTTTTTTCCAGTATTTCATGTTTTTATTTTTTCCATGTGCTTATTTCACATATTTTATTTGACCTATCTCAGATCACTAATTCTATCATGTGTAATTTGATAGTAAATACATTTTTGAAATTCTTAATTTAGTCATTATATTTTTATTATTTAAAAAAATCCATTAGATCATTTAAAATTTTCCATTCATGGCTTAAATTTTCAATCATTTTTTATTACCTTGAACCAAATAAGAATAATTATTTTGAAATCTATGGTCAGTAACTCTTATCTGGAAGCCCTTGGTGTCTGTTTTATAACCTTTGATTTCTCATGAATTTTGTTCACATTGTCTTGTTTCTTCAAATGCCTGGCCATTTAAAGCTATATGCTGGAATGTATATGTGTACATATATACACACGCACACACACACATGCACACATATGAATGTATATATATACATATTAATATGTATATATATAATATTTTATATATAATATATTCTAGAGTATATTTAAATATGTATATTCCGGCATATGTTAAATATATATGTATATGTGAAAGATAATTTAAAGTTTTTAATATAGTATAATATGCATAATATTCATATTATCTAGCATAATATATAATATGCTAGACTTTATATAACACCAGCTGACATTTTTTAAACAATTTTTAAAAATTGAAGTATAGTTAATTTACAATGTTGTGTTAGTTTCAGATGTACAGCAAAGTGGTTCAGTTATACATATGTAGATATATCTATTCTTTTTCAGATTCTTTTCCATTATAGGTTGTTACAAGATATTGAATATAGTTCCCTGTGCTATACAGTAGGTCCTCATTGTGTATCTATTTATATATAGTATTGTGTATATGTTAATCCCAACCTCCTAATTTATCTTCCCCCCACGCCCCCTGCTATCCCATTTGGTAACCATAAGTTTGCTTTCTATGTCTGTGAGTCTATTTCTGTTTTGTAAATAAGTTCATTTGTATCATTTTTTTAGATTCCACATATAAGTCATATCATATGATAATTGTCTTTCTCTGACTGACTTACTTCACTTAATATGATATTCTCTAGGTCCATCCATGTTGCTGCAAATGGCATTATTTCATTCCTTTTTTGGTTGAGTAATATTCTATTGTATATACATATATATATATATATATATATATACCATACCTTCTTTATCCAGTCATCCGTTGATGGACATATGGGTTGTTTCCATGTCTTAGCTATTGTAAATAGTCCTGCTGTGAACATTGGGGTACATGTATATCTTTGAATTAGAGTTTTCTTCAGATATATGCCCAGAAGTAGGATTGCAGGATCATATGGTAACCTGACTTTTATTTTTTTAAGGAATCTCTATACTGTTTTCCACAGTGGCTGCACTAGTTTACATTCCCACCAACAGTGTAGGAGGGTTCCTTTTTCTCCACACCCACTCCAGTATTTATTATTTGTAGACTTTTTAATGATGGCCATTCTGACTGGTGTAAGGGGATACCTCATTGTAGTTTTGATTTGCATTTCCCTAATAATTATCAATATTGAGCATCTTTTCATGTGCCTGTTGGCCATCTGTATGTCATCTTTGGAGAAACATCTATTTGGGTCTTCTTCTCATTTTTTGTTTGGGTTGTTTGTTTTTTTGATAGTGAGCTGTATGAGCTGCTTATATATTTTGGAAATGAATTCTGTGTCAGTAGCATCCTTTGCAAATGTTTTCTCCCAGTCTGTAGGGTGTCTTTTCATTTTGTTTATGGTTTCCTTTGTTGTGCAAAAACTTTTAAGTTTAATTTGTTTAGTTCTGTTTTTGTTTCCATTACTCTAGGAGACAGATCCAAAAAAGTATTGCTGCAATTTATGTCAAAGAGTGTTCTGCCTATGTTTTCCTCTAGGAGTTTTATAGTATCCAGTCTTTCATTTAGGTCTTTGATCCATTTTGAGTTTACTTTTGTATATGGTGTCAGAGAATGTTTTAATTTCATTCTTTTACATGACCAGTTTTCCCAGTACCACTTACTGAAGAGACTGTCTTTTCTCCAATGTGTATTCTTGCCTCCTTTGTCATAGATTAATTGACCATAAATGCATGGGTTTATTTCTGGGCTTTCTATCCTATTCCACTGATCTGTTTGTCTGTTTTTGTGCCAGTACCTTATTGTTTTGATTACTGTAGCTTTGTAGTGTGGTCTGAGGTCGGGGAGGATGATTCCTTCAAGCTCCATTCTTTCTCAGGATTGTTTTGGCTATTCGGGGTCTTTTGTGTCTCCGTACAAATTGTGAAATCTTTTGTTCCAGTTCTGCGAAAAAATGCCATTGGTAATTTGATAGGGATTGCATTGAACCTATAGATTGTCTTCGGTAGTATGGTCATTTTAACAATATTGATTCTTCCAATCTAAGAACAGGGTATATCTTTCCATCTGTTTGTGGGGTCTTTAATTTCTTTCATCAGCATCTTATAGTTTTCAGAGTACAGATCTTTTGTCTCCTTAGGTTTATTCCTCTGTATTTCTTTTTGATGTGATGGTAAATGGGATTGTTTCCTTAATTTCTTTTTCTGATATTTTGTTGTCAGTGTATAGAAATGCAACAGATTTCAGTGTATTTGTTTTGTGTCTAGCAACTTTACCAGATTCATTGATGAGCTCTAGTAGTTTTCTGGCAGTGTCTTTAGGATGTTCTACGTGTAGCATCATCCCATTTACAAACAGTGACAGTTTTACTTCTTCTTTTCCAATTTGGATTCCTTTTATTTCTTTTTCTTCTCTGATTGCTGTGGCTAGGATTTCCAAAACTATGTTCAGTAAAAGTGATGAGAATGATCATACTTGTCTTCTTCCTGATCTTAGAGGAAATGCTTTAAGCTTTTCATCATTGAGTATGATGTTAGCTGTGGGTTTGTCATATATGACCTTTATTATGTTGAGGTATGTTCCCTTTTTTCTCCTTTTCTGAAGTGTTTTTTATCATGAATGGATGTTGAATTTTATCACAAGATTTTTCTGCTTTTCTGAGATGATCATATGGTTTTTATTCTCCAATTTGTTAATGTGTTGTATCACATTGATTGATTTGAGGATATTGAAAAATCCTCGCATCCCTGGAATAAATCCTACTTGATCATAGTTTATGATTGACAGTTTTATATCCAACTGAATTATCATTTAATACTGAGGGTGAAATGAAGATATTTTCAAGTAAAATAGTAAGAGTTTATCAACAGTAATCCCTGTTGGTGCTGCATTGTGTTCCCTCAAAATTCTTCTGTTGAAACCCTGACCCCTAGGACCAGAAAATGTGAGTGTATTTAGAGACAGGGCCTTTAAAATGAAGATTAATTTAAAATGAGGCTGTTAGAGTGGGCCCTAATCCAATCTAACTGGTGTCATGTAAGAAGAGGAAATTTGGACATACAAAGGAACACCGGGGTATCTGCTGCAAGAAAAGACCATGTGAAGACACAGTGAATGGCAGCCATCTGCAGCCATTAGGAGAGGCCTCAAAAGAAACCAAACAAATCGACACCTTGATCTTAAGCTTCCAACCTCTCCAACTGTGAGAAAATAAATTTCGGTTTTTTAAGCCACTAGTCTGTGGTATTTGTTATGGCAGCCCTAGCAAGCTAATGAAGATTCTTATAAGAAGTACTAATACTTTAACTCCTAAATATTTTCAAATCGCAGCACACATATAAAATATTCCTGCAGTATTCTGACAGAAGTACACAGGGGTTGGGGCGCTGAACAGCACAGGGGTTGAACAACCCCTTGAACAGCACAGGGGTTGGGGCGCTGACCCTCCGTGCAGTTGAAAGTTCTCATATAATTTATAGTTGGTCCTTCATATCCATGGTGCCACACCATGGATTCAACTAACCTCAGATCTTGTAGTACTGTAGCATTTACTATTGAAAAAAAATTCACCCATAAGTGGTCCTGCACAATTCAAACTCATGTTGTTCAAGGGTCAACTCTAGATAAGAAAGGTCACAGGTCAGAGATCAGCCAGGGCGTTCTAGCCATTCTGTTCTCCACAGCCGCACTAAGGGTTGAGGATATCAAAATTTCATGCACATCTGTAACCCATTCATGACACCTCATCTGGCAAGCTCTTTTCTAAAGGATACAATTCAGGAAGAAGTAAAATGATCTCATAAGGAATGTCCGACATTCATGGAGGAAGTTTCTTTCTGTGTATCAACTGAACCCCAGGCAGAGTTTCAGGATGGCTATTAAAAAAAATTTTTTTTTAAACAGAAGGACACTAGCTGATGACTTCTCAGAGAGGTGAGCCCCAATCTCCTTTATCACTTTTACCTTCCAGGTATATTTTCCTGCTTCTGCACTTGGATTCCAGTAAGTTGTGAGGATAGATCTGTGAGTATAGCCCCATTCTCTGCTTTGGGTTTCTATCTGGAAATACAAAGATTTTTGTTTGATCCTAGCTTTATAATTCTCTTTTTGTATTTTATTTATCATCACTATGTCTTTTTTAAATGTTTTAAAATTTATTTTATTTTTGGCTGCGTTGGGTCTTCGTTGCTGCACGTGGGCTTTCTCTAGTTGCGGCGAGTGGGGGCTACTCTTTGTTGCAATGCATGGGCTTCTCATTGTGGTGGCTTCTCTTGTTGTGGAACATGGGCTCTAGGTGCCGGGGCTTCAGTAGTTGCAGCACGTGGGCTCAGTAGTTGTGGCTCGTGGGGTCTAGAGCACAGGATCAGTAGTTGTGGCACACGGGCCTAGTTGCTCCACATCCTGTGGGATCTTCCCGGACCAGGGCTTGAACCCGTGTCCCCTGCATTGGCATGCAGATTCTTAACCACTGTGCCACCAGGGAAGCCCATATCATCACTATGTCTTTTGGACAGAGATAGTATATTGAGAGTGTGAACAAATGGAGACTTAATCAGAAACCAAACATAGCCATTATTCAAAAAGTTTCAGATTCCTCTTTGCCTAAGATATTGACTTATGAGACACCACATGAGGATTCATATGTTCAATTCAGTTGTGTTAAAATGCATGACAATATCCAAAATGAAATTTCACGCTTGAAAATTGGACACCACTGAAGCTATTTAGTAACTATTTAGAAAGCATTATTTTCACCTTGGAAAATAAACATTAAAGTTTATTTTTTCTAGTAAAATTATGTTTCCAAAAATGTTACTTCTGAGGCTTAGTTTATCTTAGTATAAACTAGTTGTTCTCATTCAGGGGTTATCCCCACCCCACCCCAACTGAGGACATTTGGCAATGTCTGGAGGCAATTTTGATTTTTGTGACTTGGGGGGGTGCTACTGGCATCTAGTGGGTAGAGGTCAGGGATGTTTCTAGACATCTTACAGTGCACTGAACAACCCCACATAACAAAAAAATTATTGACCCCAAATTTCAATAGTGTCAAAATTGAGAAAACCTACATCATTTGACTGTACTCACCATCCAAAAGCAAAAATCATTTAGGAGCACCTGTTGACATTTTTTTTGTCCACTGAGATTCTGTTACCAAGGCTGTTGCCCCAGAATCATATCCCTGCCCCTCCCTCGAATGGAAACCAGTTGTTCTTATCTAAGTTCAGGAGGAAGCTGCAAAGAGAAAAGCAAGGACTGGTTAGAACAACTAGACCCAAGATGACAGAAGATTTGACTTCCAGTAGACCTTGATCCTCATTATATGCTTATCGTAAGTAATACGTTAGCATGCTAAAGGGCCCATCCACCAGCACCATGACAGGTGACGATCGTCTTGACAACATCTGGAAAAGCCCATACAAGGACTGAAAAAGAGTGTTGCATCAGTTCTGTGTCCAAACCACAACGCTGTACTCAGATAAGACGTGAGTATGCCTCCCACTCTTTCCAAATCCCTCCCTTTTACCTCGGCCCTCCTAAACACATGGTGTCTCTGTCCCAATTGGGTTGTGAAGTTGATTTGCGAACTAAATTTGCGCTTCTCCATTCTTTGGCCATTAATTAAAGCTTCTGCTGTTCCAGTCTCAGTATAGGTTTCATGATTGGCTGTGCGAATCTGGGCGGAAAAAGAACCTCCCTGGGTGTCGGCGCCTGGCTAGGACTTTAGTGAGGGTCCATTGGTAACAGTTCCATTTGGGAGGTCAGCCTGGGGGCCCAGGACTCTGCGTCTTTCCAGATGGTTTCCAAGAGGTCCAAGGATTACATTCTAAGAAATCCTTTTTACCCCTTGCTATATATATATATATTTTTTCCTGCGGTACGCGGGCCTCTCACTGTTGCGGCCTCTCGCGTTGTGGAGCACAGGCTCCGGACGCGCAGGCTCAGCGGCCATGGCTCCCGGGCCCAGCCTTTCCGCAGTATGTGGGATCTTTCCGGACCGGGGCACGAACCCGTGTCCCCTGCATCGGCAGGCGGACTCTCAACCACCGCGCCACGATGGAAGCCCACCCGTTGCTATTTCTGAAAGCTACTTAAGAATAGGGGCTGCATCCTCGCCTAAATCCAGAAAACTCTTGTTGAGTGAATGACAAAACGATGGATGAAAGTATGAATGAAGTTAGGGGAGTCAATCATTTTACTACACAGGTCCCAGCAGCTCCCATTACTTCCGGCCGCAGAACTGGCCCTTTCAAGCCAAGCCTCTTGGGCAGGCTCTCGCCGCGACTGGAGGCATGCTGGACTACATTTCCCAGAGTTCCAAGGGATCGCTGCGCAGGCGCAGTTGGAAAACGACGGCGTTTCTCTCCTCCGCAGAAACTGGCAGGTCATTGCCGTCCTGACCCAGCCTTTCTTCCTGTCCTCCTTGTCCCGCAGTCTGAATTCCAGTAGTTCTGCTAGTGTATGTGTGTCGCTGCAGGCTGGACTTATGGCCGTGCCGTTGAGGTTCGACGGGCGGGTGGTACTGGTCACCGGCGCGGGGGGAGGTGAGTACGCGAAGGCTAGAGGGCCGGCGTCCTCCAGCTCGCTCTCGTGCTGGGAGTCCCCCTTTTTTGGTCTGGAATCCGCACGCAGCCGTAGTTGCGATCTCAGCATCTGGGCTGCGGGCAGCGGTGGCGGGGCGGCTTGGGGAGAGAGCGACTGGACTCGGTGGGGTTGAGGGTGGGAGGACGGACAACGATTGTTCTCCGGGCGCCTAATCGGCCGAGGATGGAGAGGAGGGGCTGGCCAGCCTTGAGTGGGGAGCCAGAAACTCCTGGTGCAGCCCACTTCTCCACCCCCCCAACCCTGTGGGAGCTTCTCAAGGCTTCAGGTCTTGAGAGGAGAGAGGCCGGGCTCGGCTGCGGGTTGCAAAACTAGGTAAAATTCATCCCGACGCCCGTCTGTGCGTATCGATTGCGACTCTTCCTGTTAATAGACTCCCTAGGCCTCTGTCAAGTGTTTTAAACGTGGCTGAAAAGCCGTCTGGGGGCTGGAATCACCCCCGCAGGAGTAGAAATGTCAGCCCCTTGCCTTTGAAAAGTCAGTCATCTTTCCCTCTGTCGGATGATTTTAAGTTCTTGAGAGGGCCTTCTTTAAAAAAAGGCATCTGATAAGAGTCCTCCGTTTTGGACTTTGTGTGTTTATCAAGCGGATTGCAAACTCCAATGCCTGCAGGACTCAGGCAGGCGATAGAGGAATAAAATAAGAGTGGGGTGGGGGCAGTAGGAACTGGAGAGCAGAGGCCTTTCTGAAGTGGACCAGATCTTCCTGTATTTCAGAAGCCAAGTGGAGATTGGTTATGTGAAATAACCCTATTTTTATTTCTATTTATTTATTTGTTTATGGCTGCATCAGGTCTTTGTTGCGGTGCGCGGACCTCTCTTTGCGGTGGCTTCTCTTGTCGCAGAGCCGGGCTCTAGGCGCTTAGGCTTAGTTGCTCCACGGCATGTGGGATCTTCCCGGACCAGGGCTTGAACCCGTGTCCCCTGCATTGGCAGGTGGATTCTTAACCACTGCACCACCAGGGAAGTCCCAAAGTAACCCTATTTTTAGAGGACAAAATTTAAGACAAACCACTCATACTCACACGGATGCTTTGCAGTGAGGTTTTACACTATTTCCCACCTGTCTATGATCTCTGTAATCTCCAAGTGCAGGGACCTTGACCTTATGGGCCTTTGATTACCCACTGGTAGTGCCTTATACCTAGAATGGACTTAATGCAGAATTAATTTGAATTATATATTAAAAGTCACAAACAGTGGAATTCTGACAGTTAATTCATACGTATTTTCATGTCTCCATTTATAAAATGGATTCGCATGCTTCCTTTCAGAAAATATCTTTAGTATTAATTGGTGGCCAAATGTTTTATATCCATAGCTATATTTATTCTAAAATGATTATGTTTTGGGGAAAACATTTTGTTTACACTTTGCTTTTGATGGAAATAATTAAGTAATGCACTCATGTTTTAAACCTCTTTTGACAGTGAGTGATTCACAGTATGAAATACATTTTATACCAAGACCTGGTATACACACACACACTATATTTGAAACAAGCTCATGACACGGTACATAGTAAATGCAGTGCACTTTGAACTTTTCTATTCTTTTTCATTAAGTAAATGCAGATTACAACCCACTAAGTTGATTTTGTGCAGTATTAATGGGTTGTGACTAGACAATTCTGAATTTAGCACCTCCTGTTCATGAACTGATTCATATTTTAAAGAGCCTGGATTATGATACAATTACTAGCCATTAGATTTGAATACTGATCTGGGGCAGATATAATTTTGTGGTAAAGTTGAGACTGTCATTAGGTCTACAGTGGGCATCATTATGAAAGAGAGATTGAGATCTAATTCCAGTCCTATCATGAAGACTGTTGTCCTTGAGGTCTTGGGGTTCTCATTTAAGGATACGTATCTGTAGAATTGAGGCATTGCTAAACATCCCAGGAGGGTGTCCGTGAATGCCTGCCAGGCCTGTGTCTGGGAATTAGTCTGACTCCAACCCATGCATGTTCTAGAGATGAATAGAAATATCTTTGCACTATTCAGGTGCTGTTGTTTAGCTTGGAATATTGAATAGTTTAATGGGAGACCTGGAAGGAGAGGTTTAGAATTGTCTAGGATTAAGGTAAACAATTTTGCCATGATGGGTGGGATAATGGGAATTCGTATTTATTAGCTGATTGTAGTAGTTGCTGGGGATGTAGTTGTGAGAGTGGTGGAGGTGGGCCGTGGAAGAAGGGAGTCTGGCCACTGTGAATTTGAGATGGTTATAAAATACCAAGCTGTAGATCTGGAGATGGTGAAGTGAGAAGTGTGTGAGTAGTTGGAGATTCTGGAGTCAGGAGAGGTTTCGAAGTCATTTGACTTCCTTTGATTGGTAAAGCTAGAAGGTGAAATAGTCCAGGAAGCTAATCTCAGAGGCTCTGTCAACTTGAAGCAGAGAAAAGTCTAACCCACTGAAGAGAGCACTGAACAAGCACTGTGAGAAAAGAATCAACTGATATTTGACAATGCTAAAGAAGTTAAAGTCTGAAGAGAAATGGGGAAGAGAGGACAGTTGACAATGAACTTAGGTGTGGGAGAAAGTTAAGACAGGGTTTAAAAGAGGATTAAGAGAAAATAGAGGCTCTTGGCTTTAACTTTCTGTGCATTTTGACTGTAAAGATGTGCTGGGCATTGTGGGAAATGTAAAAGAACGACATAATCTCAACCTACAAGGACCTTCTAGTTTAGTTGGGGAGACAGACTAAGACACATAAAGTATTTAAATAATGTTTATGTAAGCACAGATATAAAAACATGGGAGGACACTTAGCGAACCTGTTAATGGACAAGTGGTGTTACAGGGAAACGGGGAGGAGAATGTCACTTTTAACTTTATATACAGATTTGTGTACAGTTTGCATGGGCCTTTATGGTAAAAGTAGATTACTTACATATCTTTTCAGAGTATTGTATAGCTTGGTTTTGAGATAATTCTCTGATTAACTTAGATCAATCTGTACTAGAGACATACCCCATTTCTTTCATCTGATGATTTTCCACTTTGTTACCATTTTTTTTTTTTTTTTTTGCGTTCTGGTTATGAGTATTTGATTTCTCTGAAAACCTCATGTTTAGAGCAAGTGCTTCAGCCTAGATCTGATAAAATATGAGGAGACTGGAGTTATTATATTGAGTGGGTTCTCTCTCATCCATTCAGAGTGGATTAAATTTTAAAATAAATTATTTGGTGATCTTTTAGTTTTGGAAAACTTTATAGTTTGGGTTCTTTTTAGAAGAGCCTGATAATTTAGCCATCTCAATATTTGTTTACTTGTTTATCAATTCAAATTAAATTTACCAATTAAATTTATCAATTACATTTTAAAAAACGTGTGCATGTTAAAATGATTTAAACAATACAGAAGTAAGCTTTCCACCCCTTGTTGCTAGTTACACAATTCTGTTCCCCAGAGGTAACCACTAATTGCCAGTCTCTTATATAGTCTTCCTGAGATATTCTCTGCCTATAAAATTTATATAGGCACGTATCCATTTTTGGATGTATAAATTTACATCTCATACCTTTGAGTCTGAATTAAATATTTCCTGTGTTTGGTGATTATGTAGTCAAGGTTCAGAGCAGGATATAGAAACACTAGATATTTGAAACAGGAAAGGACTTAATTTAGGGGGTGGGTTTTAGGCAATTCCTCTTGGAATTCCTTGTGGAACAGTATAAAACTGGTCCATTAGTGGAGCCACTACCTCTGAGGCTACCATTGGAACTGCCACAGCCCAAATAGCCACTGGCCCCAGGGATCTAGAGAATGGAAGCTGCCATTTAGAAATTAGGGAGCTAGATCTAGAAGCTGCCACTATATCTGCTTAATACCTAGGAAGCCTCAAGAAATCAGCTTCTTAACCAACAGTAACATCCAAAAGTCACAGTAAGGTGGCTTCTGCCTCATTTCCTCCTTCCACATTTCATGCAAATGCGTTTAATGGTGGAACCCAATTCACATCTAGCATCCATCCTAGAAGCTAGGTAGAATGATAGGAAATGGTAGGTAGAATAGGTGGAAAATACAGTGTTAAGCTTTCCAACCCCTGAAAGTAGAAGTAGGTGAAGTAGAGGCTGAGAGTATCAATGAAGGCTCTACCCTTGTAATGTAATTAATTGTTCACCAGTTACTTTGCAATAGGGATTGAGTTGAGTGGACCAGAAAAATTATGCTAACATTTGCTCAACCTTCTGATTTTTTTATTTTTTTTTCAATAGGATTGGGCCGAGCCTATGCCCTGGCTTTTGCAGAAAGAGGTGCATCAGTTGTTGGTAAGTTGATATATTTTTCTTTTCATTCAGTAGCTAGGAACTAAAATACACAGGTCACAGGTTCGAGCCCATGTCTTCACAAGCCAGAGGCCTTTGTATTCACATCAAATAATTTGTCAAGGTCAAATTTCATCACTAATATTTTCTTCTGCCAACAAAATTTTTTTCCCTGTTGCGGCTAACTTTGTAACTTACTTTTTAAAGTAAACTAGTTTCATAGAATTTGCAACTTAATAGAACTGAGAGAGATGAGCCAACATTCATTATATAACAGGAAATTCTTGAATTTGGTATATTGTGGGCTGTAATTTTTCGATGTAGAAGACTGGTGCAAGATGAATCCTTGTAAGTGTAAATATATTGATAAGGTAAGAAATAAGTGCATTTTCATAACTAAATGTTTGGAATCGGGGAATCCAAAGTATTTTTTTTTAAATCTCTTTCATAAAAATTTTTTAAATGGAAGCTTTTATAACAGTTAAAAATTTTTTTAATTAAAGGGGCACTTGCATGAGTTTTATTGTGGGGGGATCAGTTGGAAGATGGTGTATTGAGGAATACACCAAAAGTGGGAGGTTTTAGTAATCTCAGTGGTTTGCCTGATGTACTTGGCAGTTGGTATGGACATAGGAGTGGATTTGTGTACAGCCAAGTCTTTGTGGGGAATATCTAAATGAGTGCCGGGTAGGTATGTAGGGCAGATGTATGGCCCAATATTTATTAATATCTTTCCTTGGCTAAAATTGTTGGCCCACATTGACCTCCCAATCCCAGTTTTCCTACATCTTATCAGGGAATACAGAGAGACAAATTTCTCCCAATTTGCTTACAGAGATGTGTAATAAAATACTGAACAAGCAGCCAGGTTTTCTAAACAAAGAAGACCTAAGCAGGATATTGGATATACTTTTCTTCCTCAGCATATATCCTTTTTTTTTTTCATTCATGAGATATTTATTAAAATAACACATTTAGGGAAAAAAATCAATACAACTGTATACATCATTACTGAAAACTGTATACCATCATACAAAAAGGGATTTTATTTTGGGAAATCAATTCCTAATTTATGGCAGATTTTACTTTCAGAAATAAAACCACAAAACAACACAATCTAATTCAGTCTTAAAGGCTGGCATGCTGAGCAAGGAATGTTCTTATTCTTTGTAGGAGCTCTTTCTTTACACCGTCAGGTACCAGGGCCCTGCCTTTTGGTGTGATTTCAGCCACCAAGTCATCAACAGCAACGTGTTCTAGTCCTTTTTCTTTAATTACCTTTACAGTGTGCCTTCAACTGATCCTTCCAGCCACGTTCAATTAATTTAGCTCTCAGCAACTCCTTGAGGCGTTCTCTTTCTCCAGTTTCTATCAACTTTTGGTTAGTTGCTGCTCTCTGCGCATCTTTGTTCATCTTGCTAACCACACTCTTCTGCTGTCCAGACCTAGCATATATCTTTATGGAAGGGACACAGAGACTTCGGATATTCCTTGTTTAAGGTCATAGCCATTCTCTGTTAATCCAATCTACTTCTTGGGGCAAGGACAAATTTTGATATTGTGGTGGTCAGGGGGTGTATAGTTCAGGCCTTTTTTGCCAGATTTTCCCCCAAATATTTCATGTCAGGGCCTAAAGGCACATGTTGTAACTTTTTTTTTCCTTTAAAAAAATATATTGCTATTTATTTATTAATACTTAAAACTTTTTATTTATTTACATCTTTTCCACTCAATTCCGTAAGTGCAAGTATCTCATTTTATCTTTTGTATCTCCTAAGGGACCTAGAATATTGCCTTTTGTAAAGAAGGGACTTTGTTCATTCGTTCCTTTATTGTTTGATGTAGCCCTTTTTGGGGGGTGGGGTGGGCTGGGGAGTGGTTGGTGTGTCTTTGAGATTGGTTGAATAAATTCCTGCTGTTTTTGTTGTGACTAACTTATAATCTTAGTTTATAAACTTGTTTTGTAAAACCTTTTGAGCAATATGTGTTTATGTGGATCAGTTTTCCTGTATTTATTTATTACCTTTGAATTTGTTGAACTCAGTTTGGAGTTTTTCAGTTCTAAGAAAAAGGTAAACAGGGACAGTGTATCTGTTTATTTTGTCATTGCCTCAGGGATGGTATTGCAGCAAGTGCTTGTGAAAGTCCCAAAAGGCAGAAAATTAGTGTTTTGGGAAAAATATTTGCCAAACTTGGCTGGAGAGCCAGATTTAGTTTAGTTTAGTTTATGTGAAAATGTAGAACTTTTCACTGATATTTTCTACCACTTTTTAGCCTGTGACCTAGCTGTGAACTTTCTAGGCTACCAATGGGTTTTGTTCTTCCCTAACCACCACTACCCTCTGCTTTAACTTTTTTAAAACACAGATGCCCCGAGTCCAGGTTTTATCATGTGCACTAACATTTCTCCTGCGTTAATTTTGTTCTGCTCAGCATATTTTTACCTGAGTAAGCAAAAAATAGTAAAGAGGAGTAAGCAAACCTAGGATTTATAACACCGGAGTATCTTGTTTGTGGAAAAATTACTAATCAGTTAATCCTATGACTAGCTCAGAGGCCAGTAAGAAGCAAGACCTTAAGAAATGGAGTACCTTGTTTCTCATATAAGTCAACTTTTGCTAGGTTATGCTGAGTTAACAGACAAATCTCAATGGTTTATAATAATAAAGGATAATTTCAGGACTTCCCTGGTGGTGCAGAGGTTAAGAATCCACCTGCCAATGCAGGGGTCACAGGTTCGAGCCCTGGTCTGGGAAGATCCCACATGCCGTGGAGCAACTGAGCCTGTGTGCCACAACTACTGAGCCTACGCTCTAGAGCCCATGAGCCACAACTACTGAGCCCGTGTGCCGCAACTACTGAAGCCCACGGGCCTAGAGCCCATGCTCCGCAACAAGAGAAGCCACCGCAATGAGAAGCCTATGCACCGCAACGAAGAGTAGCCCCCGCTCGCCACAACTAGAGAAAGCCCACGCACAGGAGGGAAGACCCAACACAGCCAAAAATAAAAATAAATAAATAAAATAAATTTATTAAAAAAAAAAGGGTAATTTCATACCTACCTGACCTTTCAGCTTCTGGGCAGCTGTGTCTCTGCTTTATGTGTCTTACTAATTTCAGGATCCCAGCTGAAGGAGCAACTTTCATCATGGCTGTTCTTCCGGCAGAGGGAAAATAAAAATGTATCCCCTTGGTGTCTCATAAAGCTTCTGTTTAGTAGTGGCATGTCACTTCTACTCACCTTTCATTGGCCAAAGGAAATCACTTGGCCAAACGCAAAGTTAAGGGTATCACTTAAGATACTCTCTTCATGTAAATATGATTGCTGTGTTTTATATTCCATAATATAAAGCATTATGGGAGATTTAAATCTGGATATAAGAACTGCTAAGCCTTTGGCTGATAATTACAACAAGGGACATTTGGTTTCGTACACATTACATCTTTCAAGAAATGTTCGCACATATCTGAAGGAAATGTTGGGAATGGAATAGGTTTGAGGTTTCCTCAGTAGGTAAGCTGTATCGAGTTCTCTGAATATTAAGTTTTGTCTTGAGGGCGTGAACACAAAGAATATCGAAGTGTTCCAGCAAGGAGAACCTCTTTTTTGGACAGTAAGAAAGGCAGAATGCTTTCTATTCTTGAACTGGAGGAGTAGCACTTTTGGGTAATTGAAACTGCAATCTTTTGAAGTAAGATTGACATGATTTCTTTTCTGTACTGCAGTTGCATAATAACTGGTAAAGATGAGTTACAAGTTCCTGTGGTCTGATGCCAGAGCCTGTGTTTTTAACGGCTGTGTGATCCTGACAGCCAGAAGGTGAACTGTAGTGGGGAAAGTGAATTGTCTTTGAAGTTAGGTCAGGCTATAAATCCTGTTTCTGCTGTCTAATTACATGACCTCTCTGAATATTAGTAGCCACCTTACCTAATAACTTCCAGGATTATGATGGGGATTAAATGACATCAAGAATTAAAACCTTTTGTAAAGGGGGTAAAAAGCCAATAATAGTGACTGTGTGCTGGGCACTGTGCTCAAGATTATGTCAAAGTGAGCTTAGGGGGCATCCCAGGCTGGAGTGAAGTTATCTAGGGGAACAGAATGAGAGATGAGAGATCACAGGAGGTCAGGTCATGTAGGACCATTTAGTTCAGAGTAAGGACTGGCTTTTACCCTGATTGAGATGGGAAGCCATTGGAGAGTGTGGAGGAGTAACATGACCTCATTTAAGGTTTAAATGGCTCATTCTGAGTGCTGTGTGAGGAATAGGTTCTAGGGGAGCAAGAGTGGAAGTGGAGAAGTATGTTGGGCATATTGGAGTTTATTATCCTATTAACTCTTCTTGTCCACACTTGTAATTTTTCATTAAAAAAAAGAAGTGGAAGCAGAGAGATCTGTCAAGTTATCGCAATAATCTGCATCAGAGATGGGGGTGATTCAGACAGGTGGTAGGGATGGAGGTGGTGCAAAGAAGTTAAATTCTGGAAATATTTTGAAGGTCGGTATGGCAGGATTTGCTTATTTGCTGATGTGGGTTGAAAGGGAGAGAGAAGGATAAAGTGGTGGTTTACCGAGATAGGAAAGACTGGAGGAGGGCCGGATTCGCAGAGAGGGGACATTCCCAGTAGACTTTCAGATGGGGATAGTAGGTAGGCAGTGGGACATAGGACTCTGTAGTTGGGGGGACAGGTTGAAGCTATATAGATCTATTTTCAGTTTCTAGGTGGTATTCAAAGCCAGGAGACTGGATTAGATTACCCGGGTGGTGAGTGCAGATAAACAGGAGATGGGGTCCCAGGACTGAACTCTGGAGGGGACTCAGTCTTTCATTTTCAGCTTCTTCTCCCTTTAAGGAGACCTTTGATGCCTTCTTGTTGTTGAGACAGATTAAGTCCCTTAAATTAAAGGGACCTAATTTAAGACGTTGCTTTCTAAACTATCACAACATTTTGGAGGTCTTCAAATATTTAGATACATTTATGGCCATTCTGGAAAAGACTCTGATGAACTAGGGTGATTGTGTCTTTCTACCAAACAGTGAAAATAGTATGGCAGCTCTGTGTTTTCCACCTTTTCTTTGGCTGTCAAGAAGCTTAAGGGTAAACCTGGCACTGTCCCCAAATAGAGTAACTACCATTAGCATATGCTTTGAGTAGGCTTCTCTTTCTCTGATGTAACGTTTTCTTAATTTTTCCATTTTTTAATAGTCCTTGCACATTTAAGGCACCTTAAATACTTTTTGGTAGCAGTCAGGACATGAACAGAATACAGGAAGAAATCCCCATTGGGCCCACAGCTCTAAAATCAATGAAATGATTCTTAATGCTATTGTTTGCTGTCGGAAACTTTATCAAAATAGGAGGAAAGGCATCAAGCATAGAAAACAGAAATGTCTGGAAGAACATCCAAGAGATGGTTAATAGCAGTTACCTCTGGGATAAGACAAGGATTAAAAAGACTTTTTGAATCTGCGGGGTTTGAATTTCTTGAAAGCATTAAAAAAAAAAGTAAATAACCTCTCCAAAAAATAAGTACACTTGTAGTACAATATTGCCCGTGTCATATATATATATATATATATTTTGCGGTATGCGGGCCTCTCACTGTTGTGGCCTCTCCCGTTGCGGAGCACAGGCTCCGGATGCGCAGGCTCAGCGGCCATGGCTCACGGGCCCAGCCGCTCCGCGGCATGTGGGATCTTCCCGGACCGGGGCACGAACCTGTGTCCCCTGCATGGGCAGGCGGACTCTCAACCACTGCGCCACCAGGGAAGTCCCTGTGTCATCTTTTTATATACTTCTCAGATTGCTCATTGTAAAGGATGTCACAGAATCAATACATATGAAAGTTATTTTGATTTTGTAGCTTTGGAAGCACCATTTTACTTTGGAAATAAAAGTCTTTTATAGATATGTCATTGGTAGTGGATATGACTCAGCTGGTGTCAAACCCTTGGATTGAATAAATATATGAACGTGAATATGTGTAAGCACAGTTATAAAGCACTCTTCAAATACAAAGCATTATAGCATTATTACTCTTGATAATTAAGTGGCAAGTTAGAAACTGCTATATAAGCAATTTCCCTCACTGAGCTACAGCAAAAAGGACGAACTACTTATAGTAAAGTGAAGCAGTAAAGTGAGGGCAGACTTTAAGGGATCTTGAAAGTTAGGCAGTGAATAATAGTGTTCCACTGCAGATTTTTTTTTTTTTTTTTTTTTTTTTTTTTTTTTTTTTTTTGCGATACGCGGGCCTCTCACTCTGTGGCCTCTCCCGTTGCGGAGCACAGGCTCCGGACGCGCAGGCTCAGCGGCCATGGCTCACGGGCCCAGCCACTCCGCGGCATGTGGGATCTTCCCAGACCGGGGCACGAACCCGTGTCCCCTGCATCGGCAGGCGGACTCTCAACCACTGCGCCACCAGGGAAGCCCCCACTGCAGATTTTGAGCAAGGGGATGACTTAGTATAAAGGCTGCCTTTGGGCCATTACCCAGGAACAGTCTGCTGATTGCCTGCGAAGATTAAGATTGGAGGCAGAAGACCACCAGGAAGGCAACTGTAGTAATCTGGGCATGAAATTATAGAATAGGAAAGAAATGGCAGTAAACGATTCTTCGAAAGAACTGGAAACTCCTCAGTGCACAAACTATCTACCTTGCGAGCTCAAAGCACCTAGCACAGTGCTGGATCCAGAGTGGGAACAGAGTGAACATTTGAAGAATCATAATGAAATTGATGTCAAGCTTTGATGGCTAGTGACATGTGCTGTTCAGAAACGGGAGAAAGGAAAGAGTACCTGGGAAATATCTCACCCAGCAAAGTGATGTTGAGAAGGTGGGACAGTTTGAGGAAGATGATAATCAGTTTGATTTGCATTTTTTTTTTTTTCTGTCAAGCTAAAAGTGACATATATTCCCTCAGCTGGTTTAGCAGCCCTGATATCAGGAGACCCAAAGCATGTTTCTTGCTCTAGTCTTTGGAGCCAATAGTCAGGGCTGAAGGATAGCAAGAATGAACAAGAAAACCAACTTCTGAGAGCAAAGTCCTGTACACAAATAGGATTACTAAAGACAAATCCAGATTTCTCAATCTGGTTTATGTAACAAAACACTGAAAAACAATGTACGTAATGCTCGTCAAATAATATTAATGCTCCAGTGTTACCTCTGTTTCTCTTTCAACATTTCAATAAAGGAACTTATGATTTGCAAAACATATGATATAGAATTAAAATCTTTTATAAGTAAGGGACACGTACACATCTGTAAGAAAGAAAAGCACCCCAAATGAAATGTGATTTAAGCAGGCAAAACAATAAGTATAAATGACCAATAAGCCCATGAAAATAATGTTACCTTACTAGTGCTCAAAGAAATGTAAATTAAAATAATGAGCTACAACTTGTAATCATTTAATTGTTATATTGAAAAGAATGATGTCCAGTGTTGGGAGGATATGGGGAAACAGGCATTGTCACAAACATGGTTCTGTTTTCAGGCTTCGATTGCTGATAACTTGGTACTTTGTATTTAGGTATCCATTTACCTATTAGTAGAGTACTTTTACAGGCTCCAAGTGTGTTTTAGAATTCTCTGGATTCTTATATCCCTGCTCTAGTGGTTAGCATATTGCAGGTATTTAGTAAAATCTTGGGGTAGATTTTTAGTAAAAAACCTTATGTAGTCTTTAATAGACTATCCAAGTCATTGATTTATTTAAAATGACAGAAATAGGAAAAAGCTTTTACATCTTAAAAAAACCCAAAACTCTTCAGAGCTATAAACTGGATTTTATATGGAGGATTTACAAATATATCACTTTTGGGGATATTTTGATGGTTTTAGCTGAGAAGACTCTGTCCTTAACTATCGTAATCTTAACTATTTTTACTCCCTATTTTAAAGCTATTTGTTTGACTGGGGTGCTTGATTTACTGTTCCTTCTATATTCTCCCCAAGCACATGTGATTTATTTTATTTTATTTTTTTAGTGGAAATAATTGGGATAAAAGAAACTTGTTTGCAGCATTAGAGGAGCAGAATGGTATTGTGGTAGGTCAAGGTTCTAGTCTGAATTTTGCCATTTCATACAGCCTTGGAGCCTGGACAAGCTTTGGAGCCTGGAACAAGTTACATAACCTTTCCTCAACTTTCCTCTTCTGTGAAAATAGGAACAACTGTTTCTGCCAAACTCCTAAAAAGATGTATGGAGATCAAATGAAGCAATGTATATAGATGGGTCTTTGAAAATGCAAAGTATATACGTACCAGTATAAGGCGGTAATGGTATTTTAAAATATTATTATTAGAATTTTAGTCATATATTTAAGCGGAACAGTGTCACATAGTGTGGATACATTTCTCTTTGTATACAATCTGTTAACACTGTTGCTATCCAAGCCCTTCAGTGTGTAACCAGTGCTTTTCTACTTAAGCCTGTAATCCCTGTGATTTAGCTCTGGTGATAGCAGGATAACTGAGTGGGGTCAGTGTTAAGTTTGTACTCTCTAAGGTAGAGACTTGTCTTGAATAAATCTATTCTGAAACTGTTTCACTACACATCATTGATCTCAAATAATTATTTACCCAGTCTTCAGTTCTTAACCTTTGACTGCACTTGGTTGCACTTTGAACAGTTTCCACTTGGGGGTAGTGTTTCATTTCACAATTGAACAATTCTTTCTTAAGTATGGCCTTTGCCAGTTTGCTCTTGAACTTTCCCTTGCTTAGTTAAAAAGGGGCTTAAAAGACTGTTAGCAGCATGTTTTAAGATCTTGATTTTTTACAACTGTTTCCTGTCATTTGAGTAATTGTACAGAAATGAATAATTAAGAGGAATTTAGTCTTGAGAATCATAACACTTTTTAAAAAAAATCTCTGAGGGATAACATAAGCCTTTTCCCCATTATTTTGTGTCTTTGCGGCATTTTTTATTTACAGTAAGGCTGTTAAGACTATATTGCTAGAAAAAATATATCCCAGTCCACATTTTGAAAAATTCATTTCCTTTAAGCGTAAAAGCACATTAGGCGAGCTTTGCTCGGTATCATCCCTGTATCTCCCTTTACCACCCAACCCCACTTGCAGCCCTCACCCCAGCCCTCCCAAAAGAGAACCATTCTTGAAAAGAAAAATAAAATCTTGTGGGCTTTCTTTTTTCCCCAGTTATGGTAATTATCAATTTGGTAATATTAAGAGACTTTAAATTTTAGTATATACCTCTATGCCATTTATTAATTAGTAATTTTTAAATTCTGCACAGTATGTGCAATAACCCTACAAAAATGATCACTTTGCAATGCAAATTAATTCTTTGTCCCAGGTATTTGTTTTAAATTCTGTTTTTTCCAAGTTATTTGGCATTGATCTATTTATCTTTTCATTTGTTTTTGCATGTTATTTTGTAAATAATTAAATTATTGTATAAATTACCTTTGTTATATTATTTAGTTATGTTGACTTTTATAAACTTTATGATGCAATTAGTGTATTAGTGTAGTTACCACATACTTAAGTTTCAGTAGATTATAAACTCTGAGGATAGGCACCATTCTTATACATCTGTAGATTTCTGTAGATTTCCTTGCAAATAGTAAATGTGCAATTAATGTTTGTATCTATATAATTGGATATAGGGAGATGTTATGTGGTAAGCGTGGTCAGTTGTTAAACATATAAATTACATATATGGTATAAATTAGTGACTGAACACATATTAGTTGTGTATGTAATTTTTGACCTCTTTTTTTGGTAGACCATGACACACTATGTTTTATAAAAATTCACGTGTGCTTCTCCAAGAGTTTAATACTGTGCTTGTTCTTTATCACCATTCCTGTAAACAAACTCTTTCTTGACATGGAGAAGATATTTCACATTGTGTATTTGACCTTTCTTTGTTTCTTTCTTTTTTTTTTTTAATTATGGTAAGAACATTTAATATGAACATTTAACAAATTTTAAGTGTACAATACAGTATTATGAACTACAAGCACTATGTTGTATGACAGATAAGATCTCTAGAACTTATTCATCTTGCATTATTGAAACTTTATGCCCACCGATTAGCAACTCCCCTTTTTCTCCTCCCCCTAACCTCTGCAACCACCATTCTACTCTCTGATTCTATGAGTTTGACTATTTTACGTACTTTGATGTAAGTGGAATCATGCAGCATTTGGCCTTCTGTGACTGGGTTACCATATTATCTGCAAGGCTCATCCATGTCGTTACATATTGCAAAATTTCCTTCTTTTTTAAAGGCTGAATAATAGTACATTGTATTTATGTACCACATTTTCATTATCCATTTTTATCTGTCAGTTGATATTTAGATTATTTCTACATCTTGGCTGTTGTGAATAGTGCTACATTGAACATTTGGAGTGCTGTTATCTCTTTGGTTCCTGATTTCAATTCTTTTGAATAAATACCCGGAAGTGGGATTGCTGGATCGTGTGGCAGTTCTATTTTTAATTTTTTGAAGAATGTCCATACTGTTTTCCTGTGTATTAATCTTAAAAGTGATCTTTAGGTTTTTTTCTTTTCTTTCTTTTTGCTAAAAGTGGGTTGAATCATGGTCTTTTTCTTTCCGAAAAAGGAGAAGCATTGCACAGTTAAAAATTTCATGACATGAACCTGTGTTTAAATATTTTTGCTGCTTCATATCTGTATTTAAAAACAAAGAGGCATGTTTTGAAAGTACGTATCTCACGGTGTGTTCAGTAAGATGGGAATATGGTAATAGGGAATTAGGAAGATGACTGAAGAAATATACTAATAATATAATTTCAGTTCCAACTCATATTTTTAAGGTCTAGAACTGAATTCTTATTTGTTTACTTTTGCATTGCAGTGAATGATCTAGGAGGGGACTTCAAGGGAGTTGGTAAAGGCTCCTTAGCTGCTGATAAGGTTGTTGAAGAAATAAGAAGGAAAGGTGGAAAAGCAGTGGCCAACTATGGTACAGTATTTGAGAGAACTATACTGCTTCTTTTATATTTCCTCAACTAATGCTGTTTCTCATGTTAATAATTATTGAGCAAATATCTTGGCATTCTAGTATAATTATGAGATTAGATTTTATCTAAGTCTGCCAAAGATGTTTAGTGATGTATTTTTTAAACTTTTGATGTAGATTATTTTATGAGTCTAACTTTTATTCAGTTGTTTATTTAATATTTTTAATAATGAGCACATGATATAATCAGTACATTACTGTAGATGTGAATATGAATATGCTCTCTTCTTAAAAGACCTGTCTTAGCTAAAAGGTCTTATGTATTTCTTCAGAGTTCTTCTTTTTAAAATTGCTTTTAAAAAAAATTTCTTTAAGTAATATAGTGTAAGAAGTGAAGTGGCCCCCTTCTGTACCCAGCCTTCATATTCCATTCTGCACAGGTAATCATTGCTGTATGTAACTTTCTTATCTTTATGAAAATGTAAGAGTCAAAGTTAGGCGTTAAAAATAAAGAAAAAATAACAACAGCAAATACAACCTCTATGTTTGATGTATTGATTCTAATAGTATTTGTAAGGAATCTTCTTGAGTAGATTTACTTTAAAAAGATAGTGCTTACTGACTTTTCTGAAAATTAAATTGTTTTTATGGGCCAGGGAGAAAATTAGATTGCCAATGACTTTATTCTGAAATTTTAGAGGAAAGGAAATAGGATATGATTTGTTTTGAGAGTTCAAGGGAATAATGAGGCAGACATTTAAGTTTTCAACTTAAAAAAAATTTCTGGGGTTTTAAAACTTATTTTGTAAAGATAAAGATTTCGGATTCTCTTCCCTGCCCCTCACTTTTGATATTCAACCTGTATCAATCAGGATTCAGTCAAGAAAACAGAAGCCCCTCTCGGTTTTCCAAGTGTGAAGGGTTTTATACAACGAATTAGAGACTTACCATTGGAAGGTCTGGGCAGGTGCATGTCAGGGAAACTGTCAATGACCGTCTCACCCTGTGGCAGGTGGCTTTCAAGAGCTCACCTAGATGTGCTGTCAGTCTCACATCTGCAGCCTGCTCACAAGATTGCCTGAATTTACAGTCTCCTCCTACTTTTTCTCCCTTTAAGCGAGTATCTCTTTTTGGCAGATCTAACTCAGGACCTTATGGGTTCCAGGGAAGGGACTTGGCTCCCCCTGTGATTGCAGAGGAGGTAGAAAGAGGCAGTGGTGATGCTGAGTTGACAGCTGACCATTTGACACACAGCTCTGGGGATACGAGCCCTTCTCCTGGGCTGATTAGCAGAAAATAACAAATCCATAATATTTCATTGAGCTTTACTTTTTGTAGTTAGTATTACAAAAACAGTAGGTTTGTTTTCCAAATGTAGTGATGCAGAATTGAACATGCGTTTTCAAATTAAACACGCTCCTCCTTCCCTCTCTCTCAAAGTCCCATTTGCATCCTTAAGGGGAAGTGCTTATGTGGCTATTTAAAATTCAATAGAAATGAAATAAAATAGAATATTCCATTTGTCATACTAGCCACATTCCAGGCCACATTTCAGTAGCCACATGTGGTTCGTGGTTACCGTATTAGTGCAGAAATAGGGCATTTCCATCTTCACAGAAAGTTCTGTTGGACCGTGGTATCTTGTATATTATTTGTCAAATACTTCTCATTTACCCCCTCTCTCTTTTTTTTTTTTTTTGTAGGTTAAAGGATTGTCTTAGGGACTAAATTTCTTTTGTAACATGTATCATTTATATTTTAGTTTGTCACGTGCCTGCAATATGTATGTATTTTCCTTGGAAACAGTTTCTGTTGAATGAATAGTATCTGTCATGTGCTCTGAGCCACAGAATTTAGAAGTCATTTGTAAGGGATATTACTGAAGTTTTGTCCTAATTTCCCTTTCCCTCAGATTCAGTGGAAGCAGGAGAGAAGGTTGTGAAGACAGCACTGGAAGCTTTTGGAAGAATAGGTAATGTTTCTTTGCATTTGTGGTACTAACAGAGCAGCTTCTACCTTTCTAATGAAATATTTTTTATTTCCCTTTTGTTTATTAAAAACTCATTTTTGGTAATCAAATTTTTAGATTTGTTTTAAATTTTAATTTTTTTTTTTTTTTTTTTTTTTTTTACGGTACGCGGGCCTCTCACTGTTGTGGCTTCTCCCATTGTGGAGCACAGGCTCCGGACGCGCAGGCTCAGTGGCCATGGCTCACGGGCCCAGCCGCTCCGCGGCATGTGGGATCTTCCTGGACCGGTGCACGAACCTGTGTCCCCTGCATTGGCAGGCGGACTCTCAACCACTGCGCCACCAGGGAAGCCCCCAATTTTTTTTTTTTACATACCCTAATCTTATTCCACAAAGGGCTTGAGGTGACAGTTTTTATGCATGTATGTGTTGAGTTTGTTTTATATTTTTTTGTACTTTAAGAACCTTTAAAAAAACTTGTATTTTCTAAGTTTCCTTTTTATAATAATTTAATCATACCCCAAATATATTTAGAAAATAAAAAATAAATCAGTATTTTGGCAATAGAGGACCCAGTGGAATATTTTAGATAATTATAATGATTCAGATTAAAATGATTCAGTATCTTGCGAATTAATTAAGATGAATTATATAAAATAAAAATCTTCATTTTTAAGAAGCATTTCAAGCATTTCAAATATATTGTTTAATTTTCCTGACTTAGTCCCATACATTGTTAGTAAAAGTTTATTGAATTACTAGAGGGAAACTACTGCAGATAAGCCCAACATGTTTATAATCTGAAAAATGTTAATTTTTGTAGTTTGAATGTGTCCCCTCCCCTTTTTTTGGTCTAGCGTATATATGTTTCTAGCTATATTTGGTTGAGCTTATGAGAGACGTGTTCACATAGTGTCTGACACAGGGATAGCGACCACAAAGTTTTGAAGTCATAAGGTGAAAATAGCCGCAAGATGGTGGTTGAACCTTAAGAAGTAATCTCTTTTTTTTTATAGTGAGAATGCAATTATGTATTAAGATAGGCCATCAGTTTCTAACTCTAATGGTTTCCTTTCTGGGCTTTTGACTTTTGAGTGGCAAGGAAAAATCTTTTAAACTTTTAATTTTCCCAGTGAATTTTGAAGTTAATTGAGGGATGCCTTACGATTACCACTGAGTTCTAAGAACCTAAGAGTTGTGTGACTGCTAATTCTGTAAATAAGCTCACAGAATTTTGGCAGAAGGTAGAGGTGGAAACATTTAGGTATGTAGACTTGAGAGGAAAGCACTGATATAATGGGGTATTTATTGTGCTTTTGTGAACCAGATTTTGTTTTGCTATAGGTATAAAATTTTGTTCTGCTAGCACTTGTTACCTATTATATCTACTTTTCCATGAGCGGGGGGGGGGAGGCAGGGAACACTTTTGAAAGAAATGTGAGTTGTAAGCAAAGGCAAATTAATATGCTTGCTTTTATATTTGTGACTTGAATATTTTTATATTGTAGATGTTGTGATCAACAATGCTGGGTGAGTATTTCTTTTTAAATTTCCAATAATGTTATGTACATGCAAACTTTTTTTTAAGTGTTGACTTTCTCTTCTCAACATATGTAATATCAATTTTTTAGAATTTTGAGGGACCGTTCCTTTGGTAGAATAAGTGATGAAGACTGGGGTAAGTTATTTTAAATATATGTTCTCTGGAACATACTTATCCATTTAGCCTTCTAATATTTGATACATTTATACACTTAAGGAAAAACTTGCTTCTACCTATTTTTGCTTCTGCTAATATAAGTGATGAATAAGCTTTAAAACTGAAAATGAACAGTTGGCAGAAAAGGCTTTTGTGACTTTCGTCCGTTTCCCTTTTTCTCTTTGAGAGATTGTCAGCATTTTCTTGCAGTATTAGCTGTTTCTAACAGCCTTTTGCATGCTTGTCTGGCTGTATGATTCTTATTTCAAGAGCAAGAGCAGGCTATGGAAGAGAGTCTGAGGCACTAAAAATGATGGAGATCGGAGAAGTGGGTGGGAAAAACCTAGACATAATTTTGAAACTTCTAATAAGTAGGAAAAATTTCCATTAGGAATGTCATGTTGGAAAGATTGAGTTTAGATGATGAACAATCACAGTTATAAAATTTTTTTTATCCTGTTTGCTCTTTTTTGCCCTTACTTTCACTGGCTATCAGAACTAAAACAAGCATTGGTGGCTGAGATGGTGGCAGGCATGGTAACTGAGATGAATGACATCATTGTTTATAGAGTGTGTTTCTGGGAAATATTGCCAGAAGTTCTTTTGGAGGAAGCAAGATATCTTTCTGACTTAGAAGTAAGCAAAGACAGGCTTTTAGTTTCCAATTCCCTTATAAGAACTGAAGAAAAAAAGGAGCTGAGAAAGATAGAATTTGTTGGCAGAGGAGACTTAAGCTGGTGCTTTGCTTTGAGCTCTCATGGGGCTGGAGTGTATCCTCTTCTAGTTTCATCAGAGTAAGATTAAATCTAGAGTTGTTTGTTTATCTGAATCATCCTCCAAGTTGTCTGTTCATTAGATTGACATTTCAGAAAGCAGGCTTCTCTGTCTCTCTTTTTCCCTCTTCCCCTCCCCCTCTTTCCTACACCTCCATGCCCCGACCCCCAGCTCTCTCTAACTCATTTGCAAATCCTGTTAAAAATAGGGATTTAGGGATATACTGAACATTTTATAAACATTTCTTGATGAAGAACTGAGTGGTTTTGATTATGCTTTAACTAATGTTTGTGTTGAGTCCCAATTATATATGTAAAATTCTTGGTTATTTGTATTAATGAGTTTTTATATAAAATAGGCAAAAATTAAAGATGGCATTGTACTTAGATGTGCATAGGCATCGTATTTAGGTGGCATTGTATTTATGATAAAGTTAGCTATATTAGATAATAATCTAATCATAAATTATAGGCAAAATGGGTATGAATTATTGATTGGTTATGTAACTGGAACTAAAGCTAAAATGATTACTCTGAGTGCAATGTGACAATAGTTGATTTTGAATGCTAGGTATAAAATGAACATCTTTGTATAAGTAAGTCATTGCTTATGTTGATTCTGAGATAGCTCTGTCTAAATTTGACAACATTCATGATAAAAATTTCTTGTTTTAGATATCATCCAGAGAGTTCATTTGCGGGGCTCATTCCTGGTGACCCGGGCAGCGTGGGATCACATGAAGAAACAGAAATTTGGAAGGTAGAGTTGTATGTGGCTGTCAAGGGGGATTGGAGATGGCCTGTGTGGGTTCTTATGTACAGAGGAAAAGAATTGCTTTGACGTTGAAAAATACACCTTCAGATATGCACAGGCTTTTTAAATGTAGTTTTGGCAGATGCCTCCCCGTTACACTGGTGTCAGTCATAGATTAAGGAGCTGGACAACTTAGTATTTCTTTTCACCTCCTACTTTTCATTATTAATGATTCTCCTGCTATTCTCTGATATTTTAGCAGTACAAACATTGAGGATTCAGCAGTACTTTATTCTCTAACCAAAATATCATTTTTTGTGTCCAGTGACCAACTGGGGAGAGATGAGTGGATGTTTTCTACTAACTGGCACTGGTCAGACATGAGTTAGTCTTTGTAAACTAGGAACGGTAAGACTCTTATAGTTGCATCTGTGTGACTCAGATGTGGCAGACCTAGTAAGTGGACCCATGCGCTCTAATGTAAAAGTTATTCCTGTTAACTTAGTGTTCACACACAGCTACTAGAAGTAAATTGCATGTGATATCTGTTCTTATTGGAGAGTTCTAGTATATCCTGATACTAGCAGTTTCTGAAAGTAAATGATAGGATTTACTTGTTCTACTAAGTAGAGTAAGTGAGATTAGGTCAGATTATGAGATGGTATTGTTTTAATATGAGGCATTTAATATTATCCAGAAAGGGAAAGGAGCAAAGTGATGAGGACTAAAGAATTAGAACTTCATGATCTAATATTTCTTACTGAAATTTTAACTTGTAAATTGGCAGTTTATTTTATGTTTATAAATACTTATTGTTTTCAGTAGATAATGAATATACATTCTTACACTTGAATTCATTTGATACTGACCAGGGATTCTTTCTAAAACAATAAAATCTCACAGTTGAATTTTGAGAGATTACTTTTATTATTTATATTAATTTAAATATATGAAACATGACTTTAAGGACCTAATGGCAGTATACAGAGTTGCTTTTGACAGATATAATAGTAATGAAAAAGAAAAAAAAATGCTTAGAGTTGCAACATTATCAAAATATAGAAAAGATGATGTTGAGAGATTGATTTTCCTTTTAGGATCATCATGACTTCATCGGCTTCAGGAATATATGGCAACTTCGGCCAGGCAAATTATTGTGCTGCAAAGCTGGGTCTTCTGGGCCTTTCAAATTGTCTTGCAGTTGAAGGCGAGAAAAGCAACATTCATTGTAACACTATCGCCCCTACTGCTGGATCACGGTTGACCCAGAACATTTTGCCTGATGGTAAGTAGTTTAGATTTTTTTAATGCTGTTTCCTCACATACCTCTGTGGTGTGAGCTTTGTAAAAGTATTTAATTTTTTGAGTAGCTAAAAAATTTCCTTACAATTTAAAAAAGCATTATATGTAGTTTATGTTCATTATAGAAAATTTAGGACAGCACAAACAAACAAAATCTGACCCATAATTCTACCACACTGAGATAAACTTTCTCTTTGTGTAGGTAGACATACATACATTTTTTCTTTACAGAATGAGGTAATAGCATTCTTACTGTTTTATAATAATAATTATTTTAAACAATTAATAGATTATGTTTTTTAGGGCAGTTTTAGGTTTATAGAAGAATTGAGCAGGTAGTAAAGAGAGTGCCCATATACTCCTCCTCCCACACAGTTTTACATCAGTGTGCTACATTTATTACAATTGATGAACCAGTATTGACCAATTTTTATTTATTTATTTATTTATTTGGCTGCATCGGGTCGTTGAGGCATGTGGCATCTTTTGTTGTGGTGCGCGGGCTTTTCTCAAGTTGTGGCATGTGGATTTTCTCTCTCTAGTTGCGGCACATGGGCTCCAGGGTGCGTGGGCTCTATATTTTGTGGCACACTGTCTCTCTTGTTGAGGCATGTGAGCTCGGTAGTTGTGGCACCCGGGCTTAGTTGACCCTCAGCATGTGGGATCGTAGTTCCCTGACCAGGGATCGAACCTGCATCCCTGCATTGGAAGGCAGATTCTTTACCACTGGACCACCAGAGAAGTCCCTGATTGATTATTATTAACTATAGTTAATAGTTTACTTTAGGGCTCGCTCTTTAGGTTGTATGATTATATGCGTTTTCACAAATGCATGATGTTATGTACCCACGATTATAGATCATACAGAATGGTTTCATTCTAAAAATCCCCTGTGTTCCATCTCTTCATCCTCTCCTCTTTTTCACAAATGTCTGGGAGGATTGAAGCTCATTTCTTTTTATCACTACATAATATTACATGGTATGTAGGTGCCACAATTTTTTTTTCATTCACCTATTGTGGAACATTTTGATTGTTTCCAGTTTCTGACAATTGTGAGTGAAGCTGCTATAAACATTCATGGGCAGGTTTTCGTGTGGACGTAAGTTTTCAACTCATTTGGGTAAATATTAAAGAGGATAATTGCTGGATTGTATGGTAAGGCTATCTTTAGCTTTGTAAAAATTTCCAAACTGTCTTCCAAAATGGCTGTATCGTTTTTCATTCCCACTAGCAGTGAGTGAGAGTTCTTGTTGCTCCACATCTTTGCCAGCATTTATTATTGTTAGTCTTTTGCATTTTAGTTCTTTTAATAGGTGTGTAGGGTATTTCATTGTTTTAATTTGCAGTTCTCTAATGACTTATGATGTTGTGCATTTTTTTTTCTGTGCTTATTTGCCATTTATTTGTCTTCCTTGATGTTTCTGTTCTTATTTTTTGCTCATTTTTAAATTGGGTTCTTTGTTTTCTTCTTCTTTTTTTGGGGGGGGGGTTCTTTGTTTTCTTGTTGAGTTTTAAGAGTTCCATGAATATTTTGGAAACAAGTTCTTTATCAGATATGTGTTTTGCAAATATTTTTTCCCAGTCTTTAGCTTGTTTTTTTATTCCCTTTAGTCTCTTTCACTTTTTTTTTCACCCCCCCTGCCCAGGTTTATTGAGATATAATTTAGTCTCTTTCACTTTTGAAGGATAATTTCACTGGGTACAGAATTCTGGGTTGGTAATTTTTTTCTTTCAGCACCTGAAATCTTTCACTCCACTCTTCTTTTGCTTACATGGTTTCTGAAGGAGAGTCTGACATAATTCTTCCCTTGTTTCTTTATGCATAAGGTATTTTTCCCTCTGTGTTCCTCCAAGATTTTCTCCTTGTTTTTTCTGCAGTTTGAATATAGTATGCATAACAATAGGTGTAGATTTTTGGCAATATTCTACTTGATGTCTTCTGAGCTTCCTGGATCTGTGATTAACTTTGGAAAATTCTCAGCCATCACTACTTAAAATATTTCTTCTGTTGTTTTCTTTTTTTCTTCTACTTCTGGTATTACCATTATGTGCCTGTTCTTTTTATTTTAATTAATTAATCGATTAATTTATTTGGTTGGGCCGGGTCTTAGTTGCAGCAGGTGGGCTCCTTTAGTTGCAGCTCACGGGCTCCTTAGTTGTGGCTTGCAGACTCCTTAGTTGCAGCACGTGGACTCCTTAGTTGTGGCATGCAGACTCTTAGTTGCGAGATCTAGTTCCCTGGCCAGGGATTGAACCCGGGCCCCCTGTGTTGGGAGCGTGGAGTCTTAACTGCTGTGCCACCAGGGAAGTCCCAATATATCTTTTGTAATTATACCACAGTTCTTAGATATTCTATTCCCTTTTATTTTTTTGTCCTTTTTTCTCTTTGCATTTCATTTCAGTTTGGGAAGTTTCTATTGACATATATTCAAATCAAGCTTACTGATTTTTCTTTTTTCATTTCAAAATGTTATATATATATATATATATATATATATATATATATATATATATATATATATATAAATTTTTTTTTTTTTTTCCTGCGGTACGCGGGCCTCTCACTGTTGCGGCCTCTCCCGCTGCGGAGCACAGGCTCTGGACACGCAGGCCCAGCGGCCATGGCTCACGGGCCCGGCCACTCCACGGCACGTGGGATCTTCCCGGACCAGGGTATGAACCTGTGTCCCCTGCATCGGCAGGCGGACTCCCCACCACTGCTCCACCAGGGAAGCCCTGTTTTTGTTTTTGAGCATTTCCTTTTGATTTTTTTAGCATTTACTTCTGTCTGCTTACAGTAGTCATCTGTTCTTGTAAGTTGTCCACTTTTCTCCATTAGAGCCCTTAGCATGTTAATCACAGTTACTTTAAATTCCTAGTTTGATAATTCCAAAATCTCTGCTATATTGCAAGCTGGTTCTGAGGCTTGCTTTGTCTCTTCAGTCTGTACTTTTCTTGCCTTTTAGCATGCCTTGAAATTTTTGTTGAAAACAGAACATGATGTATTGGGGTAGTAGAAAGTGTGGTATTCAGAGCTTTATTGTGAGGTTTCATGTTTATCTAGCTAGGAGTTAGGTTGCATTTATTGGTTGCTGTAGCTGTTGGTGTCAGAGGCTACATTTTCCTCTTTGTCATTGTTTTTGTGTCCCCTGTTGTCTTTGGGTTTCCCTAGGTACTCTGTGTTTGCAGCTCTCTCAGTTGTAATCCACTGTTGTTATACTGGAGCCCTGTTGAAGTGGCTGTAAATTATGGCGAGGGGAAGTGTTCTATAATCTTATGATTAAATCCCCATGTTTTTTAGCAGGTCAAAGTCTCTGGACTCTCACCTTCAGTAGAGTTTTTTAGCCTTTTTTCTTTTTCTCCCCTTATTTGAGACAGGAAGGCTAGAGGGGTTCCACTAGTCTAATTGTTCTTCCCTTAGGTCAGATAAGGCTCTGGTAGCTTCCCTTGAGGATAGGCCTTTGTTAAGGAGAACAGAATGCTCTGGGCATATTTCAAAATGATTTTGTTTTATTGATTTATTTATTTTGTTACCCTCTCCCTTTTTCTCTGTAACATTTCAAAGCAAATCTTAGATGTTGCATCTCACCTAATAAATACTTGGAAATGTGTCTCTAACAGATATGGACATTGTAACCACAATGCCAATATCACACCAAATAAAATAATTCATTAACATTGTCTAATACCAGATTTATATGAAAACTTCCTCATTATCTAAAAAATATCTTTTTAGAGTTAGTTTATTCCACAGTGATCTAAACAAGGTTCACAGTCGTTTTGTTACTGTATCTCTTAAGTTTTATTTAACATATAATAGCTCATTCTCCTTTTTAAAAAAGTGCCAGTTATTTGTGGAAGAAACTGCGAGTTCATTTGTCCTGAAGACTATTCCTCATTCTTGATTTGGATTGCCTTTGCACTTTTGTGGAAAATCAGTTGACCATGTATGTATGTGTGGGTCTATTTCTGGATTGTCTGTTCTGTTGTATTGATCTATGGGCCTGTCCTTTTACCAATACCATGATGTTTTAATTACTATAGTTTTACAGTAAGTCTTGAAATCAGGTAATGTGAGTCTTCCAACTTTGTTCTTTGAAAACATGAAATACAAAGTTTTAACTTTAAATATTTAAATGCATGATTGAGAGCCAGTGCTTATTTATTTAGTTATATAATAAATAGAATACTTGACTGGTGAAAAACTGTGTATGGTTTTTGATACTCCTGGTTTTAACATATTTCTAAAAAGAAAATATCTATAATACTTTAAAAGTAGTTTCTGTGAAACAGTACAAAACAGTTGATGAGTGAAATTACTTTAGAATTAGCTGCTTCATGGCATACAAATGCTTTTTCACAGTACCATTTTACTTTCCACGTTTGAGCTAACGTTCATTTTAGAACTTGGAATTTGTAATACCAAACAAGTATGTACTTGCTAGCTTTTCCTAAGAGCTGTGCCTAACCAGTTTGCTTTAGTGTAGAAGAGCTATTTGTACCTGAGATCTAATTTTTTTTCCTTTTCTTTTGTCAACAGGGCCATTTAAAAAAGTCCCTTATTTTAAAAACTCTTTATACTCTCATATCTTATTGAAGGAATTCTTGTTAAAGAACTGGATTAAGTATAATACTACATATATATGCACAACAGTGTAGGTTACTGGCAAGAAGTAAAGCATCAAAATGTAATGCATAGGGGCTTCCCTGGCGGCGCAGTGGTTGAGAGTCCGCCTGCCGATGCAGGGGACGCGGGTTCGTGCCCTGGTCCGGGAGAATCCCACATGTCGCGGAGCGGCTGGGCCCGTGAGCCATGGCTGCTGAGCCTGTGCATCCAGAGCCTGTGCTCCGCAATGGGAGAGGCCACAGTAGTGAGAGGCCCGTGTACTGCAAAAAAAAAAAAAAAAAAATGTAATGCATAGTCATGAACTCACTGCGCAACCCAAGAATTGGAACATTACTTGCATCTAACTTTATACCTTCTATTCTATTCCTCTGCTTCATGCCAAGAGACAACCACTATTTAGAATTTTATGCTTATCATTTCTGTGCTAGACTCCTACCTAAGTCACTTTTTGCCATGGGCTGTAGACTTTCTTGGGGAAGCAGCAAGTTTTCAAGAAAATGTTGAAAACTTTAGCTTTTAGGGCTTCCCTGGTGGCGCAGTGGTTGAGAGTCCGCCTGCTGATGCAGGGGACGCGGGTTCGTGCCCCGGTCCGGGAGGATCCCGTATGCCGCGGAGCGGCTGGGCCCGTGAGCCATGGCCGCTGAGCCTGTGCGTCCGGAGCCTGTGCTCCGCAACGGGAGAGGCCACAACAGTGAGAGGCCCGCGTATTGCAAAACAAACAAACAAACAAAAAAAACTTTAGCTTTTAAATTTGCTTTCCTTTGAGAATGTAGCTTCCATTAATTTTGACCTCTAGAGATGTTAAGTCACTGTTTAATGTAGTATCTTTTATGCCCACCAAACCCTAGTGAAAGATGTTTGGAGAATAAGATGTACTTTAGACAAATAATTTAATCTTTCTGGACCTGCTTTCTTTTCTGTAAAAGAAGAGAGTTGTTACAGATCATTTTTAAAAGCCCTTCAGATTCTGAATTTCTGTTATTTAAAATTTTGGTATTTATTACTTTTTTATAGTTTAGAAAAAGCTGAAAATTTATTTTGCCTCAGCGTTTTTCCTCTTTTCCTCTGAAATATTAACTTACAGGCTGTCAAAGGAATTATTTGTTAAAGAACCAGGTGTTAAGAGTAATGTGTGGAGACATTTGCAATTTCTTTTCCCCCTTTGAAATATATTTGAAAAATGGAAAGTCATATATGTGACTTACATGTTTCTTACATGAAATGAAACATGATCTTAGGATGAATACTCATGAACTAACTTCCCAAGCTGTATTAGTTATTTACTGCTGTGTAATAAATTACTTCAAATTTTGTGGATTAAAACAACAAGTATATATTATCTCACAGTTTCTGGGGTCAGGAATACTGTAAAGTGAAAGGTTTTTAGAGCTGCTCTTTAATTTACAGGGACTGTAAATGTCATCTTTGTCACTTTAAAATATAAAACTATATTTTGTCCCTTCACAGTTAAAATTTACATTTATTTGATTCTTTAAAGATTATAAGATGTATTTACAAATCGTGTCTCATTTGAGCCTTGCAGCAACTTAGTAGAATAGGCAGGTAATGCATTTTAATTACCATCTTACAGATACAGACACACGTCCAAGAGAGTTGAGTGCTGTGCTCAATGCCCTAAATTGCCTACATGGCAGGGCCAGCAGTAAAATCTAGGTGTTCATGCTCCTTGTGTAGTACCTTTCTGCTCTGTTAAGTTGCTCACAGAAGGTATATAATAGGAAAATATTTCTTACACTTTGTGACTCATCAGTAATGGTTGCAAGGTCCATTTTACATCATCTTACTGTCATTACAGTTGTCAAGGCTGTTTTATAGTGTTCTAGCTTCTGGGAGAGCAAAATAGTTTTGGGAATGAATGGTACCTAAGTTCATTATGCTATGTATGCCTTTGCTCACCAGTCTTTGCCAAGGCAGCTTTAACTTGTCTTCTAAACAGTACGTTACCCATCTTGGAAAGGTATATCTGATGCCTTCTATGTTAGAAGCCTGAATGTCTCCATTGGGATGAAAAGATTCTTCTAAAAGCCTTGGATGTTAATACTAATTAATTATGTATATCTAATTTTTTTCTTGTTTATTTAAAAAGTCTCTGAACCTATAATTTTATAAGTGAGGAATTTTCAGAAAGTAAAATGATTGATTGAATATGTATATATTCTTGTTGATAGTTTTTTTTTTTTTTTTGGCTATTTATTTCAGATCTTCTGGAAGCTCTGAAGCCAGATTACGTGGCACCCCTGGTCCTTTGGCTTTGCCATGAGAGTTGTGAGGAAAATGGTGGCTTGTTTGAGGTATTCTGCACCTTTGCACTTTCTCCCAAAGCAATATTTGTGTAATTAAATATAAAAAAATGATTCAAAAATTAGTATTTTCCAATTGTTCACATTTGTAAAAATCTGCCTCAGTTGGTATCACTTGTATATTTTTTAATATTATGTATATGTTATAATTAAGGAACAAATATGACTAATGTCCTTTTTTGAGAAAGTAACAGCAACTTTGTAAATTGTTCTTCCCTAGTTCTTCATTTCTGATATTCTTGTCAAATGAAAATGTGACTGACTGGTTTGATGTGTTTAGTCAGATACAGAAAGTCTCATTTGGTTAGAGATGCTGAGTAGTAAGTTAAGTGAAAGGACAGAGGTGATGGTTTAAAGTCAGCCAGGCCAGGTTTTGATTTCTTGCTCTGGTAATTGCTGGCTCGCTGGAATATTGTACAAATTAACCTCCCTGAGTTTTCGTTTTCTTGGGGTTTTGTTGTGAGAACTGGAGATCATATTTTTAAACTCTTAGCGTACAGAGCAGTCACCCCTCAATTTTAACTATTATATCAGTATAGCAGGAATTCAGTCTGGGTATGATAGATCAGTAAACACAACTTATTATTTGTATTAACTTTAAAAATAAACTTTGCTATGTTTCCCTGTTGCAAAGCTTTGCATGTTTGCTATAAAAATAAAAACCACACATAATCCTACCATCCAATGAGGTTCAGTTTTCACTCTATAATCAAAGTCCCTTTAGATCTCCTTATGCTGATTTATATATTTTTTAGTCCTCATTTGAGTTTGATCTCTTTTTTCTTTTCTAGGATGAACTGTTATATTTTAGACCATCCCCCTTTATCTGATTCTCTGTGGTAGTATAATAATAAACCTGTTGCATGTGGAATACATGACATCCAAAGATATTTCTTGGTAGCAAAATTACCTGGCTCAGTTTGAAGTGAATGATATATATTAGCCTGATTTATTTGAATAAAAAGCTGTTTAGTAAATGAAAAACAGTCTACACATGTCTATGCAGAGATAGGTGCCTCTGCTTTCTTAATCACAGTCGTTGATTGTGAATTGTGGAAAATTAGAGGTGGAAAGGACTTTACAACTCTAGATTTACAGAAGAGAAATTTAATAATATCAAGCCATGTGGAGCTCAAAATTTGGTCTGCCTGTCTTTTTATCTCATTAAGGAATTTTTAAAAAATTCTTTGTCTTTTACATTTATGTTTGTTATTAATTCTGTGAACAAAAATAATATATGCTTTTGTAGAAAACTTCAAATATATAGGGGAGTATATAGAGGAAAATAAAAATCACCCACATTACCACTATCGAGAGATAACTCCTATTAATATTTTTGTGGATATTCTTTTCCAGTCTTTCATTAGATGTGCATTTTACATGAATAGGCTTTTTTTTTTTAGGTATACAGTTTACACACACACCCAAACATACACAGATAACTAGGATAATGCTGTAGATGAAGTTTTGTATGTTGTTCTTTTATTTTACTATATTGTGAACATTTTTAGTAAGGGACATTTGCTGTGTGAGATTGAGTACAAAATACAGTAAGAGAGGTGTGTAATATCCTGACTTAAACCTTGAATGTAAATTGACACTTTGTTTGCCAAGTTTTGATAGATATCTAGAGTGGCAGATAGAGATTTTTTGGATCGACTGGAGCTGTTGTTTCTAGCACCTGTGAGGAGTTTGCAGCTTGTTGCTTCACTCCCCAAGTATGGTAAAAGATGATATTTTTCTTGCCTGTTATCAGTACCACTGCCATTTTAACTACTCTGACAGCATCAAGGCCGATTGTCCTGTTAATATACGTCAAGGAATGAGTGATTAGAGCCACTGAGAAGTGTGCTGTCTGCTGGTACAGTTTCTTCCGTTATATGCATGTGGAACACTGTAGTTGTGGTGTTTGAAGATATGACAAACAGATTTTCTTACATCAGATATTTTCTTCTGAGAATTTCCTTGAATGGCTTCTAGAAAAAATATCATCTTTCTGTACGGTGATTAATGTATTTGGTCATTTGCCTTATTTCTATATAAAGGTGTTTCATTAAAATGAGTATATGTAGTTCATTAAGTCAAATCCTGGCTTTATTTTTCTTTGCTTTTTATTTTTTTTATTCATTAAGTCTTTCCAGAAGGACATGTATTTCAAGTGATGTGCTGGGCAAATTTGGTATTTATATTGTTTAACCTTCATGGTTACTTCATGAAGAGTGTATTATTATCCTGATTTTACATAACGGGAATCTTGAGTTTAGGGAAGTCAAATTATTTAACCAGGATCAGACAGCTAGTCTGTAGAAGAACTAGTATCACACCAGTTTGGTTTCTGTGCAAAGTCATGCTTTTCTACTACATGCATTTCTGCTATATTGTGTTGCTTTATTTTTCTGCTCTGATAACATGAATAGTGCAAAGTCATGTGGGCCAACAGACTTTTGTAGAGCTGCATTATTTTCATCCATTGTCATCTAGCATTCTGATACTTGTAAAAAGATAGCTGCCTGTTTTGTTAATTTCATAAAAATTTTATTAGTAATTTCACATTAGATGGTATAACTTCTTCCTCCTCTTTTTGTAGGTCGGAGCAGGATGGATTGGAAAATGTAAGTCTCTTTTGGTTTTTGGTTTGCCATACATTATTTCCGTATCTTTAAAACTGCATATCCAGGTAGAGCTGGGTAAAGACCTTGTCAAATGCCGAACCATTGGATTTAGTGCACGCATAATCAAACTCAAACATTGTTATCGCAACAGGTCTTCTAAAACATGGAAATTGCCCTGCAGGCCTGTGGTATTTTCAAGGATCTTTTCAATTTTTTTCCTATTAGCAGTGCTTATTCAATATTTGTTCTGTCCTATTCAGAACTGGCTGTTTCTTCAGACAGCACAGTCTCTCTTTATATTGATGTTTGTATTCCCATGTCTCCGACACCCCACATGCCTGTTTAGCAGAGTAGTGAGTGGGAGGGAGGGCGTTTTTTCAAGATGGGAAGAGCTCTGTCCTAGGCAAGTTCTCCAGTTCTCTCAGTGATTCTTTTCTTCCTTGGAACATCAGAAGGAGACAGTGGGGAATCACACTGGACAGCTTTCTAGAAGAGAAATTGCAGCTGATCTGTAGAAATTATTCTCCTTCAGCCCAATAGTAAATTCATCTGGCTTAAATCCTCTCTTCCCCCAGTTTTTAAACCTTGTGAGCTCCAAATTGGATAATTACTGTGTGGTGTTTAAAAAAAATTGTGAACATTCCAATATCCCAATTCAACTTTTCAGTTGGGTGCTGGTATCAAAATTAATTGAATTATTTAAAAGGCTGCCATTACTGGATGACATTGTTACAACATATTGTAGTGTATTATTAATGACTGTTCTCTAAGTTATGAAGTAACTTATTCAAACATTTTTAAGTGTCTTATGACATCTTTTAAGAAAGGAAGATCAGTTGTTGCAATAAAAGCTGTATATGGGACTTTATCAATAGGAAATCTCTAGAAGCTTCTGTCATTTCCCAGGACAAACCTTCAATTTAGTAATCATCAGAGTCTGACCATTCTGTTTAAATAAGGTTCTATTTATTCCTCAGGCTTTTAAAATGTTAAAAATTATCTTTATGGAACTTATGCAGCAATGATGATTTTTGTGAATCTGGGTGGGCGATCTAGTTGACTTCCCATGGAAAAGGAGGAAGAGCAAAGGGAGGAAAAGGGAGAATTATGTGGGGTTGTGTGATATATTAATTTGATTATCTGGAGTCTTTGACCTGTTATCACCACTAGTTTTCAGTTTGCTATTCAACAGAGCTCTATTCTGTTCTGTTACCTTGAAGTGTATTATCTAAGTGATCTTTGGTGATGAAGACAGTCTTTTGGTGTGATTATATATAATTTAACTTTCTGATTCAGCATTTCATCCTACCTTTAGTAGTATCTGGCATAGTCAGAGGAGGGAGAGGTTTTCCCTTCAGCTTCAAATATTAGAAAAAGAAATTTGACATCCTAATGGGTTTGTTATTTTTTTTAAATTTGTAGTAAAAATCTTTAGAAGTTAGAATCTTTTTTTCCAAATTCCATTTTTCTTGATGTTAAAAAAAAAATTCAGGGGACTCATGAATTCTACTTTCTGTCTCCCTCTTAAACTATGTGTTCAGTATCTTGGTTTTATTTCTATAACCAGTACGATGGGAGCGGACCCTTGGAGCCATTGTAAGACAGAGGACTCAGCCAATGACTCCTGAGGCGGTGAAAGCTAACTGGACGAAGATCTGTGACTTTGATAATGCCACCAAGCCTCAGAGAATTCAAGGTAAAGAGTCCCAAGTCAGTTTAGTCCTGGTTGGGTAATCAGAGGCAACAAAGCATTCTCTTCTCTTATGGAATTGTCTTCTTAATTGTGATAACTTAGATGCTCAGATCATCAAGAGCACATTTTCTGCTCCAGTAGGTATTAGAACTCTCCAATTTAAAGTATGTATGTTACTCCCACTGTCAGTTTTTCAGTTTTCTTATGATCCTGATTTTTTGGTATATGTGTGATTGAGGGGACGTAAGGAGGTGTTTACCCATTTGGGCTCAATGCATCTATTCCCCATCTGGTGGTTGGTTTCAAAGTCTTGCCTTATCTAATCACATGTTCCTTAATCTGACCTGATTTTTCTTTATTTCCCCAAAAGTTTATTTAAGTCTTATATTATTTAGGCTTAGGTCTTTTCTCTCTAGTGAATAGATTTTGCTTTGTTTTAGCACTTTGTCTTTGCTACTGTTTCTCTGCCTTTCTAAGATGCCTCTCATTCCTTTTATCACCTCTGCTAATCTCGGTGCTTCTTTAGAAAAACTCAAGCCCCAGATGTTCAACAAAACCTCCCCAGATATTCTGGGCTTCATATTCTGGGCTTCAGCTCTTTCTTAGCTGAACTCTTACCACTTGAGCGTCTAATCATGACTGCTTTCCACTGCTTTTGTTTCATAAGTGTGTGGTTTCTTAACTGCATAATAAGTTCCTTTGGAGGCAGAGAATGTATCTTGTATGTCCTTTTGTATTTGGTGCTAGCATAGTGCTGAACTCATAGAAAGGATTTAGTAAATGCTTGTTACCTTGAATTATTGAATCATCTATGATATGCCACAGGAAGAGACGGCCAATAAAAGTCACATTATTTTTTCTAGTATAACTCACATATGTATATAGTATATGAAATTTAAAGGACCTTTCTGGGAAGGATCATGAATCAGGATTATTTTACAGAAAAATCTTTTTTTTTCCCTTCCTAGTATTATATTTAATGTTTGATAGAAGAATATATCTGAAAAATGACTGTTCTTTTTTTTTTTTTTAATCCCAATGTTACTTTCTTGTCTGCTGGTACACTCACTGAAATTTTCATTATACTTTTCTCAATCAGAGGATAACATGATTGTTATGTCATTAGCGGTAGCATTTTCTGTATTCTTTTTTTTTTGATATGTGAGGTAAATTTAGTCTACGAACAGCAGTCACCTATCAATGAAAATTAGGAAAAGGAAAAAGGATCTTAAAAACTCTTCTCTGAGGTCAGAATTCCATTTTATTGTCTTAAAAGTATTAGACTAATATAAAGAAAAAGCTAATGATGAATTATATAGTTACAAATGAAAAGATAACCCTAGTATTTGAAGTACAGTTAGAAAAAAAACTTACACTTTCTGTAGAATCACGACTTTCCGAGCACCCATTTCATCATTTTCATTTTACAGATGATGGAACTAAATCCCAGAAAAGCTGAGTAAGTGGCCCAAGCTTTCTCAGTGTTTGAGCCAAGAGTTAACTCAGGTGGTCTGTCTTTGAGTGCAGTACCGCCAGCCTGTACCGAGGTTACTTCAGTTAAATAGCCTCCCATCTAGGCAGCAGCCTAAATGGGGTGGTAAGAGGAGGGTTGGTAGGCAAGAAACCTACCTAGTGTCACCAGGAATGGAAGAGAGCCCTGGTCATCTCACATTCTGTAGTTTAGTTATAGTTTTTGTCTGAGTTTAGAAGGAGGCCCATATATCTAAGGTTTGTTAGAAAGGTCCCAGAGCTTTTGGAACCTTATGGCATATGTGGATACTCTGTGAATCTCCTTTATTAACCTTTTAGACCCCAGAATAGCAGCTTCTGAATTCTGTCCGTAGTCACTGGTCATAACGGTGGTTTTCTCTGGAAGAATTTTTAGTAATGTTTTCTGAGCAGTTACCTGTACAGAGACCTGGGGGGTAATCTTGACATTGTTGCATCCTGGAGGAGGGGTGATGGTGGGGAGAGAAGGAAAATTAGTTGTCCCTCCACCAGATGGAAATTGCACATCTGTGGACAAGGATCTGACTTTACAGAGTTGTAAAATCACTCAAAGACTTTGCAAGCTTAGAGCCTCTTTGGAATCATAACGTGGGGAGAGTATGTTGGAAACACCCAGTTATCTTTGGTCTATTCAGAGTCTTTCACGATTTTTTCCTGCAATAGCCTGACATCACGCAGTCAGTTCATGAATGCCAGTGAAGGTTCTGCAGCAGGCTTGCTGGATGATATAGGAATGATTGTCTAAAGCATTGTAGCTTTTCTTAGTCACGTCTGTAACAAAAGCTTTTGTTTTTTTTTTTTTTTTTGAAAATAGCTTACATTTATTTGGATTTCACCAGGGGAATATTAGCTCTTTAGGATATTTGAAAGATGATGCTTTTATGATCTTTATGTAATAGGTTTACCAAAGCACTCTGTCTTATTTAAATTCCAGTGATCCTAAAGAGAAAATTCAATTCGTTCATCCTTATTTATCCTGAAGTTGATTGACTTGAATCATTAATGATTTAAATTTTTTTTCAGTACAAATGAAATATAGTTCAACTATATAGGAAAAATCTGGAAGTTTGTCCTGTAGGTAACTATTTAAATAGCACTGTAAAATAACTGGCTAGATATTTCACATATGCAAATTGCTCTTCCCACTCTATAGTGGGACTGATTTTTTTAAAATTAATTTTTATTGGAGTATAGTTGATTTACAATGTTGTGTTAGTTCCTGCTGTATAGCAAAGTGAATCAGTTATACGTATACATATATCCACTGATTTTTAGATTCTTTTCCCATATAGGTCATTATAGAGTATTGAGTAGAGTTCCCTGTGCTATATAGTAGGTTCTTATTAGTTATCTATTTTATATATAGTAGTATGTATATGTCAATCCCAGTCTCCCAATTTATCCCTCCCTGTCTCCCTCCCCACTTGGTAACCATAAGTTTGTTTTCTACATCTATAACTCTCTTTCTGTTATGTAAATAAGTTCATTTGTACCATTTTTTTAGATTCCACATATAAGTGATATCATAGATATTTGTCTTTCTCCTTCTGACTTAACTTCACTCAGTATGACAATCTCTAGGTCCATCCATGTCACTGCAAATGGCATTATTTCATTCTTTTTTTATGGCTGAGTAATATTCACCACATCTTTATCCATTCATCTGTTGATGGAAAAAGCATTATTATTGTTATTTATTCCTTTTTTTAGAATCAATTGGCAGTGTAATTGAAGCTCTAAATAAAATAGATTCAGATGGAGGAGTTTCGGCAAATCATACCAGTAGTGTGACATCAACAGCTACATCAGGATTTGTAAGTGGAAGAGAAAGGCTAACGCTTTGCCTTCTCTGGAGACTTTTTTCTTTTCTTTCCTTTTCTTTTATGCAAAAAATACTTTTCCAAGCTATTAATTTATTGTTAAATAGGAAAGGTGAGTGACCATAAAACTTTATAGAACATGTACTGAATGTTTATAAAATTTGAATGAACATAAGGCTAAAATATTAAATGTAACTTTTACTTTCTCTTCTTCAGTGTAATAAACAAGTGTCTTTTTTGTTTTTTGGAGCATTTTTGAAAATCGTCCTTCAGTCACTTTCTAACTCTTTAGAAAAGGATATTTAACTTAGTGCCTCTTTTGAGTCATTTCTTTTAAGGAAAAGCATTGATAGATTATATTTTGGAAATATTTCAACATGGCTGCAAAGTAAAAAGTCTCCCATTGTGTCAGAAATTCTAGTAGAGCTGTGGTTATAGCTCTTGTGAAGTTTGCTGATTACCTATCTCCAGTACTTCTTTTTTTAAAAAAAAATTATAGTGCATAAATAATAAGAAATAAGTCATTTGACACATTCAGTTATGGTGTTTTGTGACTCAGGGGAGACATAGTGATGAAATAAACAATCTAATTGTAACCCTGAGAATATGATCAGTTTATAAATGTGATTTTACTTTAGAGTAGGGGTTGGCAAACTTTTTTGGTAAAGGGCCAGATGGTAAATATTTTAGGCTTTATGGACCACGTACTGTTTCTGACACATAATCTTCTTTTTCTTTTTTTAGACCACTCTTAAAAAAATGTAAAAACCATTTTTAATTCTCAGCTGTTGTTTGCTGACTCTTGCTTTAGAATGAAAGTGATCAAAAATTGGACATGATTCTTTTATAACCTAACATATGCTTCACAAATTAGCTAGGCATGTCATCACTAAATAGAAAAATACAATATCCAGTTAGATAAAGGACAGTCCTAGGTAGGAGCTTACGGTAAAATCTAATTATAACCAAAACCATTATGAGGGAGTCTGATTTACAAGCATTAAGCAGTGTTTTGCTCATCTGTTTATACTGACTTTTATAAAATAGATCTCATAGAGCCATTCATTATCCCTGTTTATAATAATTTTTTTATTTTTTGTAATTTTGAGTAGCTAACAGTCACTGTATTAATAGGCTTTTCCATCATCAGAGACAGGAAAGTTGAAAATGAGATATACTATGTGTTAACAAGAAGTGGGCAAGAAAAAAGTACTTATTTGTAAATGAAGTCTTTTTCCATACAATTGATTTTATTAAAAAAATATAGTGAAACAATTATGATACCCTATCAGATTCACTAAAATGACATTCTATTCACAAAGCTAAGTATGTAGCAGTTAATAGTTTTGAAAAGTCAGAAATTTAAAGATTTGACAAGAATATCAGTGAAAAAATAATTTTCTACAATTGTTCCATAGGCTGGAGCTATTGGCCATAAATTTCCTCCATTTTCTTCTTCTTATACGGAACTGGACACTATTATGTATGCCCTTGGAGTGGGAGCATCAATCAAGGAGCCGAAAGATTTGAGGTTTATTTATGAAGGGAGTTCTGATTTCTCCTGTTTGCCTACCTTTGGAGTTATTCTAGCTCAGAAATCTATAATGGGTGGAGGATTAGCAGAGATTCCTGGGCTTTCAGTCAACTTGGCAAAGGTATGCATAATAAGAAACCTTCATTTTGCTCTTCTTCTCTTCCTTTAAATATGATTGGTAAATGTCACATACTGTGTGTGTGTGTGTGTGTGTGTGTGTGTGTGTGTGTGTGTGTGTGTGTGGTGTCTTAATACAATAGTTTATAGTGGTTGATTCAAGAATAAAGATTTAGCATGTCTTTTAATTTTTCTTAAAGAGAAAAAAAGGGTAGAGAGTTCGTTGAAAAGGCAAGCAAAAAGAAGGCAACAGTAATTATGTACAGTCCGTAACCCTGGCATAATGTTATTAATTCTCTCTCTGCCATTACATGCTATTTGACCAAGGGTTAATAACTTCTCTAAGCTTCAGTTTCCTTATCTATAAAATGGGTATGATAATCCTTACCTGACGATAGTGATGAAGGAGCAAGAGAGAAGAATATTTGAAACAGAGAGAACAGGTAGGTGTAAAGGGCCCCGAGGCAGGTGCATACTTACCTTGCTTTTGGTTGATACAGCTATAGAATGAGCAAGGGGGCAGCGGTAGGAGAAGAGGGCCTTGTAGTCATCATAAGAATTTCAACTCATACTCTGATTAACATGGGAGGCCATTTGTAGTGCTTTGAACTGAGGAGTGGTATGATCTGGCTGTGTTCACTCACAGGCTCAGTTTTGCTCCTCTGTGGAGAATAGATTTATGGGAGCCAAGCATGGAAGCAGGGAAACCAGTTTGGAGTTTATTATGGTAATTCCAGCACTAGTCTGGATATGCATGGAAAGAAAGAGGAGTCAAGGATGAAGGTTTTTGGTCAGGTTAACTGGGATGATATATATGCATATATACCCGTATATTCATAATTATGTACAATGTATTTAATATGTATAGTAGTTACATATGACATATTACTATGTATAATAAAATAGATATATACAATCACTTTAAGGTGGGGATGATCAGGAGTTGGTTTTGGACAGATCTGAGATGCCTGTTATACATTCAAGTGGAGATATAAAGTGGGCAGTTAAATGTGTGAGTTTAGAGTTTGCGGGGGAGGCCCTACTGGGATTTGTAGCATTTAAGTGAGATTTAAAGACATGAGACTGGGTGAAATCACCAATGTGTGAGAATGTAAGTAGAGAAAAAAAGCCTGAGTTTGGTGAGAGTTTGAAGAGATGAGAAGGAGTTAGCAAGAGAGACTGGGAAGGAGTGGCCAGTGAGGTATGAGGCGTATCAGGAGAATGTGGTATTTGAGAAGCAAAGTGAATAAATTGTTCCAAGAAGGAGCAAACAATTGTGAGAAGCCTTTGGGGTTATTTTATTTCTTGAAGTAAGGGTCAGGCCATGAGTCCAGTTGATAACTGTTGAATCGTAGACTTTTGAACTGATTTCTGTGATTTTGACTGATTGGAGAACCCATTTACTGGAGGATCGATTAGCTCATTGCTGCTCTGAATCTATGAGAATCTACGGTTATTTTATTAAAGTATTCGATGAAGTAGGGAAGGACGCAAGAAATAGATGCCAGGCAGTTTGTTGTTTTAGTCACTCTCCCATGGTATTTGTTGCATACAGTTCTTCTGTTTGGGTAATGTCAGTACAAACAATTAAAGTAAATGTTTCAGGATTCTTCCTCAGAGTTGGAAGGAGTTGGAAATCATGAATAGTGTTCAAAATCTGTCCCTAGGAATGATAGCCGTCTTGGGATTTGAATCCCAGTCTTCCTAACCTTGAGCTTCCAGGTCATATGATAGTGAGGCAGTCCTTCATTTGTCCTCCCATCACTACCCTCCCTTCTGGGTTCTGAGGAAGACTGGGAATTAAACTGTCCCATAGCAGTTGAGTGTGGTCATTCGGATATATGGGTCAGGTTTTGTTTTTACTGTCCTATAGTATTCCTACATATATTTTTATATTCTTGCTTTGATACATTGAGGTTAAGTGGCTATGAAGTTGCACAGAGTCTTTAGTATTTACTCTTACACTAAGAAAATGTTGACATTGCTTTTACTTGAATGTGGTTGTAAGATTTATATTAATGTTTTGGTTGTGTCATTTGTATGTGGCAGGTGTGACCTGAAATTACTTTTCTAGTACTGACCTATTTGTTCATTTTTATTCAGTAGATATTTACTGGATACCTGCTATGTTCCAGGCACAGTGATGAACACTGGAAATACGCCTAGTTTAGTGTCTCCATTAGCAAATAATCCACAGTTATCAGTCAACAAAAATTTATGAATGTCAAGAAAGAACACAAATGTATCTCTTCTATTCTAGAGAGCTGACAGTCTTTAGATTGGGGTACTGATTATTTCTGAATCATATAATTAAGAAGTGGGAGCCAAATTGAGACAGATAATTTGGGGGAAGTAGTCACATGAACGTGTGGACAGTGAAATGCCACTTGTGATTAGCGGTATCCACAGAAGAAGCTGTGGAAGAAGAAAGTCTACTAATAAAATTTTGCTTACCCTAATGCAGGTTCTTCATGGGGAACAGTACCTGGAGTTATATAAACCACTTCCCAGAGCAGGTGAGTTCTTGATCGTTTTATTTTCTGACTAACCTTCCAAACTGTGTCAATGTGTTAAACTGGCATAGAGCAACCTAAATAAACTAAGTTATTTATGTGCATGTCAGGCGTTAGAGTAGATTGATGTTAACTAGTACCTATTTTGGTTCCCTTAAACTTTGTCCTATTTGAATAGTCTTATTTAAGAAATAACTTCAAAATACTAAACATCTGGTCAGCAATTGAAAGGAGCATTTTCTGTCTGTGTCCTAAACTTAGTGATTGTGTATAATCAGTTATGATTCCCATGAATATGATTCTTCATTCTTTTCTCAGGTATTTGTGTTGGTACTGATTTTCATAAAGCAAACAATGTTTAAAGATACAATGTCTTGTAATTAACTTTTTTCTATTTTCTTTTAGAGTAAGTAAAACCAAGGCTGTCTTAATAATCAATTTATTTTTCTCAATAATATCTTACTTGTTCAGTAAATCTTCTCATTATTTTTTCACTTTACTTCGATATATTTATGTTGCTACTCTGATGTCAGAATATTAATTATATACTGACCATGTAAGGTGGTAAAATAAAAAAAAGTCTTTTTCATTTCACATTATATAATGGTAGAGGTCAGCAAATAACTAGAATTGTACTTTAATTTTTTTTGAGATTTTAATTAAAAAAAATTCGTATTGCTTAATGCTGAATAGTTCTGTTTCAGTGTTAGTGTTACTTGTTTCTGGTTGTTTTTGTAGTTCTTCCCTGTTTTTTTCTTCTTCTTTTAGTTTTTTCCTTTGTGGTTTCACGCTTTTCTTTTGCTTATGTTCCTTTCTCTTTTGTTTTTGGGTATCTGTTGTAGATTTTTGATTTGTGGTTACCATGGGGCTCATAGATGTTGATCTATGACTCTATTTATTTGTTTTAAACCAGGTAGTCCCTTAAGTTCAAACACATTTTAAAAGCTCTATATTTTTTTACTCGCTTCCCCCATCTGTGTTTTTGATGTCATATTTACATCTTCGTGTTTATCCCTTTACTGATTATTGTAGTTATACTTGATTTCACAATTTTTTGTTTTTTAATCTTTGTACTAGCTTATTTAAGTGGTTGAGCCTCAGCCTTCCCTATATATTTGCCTTTACTAATGGGATTTTTCCTTTTCTATAGATACTTAATTCTTGTTATAGCTTTTTCTTTTCCAGTTAGAGAAGACCCTTTAACATTTGTTTTAGGGTTGGTTTAGTATTGATGCTTATCCAAGAAGTTCTTTATCTCCCCTTCAGTTCTGAAGGATAATCTTGCTGGATAGAGTATCCTAAGTTGTAGGGTTTTCCCTTTCAGCACTTTAAATATACCATGCCACTCCCTTCTGGCCTGCAAAGTTTCTGCAGAACAATCAGCTGATAGCCTTATGGGCATTCCCTTGTATATGCTCTTTGTTTTTCTTTTGCTGCCTCTAGAATTCTCTCTTTTCAGTTTTGCCATTTTTGTTATGCTATGTCTTGGTGCGGGTCTGTTTGGATTCATCTTGTTTGGGACCCTCTGTGTTTCCTGTACCTGGATATCTGTTTTCTTCTTCAGACTTGGGAAATTTTCAGCCATAATTTCATTAAATATATTTTGACCCCCTTTTCCCTTTCTTCTCCTTCTGGAACCCCTATAATGGAATGTTGGTATGCATGATGTTACCCCAAAGATCCCTTAAAATGTTCTCATCTTTTTTCTTTTTGCTGTTCTGATTGGGTGATTTCCATTTTCTATATTCCAGATCACTTATGTGTTCTTCTGTATCACCTAGTGTGCTGTTAATTCCTTTTAGTGTGTTTTTCTTTTCAATTGTTGTATTCTTCAGTTCTGATTGGTTCTTTTTAGAATCTTCTAGTTCCTTGTTAAAACTCTCACTGTATTCAGCTATTCTTTTCCCTAATTCAGTTAGCATTCTTATTACTAATGCTTTGAATTCTTTATCTGGTAAATTGTTTATTTCTATTTCATTAGTTGTTTTTTTCAGGAGTTTTCTCTTGCTCTTTCAGTGGAAACAGATTCCTCTGTCTTTTCATTTTGCTTATCTATTGAAATTTGGTGAAATAGTTACCTATGGTGGTCTTGAAGGGGTGTTCTTTTGTGGGCGTGTCCCTGTACAGTCTGCGTGTTCCCAGTGGCATTGATGGGAGAGCTGGATTTGATGTGAGCACAATTTATGTCTTTTCTCAAGGTGTGCTGGCAGCTGTCATCTTGGTAGGGGGTGGGGCTGGAGATGGAGGAGTAGGGCCAAGCTAGATGTTAGGTAGAGCTTCCCCTCTGCTTAGTGGCTGTTACCCCACTATTTGGTGCAGGGGCAGGTCCCAAGTTGCTGGAGCAGAAGCCCTGAGGGTCGGGTCTGAGCTGGCTAAGTTTCCTTTAAGTGTATGCTTCCCCCCCTCCCAGCGCTGGCACCCTTACCCTAGAGGGGCGCAGTGGTGGAGCGAGAGGGGCTGGGGTGGGTAGTCAGTGAGGGTCGGAGCATGGATTTTGTTTGGCATGGCCACCATCAGAGATCTGGAGCCCCAGTGCAGTCACCAGTAATGGCTGCCCCCTCGCCACTCAGTTGCCACTTAGGGTTTGAACCTTCTCAGGGTCTCATGGCTGAGCCTTTTCCTCAATCACGGCAGCCCAGAGAGTGAAGCTGCAACACGAGGCAAATGGTGCTGGCGTGTTCTCTCAGCTCAGGCTGGGGACCAGGGCAGTTGTAGGCAACCAGTCAGCTACCCAAGTGGTTTCAGTCTGCCCTCTCTGCCCTGCCTCAGGAGCACATAAGTGTTCACATGCTCCCGGAGTCCAGGCTTCCCACAGCCCTCCTGTTAATCCCACTGGCCCTCCAGCCAGCCAAGGGGACTCGTGTTCCCTCTGTTGGACACCAGGGCTGGGGTGCCCAATATGTGGCTTGAAGTGCTCACTCCCCAGGAAAGGTCTCTTCATGTGTAATCTCCTTTTTCCTCTGAGTCCCCTCTCAGGGGCACAGGTCCTGACCCGCTCGCTTTTCTTCCCTTTCTACCCAGTTACCTGTGGGTCTTTCTTACAGTCTTGGTTGTACAGGTCTTTCTGGTAGTCTCCACTTAATTTTCAGGGAGAATTTTTCCACGTGTAGATGTATTTTTGATGTGTTTGTCAGGGGGGAGGTGAGTTCCGTGTTCTCCTGCTCCACCATCTCAGTTTGAGTCTTCCGTTTAGTGTTACAGCCTAAGTTTTCACGCAGCCCTTTTTTATCTGAGGCAGTGTGCAGTGTGTGGTCAGGTGAAGAAGTTTGGCTTTTATTTTAAAGACAATAGATAACCACTGAAGGACTGAAAGGAGAGAATTATATGATCAAACGTGGATTTTAGAAAGCATCAACTCTGGCTCATGTTTGTAATGCTTGGATTCTAAGGGAATGAGATAGAGAGAAGGAGATTTTGTAAGAGACTGTTGTAATAATCTAGGTTAGAGACCGTGGTTGATTGAATAGGATTGTGGGCATGAGGATGGATATAAGTGGAGAAATTATAGCGATATGTAGGGAGTGGGCTTGGTGTTTCATTGGATGTGGAGTTGATCATCTGAAGAGATCATCAGCAATTTGACAATTATTTATTGATTACTTCCTA